>NW_017728913.1:21066362-21075555 GCF_001723895.1 Crocodylus porosus | reverse complement strand
TATCCATAGTACTGGACTTTCATCTAGTCTGTATTTCTTTAGCTTGTTAATAAGAATGTTGTGAGAGACAGTGTCAAAAGCCTTGCTAAAGTCAAGCTATATACTTTATCACAGAAGGAAATCTGGTTGGTCAGGAATCTATCATTTGTTCTTGGGGAATCCATACTGACTGTTCCTAATTACATTGTTCTCCTCTAGGTGCTACAATAGGTTGCTTGAGGACTAGCTCCATGATCTTTCCAGGTATAAAAGCCAGGCTGAGGCCTTTACTGGTCTGTAATTCTCTGACTTCTCCTTCTTCCCTTTCTTAAAGTTGGGTACTATGTTTGCCCTTTTCTAATTATTTGGAACCTCACCTGACCTTTACAAGTTCTCAAAGAGAATGACCTCAGCCAATTCCTTCAGTACCCTAGGCTGTGTCCCATCTGGTGTAGTCAACTTGAAAGCATCTAACTCCTTTAGGTAGCCCCTAACCTGTTCTGCCACTTCTCCACACTGTCTCCTTCCCTATATTTACTGCTAACTGAACTCATCATCTGACTCTCTTTGTGAAGTTTGAAGTAAAAAAAAAAAGAAATACTTCAGCCTTTTCTGCTTCATCCAGAACTAGATTGTCTTCTGTAAAGGACCTATGGTTTCCTTGGTCTTCTTTTTACTTTTGATATACTCCATTTTATGGCCTTTTATGTCCCTTGCCAGTTGCATCTCAAGTTGTGCCTTGGTGATACTAATTTTCTCCCTGAACACCTGTGAAATACTTTTCCCTAATAGTACAGTCAAGTTTCCACTTTTTATAGGATTCCTTTTTGAGTTTCAATTGATTGAAGAAATTGCTGTCCAGCCATGCTGGCCTGTTGTTGCAATAGCCATTCTTGCATTGCATTGGGATAGCTTGCTCCTTCATTATTTAAAGGGCCTCCTTAAAGAACAGTCAAATCTCCTGGAATCCTTTTCCTTTCAGACTTGTCTCCCAGGTGATGCTTGCCACCAGTTCTCTGAATTTCTTAAATTCTCCTTTTCTGAAATCTGGTGTCTTTATTCTTCTTCTCTCCTTCCTTCCTCCCCTTAGGATCTTGAGTTCTATCATTTTGTGGTCACTAGGTTCATCTACACATGTCATTATGCACAACAATAAACTCCAGAGTTTATTTCTCTGGAACCAATTGTTCCCAGGCAACTCCTGGGTGTGCCATTTACATGTTTTCCTGAACCGCAGCACACTGAGATGGGTTAGAGCACCTCAGTTGACAGGGGACCTGGGGAGGTCAGCCTGCAAGCCCAGGTCTGCTCCAACTGGGCTCAACGTGCTGTAGAGCAGCCAGCAGGAAGCCCCTGCACTGAAGTACCCTTGTGCCCCAGACAGCCTTATTAGTGTCTACACATGCACTGCTGTACACAAAAAAACTCCACAGCAGGGTAGTACTTTGATTTACATGTACTACCCTGCTGTAAGGTTTATTCATTTCCTATGTCCTGATAGATGTACATGTGTAGACACTGAAATATTTACTATGGAGTCAGCTCTGCAGTAAATGTCTTGTGTACACACTCCCATTGTTACTCAAGTTACCTTCCACCTTCACATTCTCAACCAACTCCTCCTAGTTTGTATGTAGCAAGCTGAAAAGAACTTAATCCCAAACTAACTGAAGTCAATGGTAGTCTTGTCACCACCTTCACTGAGTTTGATTCAGGTCTTTAAAGAAGCAAATACTTCAAAAATAATTTACCTAAACAAGGTTTGTAGAATGAGCTACTTGCAAAAACTCAAATAAGGGAGGCTTATGCCAGTGAGCTTTAAGTAGACTCTCAGTTTAGCTCCTACTAAATTCAATGGAAAACCATTGAGTTACCTCAATGGAAGCTAAAGCCAGATCCTAAAATCCTAGAATGGGAAATACGGGCATTAAGAATTCCAACCTCTTTTGAGGTCCCCATCATCCTCCCACATCCTCTCATATGTAAATAGGAAGGATTCTATAATCCTTAATGCTCAATAAACAAATATTTTAATTTTAAGTAAAAATTACTGGTTGCCTTCTATGTATCCCTTTCACACCAACTACTTAGACAAAGTATTAAAGTAAAATTCTTTCCACTGCATATACATACATACATACATATCTATCTATCTATAAATATATATGTTAGGGTGACTGTATTTGGATCTTGGGGAGCATTGGATTTGCAGCTGAATAGAAGGCTATAACCTGTGGCCTAGCAAAGCTGCTAACCAGAAGGCAGAATGATACATTAAAAGTAACATTGCAAGATGCTTAGGCAAGCATTTTCCTAACAATGTAAGATATATAACTCACTGTGTAAAAAGAACAGGATGCAGACCACCAGCTGTCACTGAGATAAGCAGAAGCAAGACCTTGAGATAGTGAAGAAATCAGAAAAAAACTCCAGTTGACTGAAAGAAGCTGGGGTCAGAGTTCTAGGCATGCGCTCATTGAAAAAGGACATGTCAATAAGTGAAATGCATAGGCAATTCCATGCTAATAAAGTAAACAGTAAAGAGAGGTGGAGCTAAGAGGGAATATGGGTGGAACAAAGGAGTGACAAAGGTGGAGTAAATGTTAATGAATATGAACCAAGATGTATAAATATAGAAAGAACTAATGTTCATGCCAGCTCCCCAATTTGTTGGAGATTTGCTGGAAGCTGTCTCCATTTTGAAAAAGGCTGTTGATGAGCAATGTGTACAAGTGATGTGTGATGGCATCCATCTGTTGTCTCCCTAGCAGTTGGGCATCACATGGAGTCAGGGTCTAACTATATATACACACAGACACAGACACAGACACAGACACAGACACACACATATATATTCCAATATTATAAAAACCTTAATTTGTCTGTCTGTCTGTCTGTAACACCTTATTTGCACTCTGATTGACTAACAAACAGTCAGAGTGTAAAGAAGCATTCCGACAAGTGGCAGCACATTGTCATGATGGCAGGACACAGGGGCAGAGAGGGCAAGGCCAGCAACACTGGCCTCGCCCTTCCCACCCTGCTCCCTGCAGGTGGCAATGATGGAGCAGAGGGGGAGGAGCAAGGCTACCAGAGCTGGCCTCATCCCCCCCTTACAGGCAATTGTGGTGGTGATGTTGGGGGGAGGTAGAGTCAGGATGCCATGGGGTGCTGAGGTCACTGGTGCTGGCCTCATCTCACCCCTCTCCCCCTTCTGTTGTCTCTGCCTGCAAAGCCGATGCGGCGCAGTGGGAATAGGAGCGGGCCTGATGTGGTGGAGGAAGCGGGCACACCATGGTGATGGCGGTGGTAGTGGGAGAGGGGAAGAGTGGACCCAGACCCGACACAGAGTGAAGAGGAAGACCAAGCTCGAGCAGGCAGAGAAGCTGGCCTGTGGCAGTGGTGGGGGTGGGAGCAGCAGGCCCGGCCCAATGCAGCCCAGCACAGCAGTGGCTGGGGGAGAGGAGGAGCGGTCCTCCTCCCCACCTTTGGTCCAGGCCCACTCCTTCCCTCCCCTCCCCTGTGTTCTCCCCAAGCCTGCTCCTCCCATCTCCCTGCTACTGCTGCGGCCCAGGCCCACTGCTCCCCCTCCCCACCATGGTGCCCTGGCTTCTCCCCACCCTCAGACCCAGTCCTCCCCAAGGGGGTTGGGGAGAGCCGAGAGAAGGGGGGAGTTGGCCCAGACAGGCATTTCCCCTCCCCCTGTCCTTCTTGATTGGCAATTGGCTAGTGTGTATATGTGTGTGTGTTGTGGGGGGGGTATCTTTTTAAGTATCACTTTCCAAAAGTTGCGGATAAACTCCAATCACTTTGCCCTTAGCAAGGACAGCATTTGGAAATATTATTGCTTTTTCTGTGCTAAACTCTAGGACGATAAGTACATATTTAGGTACATTAGGCTCATATTTATAACTTTACCATATACAGGATAAAGTTTTATATATTTATTATTGTTGTTTAAAATGCATAGCTGCATATGTTAAGAACAGGGAAATAGGATAACCTTTCAGAGGGCATACCCACCGAGATATGTAGCAGATCAAGTGTAGTCAATCTGATGATATTCACTCTGAATATTTTGCTGATATTTTTACGCATTAATAATCCCCCTGCAGTACTGCAATTTCATAATCAGTTCAAGCATATTTAATCTACTGCTGGTGCACAACTAGAATTTATGTTTCAAAATGGTGATAGCAGAAAAATGCCCTGGGTTGCTACCACAATGTGAAAGACAGAAGCAAGTACTTAGGCCTCAGTTTCTTTACAAATTAGTAATACAGCTTTCCCCATGAAAGGTGCTCTTTGGTCTCCACTAGTCAACTATTTACAAATATGTCAGAAAAATATATTAACAGGTTCTGCCATAATATCATCTGTGTGTGTGTGTGTGTGTGTGTGTGTATTATATCTAGTAATTGAACAGGTATGTAATCTCTAATTCTATGCATCACTTTCATATGATAATAAACCGATAAAAGAAACTGTAACATTATTTAAATTGTGGTTAACTGGGTCATGTAGGGTTAGCTTTATGAGGCACAGATTGCACGGGTAGTTAAAGACAGGAACTCAAATGGTTAGTACTTCCATTTACTTTGATAGAGTTACTCTCATAAACAAAGTGGGTCAGATCTGGATTATATAAATATATTAGCAGAAGAGAAAAAATTATGCAAACAACATTCAAAACAGCTGATACAAAAAAAATTGTGGTCTTTCCCTGTCCTTTCCATGGGGAAACAATGTCCCTAAATTATTTCAATCTCATTGCACTATCTAACCATTATTTATTTGTAGAAACCTACCAAATTTGTGATTACATGATTTTCGCAGAAAATATGAAATTGGGCAGGTTCCATAAAAAAACGGTAGGCTCCATGATTTTGGTGGGCTTGCTGCAAAAATAATTACAATAAAATAAATTACTGGTAATCAATGAAAAGGAAGGCAAGCCCTGCAGTCTTGGAGTATAGGGGGAGGGTGGGGTGGGAGGTAGTAGGCAGGGGTTGGCAGGGCTGCTTGCAGCAGGAGATGTGGAGGCTGCACAAGCTTCACTGGGGTCCTGGGCCGGCTGTGACAGGCATCTGGGAGACTGCACTGGGGTCCATGGAAACCTGGCCTGGGTTGTTGCATGTGTGTATCCGCTGTGGGCAACGAGCTGGGCTGGGGCTCCATGGACCACACTGCAGCCTCCTGGCTGCCTGCCATAGCCATCTCAGGACCCCAGTGCAGCTGCCTGCAGTCTTCCTTCTTGGGGATGAAACAAAACCAGTTTAATTATCCTGATAATTCATGGATTAATGGCTTCCTTGGGCTTAATCAGAGTAATTAAGCCATGGTTTCAGGCTATATGGAAATCTTCGGGGGGGGGCAAGACTCCTGGGTCCCCTCAGTCAGTCAGAGACATGGGGTAGGGGAGCTGTCATGCTCAGCCTAAAAATGGGGACTGGCCCCAGGTTCTGCCCATGAAAACAGCTGGCCACCTCTTCAAGTTCAGCAGACCCCTATTAATTAGCTATTTCCTATTATCATTATGTTAAGAGAGATACTTAAGGATAGATTTTGAGAAGAAAAAAATAGCAGTGCTGGTGACATTTTCAGGACTGGTGCCCAGGCACAAAGGGAAGAAGGAAAAAAGGAATAAAGACACCAACTAGAAGATGAAACAAAGAAAGGGCTCAAATTTTGGCCAGCCATTCATAGGAATGAAGGAATAGAGTTTAAAGACTTTCAAAATTGAGGAGAGAAAATGGAAAGTAGAAAGAATTCAAACAAAGGGAACAGCAGAAAGAGGAGTAAGAAATATTTTAACAAATTTATTTTGAATGGAGTTGAGAAAGAAGCATACATATAAGTTTTAAATTCACTGCAATAGTTATTAATCTTACAATCTTTGAAAACTGTCCTTCCTTTCTTTTCCATTCCTATATGTAAATATATCACCAGCACTCCATTACTATCTGAAATTAAAATGACTTCTTCAGCACATTGGAAGATCTATTGCTGTAATGCTGAGAGATTACAATCCACACAAAAAAAGCAAACCCCAAAATGGAGAAAACCTTGTGGTTTAAGCAGAATACAGTAGACAGTTTGCAGAGTTCAGGAAATTTACATGTGCATGTAATATCACCTTTTCAGGGTTTTTTTTATAGATACCAGTTAGTTTTCAACAACTCAAGGAATTTGATACTGAGCATAAACTTGCTATCTTACATAATATGCAGGAGAGAGGACAGGTTTTAGATAAGAGGATCGTTCAAATAGAAAGAAAGTCTGTAGAATAGATCAGCAGATGGGCTAACAACAAAACAGATGAAGAGTATATAGCAAGAACTCTTACTGATACTCATATTATAGCTATGATTACATCTGCAGAAAGTATGAAAGCTATCTGTAACCAGAAGCAAGACAAGTGGATTTTCAAACTCTCACCTTGTCTCAGTTCTTGATTTTTTTAAGCCATGATATAAAGGGGTAGGATGAAATACCTGATTACTGTCCAGATAACTTTAATAAAGTATTTTGAAATAATCCAGTCACGGTTTCAGAAATGGAATGAAGAAAACATGTCAGTATTGCTGAAAGGGAACCAGTGACCAAGTATTAGTAATAGTTGGCTAACTTCTGCTGGATCTTCAGCATCTGTTGGATCAGGAAATGCTGTTTTCTCAAGTAGCTGACTAGCTGACATTGGAGGATTTGCTTTACATGGCCTCTTTCATTCCTTCAAATAAAGTCTTTTCTGCAGGGGGTTTCAGCTGAGGAGTCAAGAGGCACCAATCTTATTACTCCTATTGTTCAACATACAAAAACCCATTACATAGTCTTAATATCTATTTGTGCATGGCTCAGATAGGACATCCATCCCATTTAGACACAAATGGCATACTCACATTGGTCTCATATGGGTGCAAGACATTGAACCAAAGCCTGATTATCTTACTGAGGTGGAAGGCTATTGAGCTAGATAGAAGTAAGACCTCAAAATAGCCAGAAGTGTTGCCTGGAAGGTGGTGAGGAAGCTACACTGAATTATACCCAGCGTGGAGCTAAGAGCCTTCTTGTGGGAGGTCCTGACTGTTGGCCAGCTCTTTGAAATTTGAAGGCCCTGCGTGTTCAGTGGAAGCAAATGGACTTGGAGAAGAGAATGATTGATCCCTTTTGACCTACCAGAAAACTTCAGAGGAAATTCCATAAAATTACCTTCATGGAGTGCCCTGCACATTCTTAGATATAGGATAATGATATGAAAAATGGATTTTAAATGGAGGCTTTCCTGGCACACACATAATTTTGATAGGACTACAAGGGCAAAAGTTTCATAGTATCTGAAATACTCCTGGACAGAAAATTAATTTGTAGACTGGTCTGAACTGGGCTATAGGTACAACATATAACTTAATTTCACAGGGCCATACAGAAGCCCATCCACTACTGTACTTCAGGGTTTCTCAGTATTTAGACAACTCACATACAGAATCTGTGCTCACTTCCAAGTGGCTGGCAGAGAGAGGACCAACAAAAGAGGATAAAGTACAGGCTTCTTATCCTCTGTTCCAGCAAATTCAGTGGTTGTAGACTGTTGGACAAGGGGTGTGAATGGTCTGTTGGTGATATTCTGGCCTGTAGACTGTAGAGTGGATATGGATTAGCTAATTATGATAAAGCCAGAGAAGCATGTAATGCATGAATGCTCGCAGATTACATTTTGTTCAACATATAAAATGAATTAGGAAATAGTAAGAATAACCTGGCTCAACACTGAATTCAGAACTTCAGATACATTTATACATAGTTTCCATGACATCTTTCCAAACTAACATTTAGTATCATCTTTAAAGAAGCAAACTTTTTTTCTATAAAATAACTATTTTCTGAAAAATAACTACAGAAATAATGAGAGTGTGTGTGATTTTAGTATCAAGACATTGGTGGAGCATATTCATTAAAAAATCATAGAAAAACCCAAACAGAAACAACGATGAAAACAATTGAAATTATCCATCTAATATTTGACTAAACTACATTTATTTCTCTTTTTTTCCAGTTACCTTATCTGTGCTTAAGATGCTGCTGATTTGATCCTAAAACTCCAGACAGGAGGTATTTTTTTAGGAGCTTATTTTATATCTGAAAAAACAGTAATCTTTTAATAACAATTGTTAAAAAAGAAGTTGAATATCCTTAAGAAAAAAGGCAGAGAATATTTGCCTTAAGTAAGTAGCTTTTTGGACAAATTCCTGCTCTTTTCCAATTGCTGGTGAATTGCAATTTGATTAAATATCACACACACACAATTTTATTATTTCACACAGTAGCCCAGTTACTGAAAGATCAATTTACTGAGACGTGACTACAGAACAGACACCCCTGCTGTTGCTTGTTGTCATGCTACAGAATTTAAGGGAAAGTTTTTTTTAAAATTTCATTACTGGAATGTTGGACCAAAAGAAATCCTAATGATAGAAACAGTAGTATTGGAGCAAAAGTTAGTATAATATAAAAAAATAACTTTTCTTTCTTGAATGGTCTTGCACTCCTTTGGTCTTATAAAGGCTCCTGATAAGACTGCTTTACTCTTAGTTTATAGCCCTTCTCCATGCATCCAAACAAACTGCTTGCATAGAGGCTTTTCCCTGATATTTAACTCAGCCTTTATGGCTCCTTCCACAGAAGCAGGGGAGTGTATTTGCAGCAGTACAAATTGCTATTGTGCGCTGCAGTGCACACCTTTGCCCTTGCACTTTGCAATGGGACATTGTCCTACGTCGTGTGTTGAATTGGGGGCTGGCTGAGACACACACAGGGTGCCTCAGAGTGGCACTAGCCAGCAGGCAGGCCTGGCGCTGAGGCACCCTGTACCCCAGCCAGCTGGGCAGTAGCACGTGGAGACAAGGGAGCAGGCAGCCCATTGCTACCAGCTCCTCTGTCTCTGTGTACTGTGCAGCCCCTACGGTGAGGCACCCTGAACCCCAGTCAACTGCTCCCTAGCTGGCTGGGGTGCATTGTTCCTTGAGATGGGGGAACAGGCAGCCCAGGGCATCTTCATAGATTTCACAGATTTCATAGACATTAGGGCTGGAAGGGACCTTGGGAAATCACCGAGTCCAGTCCGCTGCCAAAGGGCAGGAAGTCAGCTGGGGTCATAGGATCCCAGCAAGATAAGCATCCAATTTACTCTTGAAGGTGTTCAGTGTAGGTGCTTGAA
>NW_017728913.1:21002182-21066351 GCF_001723895.1 Crocodylus porosus | reverse complement strand
CATCACGAGCCCGCTTACCTCCGGCTGTGCTGGGGGTCGGCAGGGGGCTCTGCGGCTGCTGAGGGGGTGTCTGGGGGGCTTTGGGGGAGTGGGAGTGCAGCGGGCTTCACATGCATCTCCCATCACTCCCTGTTCCCCCATCTCCTGAGGCATTAGGAGCTCCAGCGTTGAGGCCCCCTGCATTCCAGTCAGCTGGGGAGTGGCTGGTTAGAGCACACGGTTTCTCAATGCAGGGGCTCCACAGTGCATGGAGATGGGGAAGCATGCAACCCTGTGCTAGCTGCTCCCCTGTCCCCTCATGCCTCAGCGTGGGGGCTTGGCTGTGAATCCCCTGTGGCATACTTTTCCCCTGCCAGCTGCTCTGTGGCTGGCTGGGGTACAGTGTGCCTCAGTGCAGGGGCTCCAAGAGCCTCAGCATGAGTCCTCCACAATGGAGCCCCCACACTGAGACATGCGGAGACAGAGGAGCAGCCAGCGCAGGGATGCCTGCTCTCCCATCTCAAAGCACACTGTGCCCCAGCCAGCTGGGAAGTCTGGGGCTCAGGGTGCCGCAGTGCAGGGACTCCACAGTATACAGAAATGGGTGAGCAGGCAGCCCAGTGTGTCCCAGTGTGCATTGTCTTAGTGCATGCATTTTTGTCAAACCATGTGTTTAGTGTGCATTTGTCTCATCACACACCATTTTGGTGTGCTTTGCACTGCTTTTTTGGGGGGGGATTTTTTTTGTTTTTGTTTTTTGCTACCAAGAAATCATGGTGGCAAAATTTGCTCCAGTGCTGCAAATAAGCAGTGCTGTGCATGATTAAATGTGCAACGCATGCAGTTTGTGGCACCACAAACTACAAGCGCCTGCACATCTGGATCTGACCTGTCTGCACATCCAGATCTGACCTGTCTGAAGATGGCCCTTGTTACTTGTAACCTTATCCAACACCTCTCTCAATTATACCATTGTTTCAGTAAAAGATAGCACAAAAATCCTTCCTTTTGTTCATTTCCTGGGCTATCACAGCTACAACAATACTCTATAAAATGTGAATATGCATACATTGACTTTAGTTCTTACTCTGCCCTGCTCAAGTCTCTGAAAAACTCTTAATACCAAAGTTGGGTAGTTTTTGTCTTCCTCCCCACTGCAATTTTGTGACTCTGAGTATGGTGGTGTTGTGGTATGTTACAAAATTAATCATGTTCCAGAAATTAATGCAGTAGTGTATTTTCAAAGACTTGAGAAGAGTGAAATAGAATTGCACTTAGAGTAGACTTAGGGACCAACAGAAAGAATACGAGCTGGCTCTTAGTGCAGTGCAGTTTTGGTTCACTTTCAATACAGATGGCCATTTTGTTCAGATTTCAGAGGTGCCCCTAACTGAGTTTGACATTGCATAGGTTATGAGTCATTCAGAAGGGCATGAGCCAGAATCCTAAGGACTATAACAACATTGCAATTCTTTTTTGATGAGATACAGTTAAGACTTTTCAGCTCCTACATTTACAGTGTTACCAGAAATTTTGGCAGAGGGGATACTTTGCAAGAATTCACATGTAGCTAGTGCCACCTGACACAGATAGCAATAGGCCCAAGATATTGTTGTACTGAATGCAACCAACAGATATAATAGGATTTTTAACAATATGATACTGCAGTACTATAGGTATATAAATGACTGCATTCTATTTTGCAGGATGAAACTGCCACTGTAATTTGACTTTTTTTCTTTCCTTTCAGTATTGAAGTAATTAACCTCCTTTCCATACTATTCTGGGATAGAAAATAAATAGTAAGTAGAAGAGTTATATAGTACAGTTTTACCAACTTTGTTTATAACTGCCTCATCTCCTGCTTCAGTACAATATTATATTTCCAAAGGAGGTTTCAGTTATCTAGATTAATGAAGAGAAATGGGAAGGAAAGAGAGGGATGTCTAAGAAATCAGCTTTTCAGTTTTGATTTCATAGGTACCACCATCATACCACCATCAGGCAGTGATGTTCCATTAAGATATTAATGCAGTAATAAACCAGAGTGTAAACCTACTGCTGTTCACAGTGACACACATTAGTAGTGAATGGGAACTGGCAATGAAAGTCCTTACTTCAAGTCACCATTCTTCTTCTTCTTCATCATCATCATCATCATCATCATCTATTCTTGCATAGTTTCATAGAATGTAGGTTGGAAGGGACCTAGGAAAGTCATTGGGTCCAACCCCCCTCCATGAAGCAGGAAAGACAACTGGGGTCAAGTGACACCACCAAGGTGACCGTCTAGTCTTCTCTTGAAGATTTCCAGGGTAGGTGATCGAACCATCTCTGAAGGGAGCTCATTCCACAGTCTGGACACACTAACTGTGAAAATTTTTCTCCTAATGTTGAGCCTGAAACAGTCTTGCAGGCATTGTTCATGGAGTCCTTGATGTATGCCCCTGATGTAGTGGTAAGATGCTACCAAGTCCCCTCTCAGCCTCCTCTTCTTCAGCCTGAAGAGTTCATGGTCCCTCAGCCTTACCTCATATGGCTTGCCATCCAAATCTCTGATCATATGGGTAGCCCTTCTCTGGACTTTCTCGAGATTTTCCACATCCTTGTTGAAGTGAGGCACTCAGAACTGGATGCAGTGTTCCAGCTGTGGTCTCACCAATGCCGAGTAGAGCAGAAAAATAACTTCCTTGGTTTTGCTGGAGATGCATTGATTGTTGCATGCCAGAATATTATTTTCCCTGCTGGCTACAGCGTTGCACTGCCAGCTCATGTTCATACTATGGTCCATTATTTCCCCCAGGTCTCTTTCATTCATAGTGCTGGCCAGATTGACATTGCCAAGCCTGTAGGTGTGCAGGGGATCATTCATCCTCAGGTGGAGCATGTTACAATTCTCAGTGTTAAACCTCATCTGGTTTTGATCTGCCCAACTTGCCAGCCTGTCTAGGTCTGCCTGTATCTGCAGCCTATTTTCAAGCATGATCACACTTCCCCACAACTTGGTGTCATCCGCAAACTTGGCCAGTGAGCTCTTCACTAGGGCTATGCAAAATTTCACCAGCTTTTTAGATTCAACACTGTTTCAACTCATTTCAAGTTCAAAACAGTGAAATCAAATCAGAACAAAGGGCTCCGAAACAGACTCAAAACAAAATGAGGCCAGTTTGAGTTTCGAAGCAGCCAGCAGCCAGGTGGCAGGAGAGAGGGGAGAACAAGGGCTGCACTCCCAGTGGCTCTGCAGCCCCATGTAGCTCAGCCAGGCAGGAAGAGTAATCCTTGTTCCCTCCACCCCCCATGGCCGGGCTGTAGGAAGCTGATCACCGGGCAGGGCAAGGGAACTGAGCCTGAGCTCAGTTCCCCTCCCTAGCACTGCAACTGGACTGGGGAAAGGAACTCAGCCCAACTGAGCTGAGTTCCTCTCCCCAGCCTGATCCTGGTCTCACACCAGTTCTACAGGAATAGTAGGAAGGCAGTCATTCCTACTCTGCTCCTTCTGTACTCTATATGGAATGTTTTTCACCTTGGCCTGTGAAAGACCAAAGCAAAGTAGTTATACGGGAGTTCAGTTTTCTCCTGACTGCTGGTAACCAGCTATCTTGAATTTGTTGAGCACTGGCCCCATGCTCTCATTTGTTTTCCTCCTGTTCCCTACATACCTAAAGAAGGACTTCTTGTTGTCCTTGATCCCCATTGCTAATTTTAGTTTAGTTGCCACCTTAGCCCTTCTAATCTGTTTTCCCTACAAGTGTGGGCCATTGTTGTATAGTCCTCCTTGGGGCATACCCCAAGCTTCCATTGTTTGTATGCCTCATTCTTCTTTCTTAAAAGGACCGTGATTTCCTTGTTTAGCCAAGAGGGCCTCCCAGCCCATCCACTACCTTTCCTTTGCATGAGAATGGACTTCTTTTGCACATCAAGGATTGTGTCCTTAAGGAATGACTACTCTTCATGTACTGCTTTTGCCTTTGGTCCCTGGTCCCACAGAACTTCCCCTACTAGTGGCCTGAGCTTGTAGAAATCTGTATTTTTAAAGTCCAAAACATCAGTCTTGCTATCTAGTTTGTCTGCCTTGTCACAGACCGTGAACATGATGGTTTCATGGGTACTGTCACCCAGGCTGCCCTCTATGTTTAAGTCAGTCATCAGGTCATCTCCTTTGGCCTCTGGTTGGCCCTTTCACCTCCTGAATCAAAAAAGCTATTCAATGCAGGTCAGAAAGAAATGCAACTGATCCAACTTGGCTGAGTGTTCCTCCCAAGAGATGTCCGGGTAATTGAAGTCACCCATGATGACTGTGCCCTGTACATGTGTGGCCTTTGTCAGTTCTTGGGCAAACTCTAGATTGAGTTCCTCCCCTTGGCCTGGTGGTCTGTAGTACACACCTACAGCTAGGTCTCTCTTGCCACACCACCCTCCCTCCCCTGCAGTTTGAACCAGAAGGTTATGAGTCATTCTTCTTTGGAGCCAATGTTGGCCTCCAAAGAGGTATACTGCTCCTTCACATAGAGAGCCACACCTCCATCATTCTTCTCTACTTGGTCCCTTCTATGCAGGGCATAGGCATTTATGGCTATGCTCCAATCATGTGAGGAGTCCTACCAGGTCTCCATAATCCCTAATAGATCATAATACCCACTGGAGAATAGGAGAGCTAGCTCCTTCTGCTTGTTCCCCATGCTCCTGGCATCAGTGTAGAGGCACCTGAGTCCTCCAACTGAGGCTCTCAACTTCCTCTCATGCTGACAGAAAACTACTCCCTCAGCTCCTGTGAGAGTGGCTCTTCTAGTGTCCCTATCTACGGAGCTTTCTTGTATGTCAGTCCCCAGGCATGCAGTCTGTGTTTCCCTGTCCCCCAGCAATCTTAATTTAAAACTCTAGCTAGAAGATTGGCCATCCTGACCAAAGAATAGGGACTTATCTCTCCTCATGAGGTGGATGCCATCTCTTCATCCAGGAGTCCTCTTTCCCTGAAGTACACGTTGTGGTTGAGGAAACCAAAACTCTCTTGGTGGTTTCCTTCTTATTGCTTCCATTTTGTTCTTTTCTACTTTTCCACTTGAGATGTCAGAATCAAATATAAAAAGTGAAGGAAAAACATTTGAGATAACTTATTCTTTCAGTTTGAAGAGTCTCAGGAGATTGATAGTGGGATATTTTATCCACTTCTTTCAATCCAACTGAAAGTCTATATCACCTTCATGCTTGGGACCCCTGGCAAAAAGAGCCTCCCCTTCACTCTCATTCCAAATCCCAGGAATAAAGTAGTGCGGTTGGTTTAATACAGTCATGAGCCCAGATTCTGCACCAGTCTCTTGTTCTCTGTGATGTTCTTTACAAGTACTTGTGACCCCTCTGAGGAACTCATTTCCAGAGTCTGAGATGTGTGGAGCAGAAGCAAATAATGGTGGAGACCATTCTTAACAATAAACTCTACCATGGCAAGCAAATAGTGGAAACAGGCTCGGAAGATCATTATCCTAACATATCGGTTTGATACCTTTGGTGAAACAAGATGTATTTCCGTGCTTTTACAAAATTTGTAATCACAAAACAATAACTTCAATTGCTACTATGTACCACTGGTGAAACCTCAGGAATGAGATTAACATGGAAACATACCTTTTCCCCACCGAATTCATAGTGATGATTTTTTTTTATGTCATAGTAAAAACATTCTGGTGTAGCAGTATAAGGAATCTTGCATTGCCAATACCTGGTTCCACAGTGCACAAAATGTTTTCTAAGTACAGAGCTTCACATCAACACTGCTACATCCTTTGATTTTAAACTGCTTTTTACTCAGATGCTGGTATTTTCTGCTTTCTTGCACAAAATGGCCTTGAAGAAATATTAAAAGGACAGACAGAAAGAATTCCTTGAAGGAATGTTAAAGGAGAAGAAGGAGACAGCTGAATTGTTTTCCATTTTTCAATGACTATGGATCTGGTAAGATTATCTTTTAACCTTGTGGTATAAGTGTGCATCTATAAACTACATTCCAGTCATAAAAAAATCCACAAATTTTTCTAATGTATGTACAACATTTTTCTAATTCACATGATGTTGCTGTTGCAAAATGGGTTACAAAAGTGCCTTGATAGTCTCAATAATACCTTATCATAGGATAGTCAACTAACTATTAAAGTTTTTTAAATTCCAGTGTACCATTTTGTGTCAGAATTTTCATGGCCAAATGTTGACTACCACTGCAACTTGGAGGGTATTTCTGGCCTTATCAAGGTAGCCAGTTCCCAGAATGAATGAGGTATTGCTGCCAAACTAACTATGCTATCAATGTAGCCCTACACAAAACATCAGTGAAACAAACATACAAAGAAATGAGCCAGGACAAGCAGAGCTGAGTACAGACCTTTATATCCATAAATTACTATTATAATAAATCCCTGTGTGAGTTTTGTATCTTTATTCAAGTCTCTCAATCAAAATATTGTCATCAACTACACAGTCTAAAGTGAAAGGACATGAAGAATTCATAAAGATGTGTTTTAATCTTAAATAGATTGAAATATGAGTGAATGTGTTATAAGAAAACATTATTTTAAATAGGTTTTATTGCAAAAAAAACGTGATTTGCTAAAATCTATTCATGTTATTCTGACAGCACATATAAAGAATATTCAGCTTAAAGTATGGATAAACTATTCACTTTACAAACTCTTTACAGAACCCCTGTGGCAAAAGGAATCTCTATATAAGGGAAATCATGAGTACAAACATCAGATAGAGCATTTATCTATAGTCACATGGCACATGCAATACCTTTCTTGTGGAAATCTACAGATAATATTGGGTATGTTTGTCTCTGAAACTGTTACTAAAATTGAAAGCTGAACATCAGAAAATAGATAGAGACTTCTCTATTAGGAATTGGACATGTGATGCTTAGAAAGCAGAAATATCAACACAAAGCCAGGGTATTCAAAGTAGTTAAACATAGCCTCCATTGAAAGATAATTTTAAGTAAGTTCTGCAACAGATAAAAGATAGTAAAATTGGATCTCACTACGGTGCATTAGATGTGATTGGGTTATAGTGACTTTTTCATTCAGGATTTTAGACCTTGAGAAACGGTGATTATTGTTATTATGCACAGATTATATAATTTATTGAGACTAAAGTTTGCGGACTGTTGGAAATTGATTTCAGGTGGAAGTAGTATACTGGACATCTAAACTGGAGTCTATGAATTAAGTTATAGAGTTATGTAGCAGCTACAACATTGGCATTATGCCCACTCCTCTTCTGAAAGAGGAATTTTTTCTTAGTTATACTTCCTTATATTTGCCAGTTATGTTGATCTTTTCTACAGCAGCCTGAAAATACTTCAGAGAACATAAAACAATTTTGTCATGAGAGGAATTGAAAAATCAGATTGACTATCATTTTGCAAATCTTATAAACATAAAGATGAGTCTTGTGAATGTGACTACAACAACAAATACAAATGCATGAATACAACAAATCAAAATAAAGGGGGAAAATAGTCAAAGGAGACGCTGAAAAAAACTGAGCGCTAGGTTAATCTATGCAGATGAGAGACGGTCCTCACATTCTGTGCAATGCCACATAAAGTAAGTTTCCAAAAGCCAAGTTAAAATATCAAACAGGCTTTATTTCAAAGTTCACAGATCAGACAATATATGCACACTTCATGTACAACTACATGTGAATATGGATAATACAAAATAATACTAAACTCTGTTGATAGGGAAGCAGGCAGAGTAGATCATCAGAGTGTTCCCTCTTGGCTTTAAAAATCTGATGGTATGTCTACTCTGCCCAGTTCAGTGCCATGTAGAAATACATGGACTAACTTGGGTACCAAAAGTAGTATAGCTGTGTTTAGCATGCTTCTCCACTCATGGTATGCACAGACCCAGAAGGAAGGTCTATTAGTCCAGGGCAGAGCTGCGTGCTAACATTGCTATATTGCTTCCTGTCCTGGAGCCAGTTCTTTCAGGATTTCACTGTGCCACTTACACAAGCCCTTCTGGCCAGATCCTCAGCCACTGTGAATTGCTGTAACTCCACAAATCAGTGTAATGCTATATTACCTGTTGCCGTCTAGAAGCACTGAACCAGATGGAACAGCTGTAAAAAAAAATAGCTGATGGACAAGAAATGTGTTAGTAGTTGTTAAATCACTCCAAGGTGAATTTTTATGCAAAATCAAGAATCTATTTAAACATTTAGAAAACTGCGATACAGGTTTTGCAATGTATTAGGCATACGTGAAATAGACAACTACACATATGGAAAGGAAAATGGATCCCTAAACTGAGAACCATGGTTATACTGTAAGAACCAGATTGTAATATCCTTTCTTACGTTGTGAAGTTCTATACTCCAACAAATAATCCCAGTGGGACCAAGGGTGATGGAAATGCTATTTATTGTGAGCAAGGTCATTACAAAATTTCTGTGAATTACACACATATTTATTTCTGTGATTCACCTTTCTGATTAGAAGAGAAGAAAATGATATCATACTGGTGCTAAACCCACATACAAACAACAGAAGTGGTTCAAGTTTCAATGTCCTGCTTTATATCAGGGATACAGTGCTTAGCTACATATTTTGGCGAATTTGAAGTGAGCATTTTGAATGATCATCTCCAAAGGCTATTAAGTAATTTCTTTAAAAATAAGGAGGTGGTGCCTCCTTATAGGCTCCTTATAGGCTGTATTCGATACAGATTCAGATTCAGCCCAAATCAGGGGCAGTGACTCAATTCGTTGATTCGGATCACTGTCCCTGATCAGATTCAGCCAACTCCAAATCTGAAGATTTGATGCTGATTGGGAGAATCAGTAATTTGGCCATAGACACAATGTTAAATGTGTTTTTCTACATACCTCAAGGTCCCAGGCACAGCTTGTGAATGCTGCAATGCTTGGGGGGATAGAGTGTCACACAGGTGTGCCGGGGGGGGGGGGGGGGTTGTGATCAGCGGCGAACCCGGAAGTGGACCAGAAGTACTTCTGGTCCACTTCTGGGTCCACTGGGGAGCACACCAAGAGCTCTTCCCCCACCCTTCTGGCTCAGGAATCAACTTCAGGCGGACTCTGGGTGCCCCCCCAGACACAGGAGGCACCAGTCACCAAGCTGGGAGGGTGCAGGGGGGCCCCTATGCATGCTCTCTGGTGGACCCAGAGGTGGAACAGAAATGCTTCTGGTCCACTTTCAGGTCTGCTGCCTATCGCTCTGGGGACACCCCCACCCCTGCACTCCTGTGGGACACTCCATGCACCCCACCATTACAGCATTCATGAGCCATCTGCTACCCTGAGGTATGTAGAAAAAACATGTAAAGCTTGTCTGTGTCCAAATTCCTGAATCTTTCCAAATCTCTCCAAATCAACACAGAGGGTTCCAGTTCAATTAGGAGAAATTAAAGGGTCTCCTGATTCAATTCAGAGATTTGGCCACTGAATCGGGCTGAATCTCCGCCGAATCAAATCAGTGACTGAAGCTTCGCACAGCCCTAGTGGTTATATTAGAATTTGTGCAATTTGACATAGGTGGAGCAGGAGTGAGTGGGCAAATATGTTTTCACAGCAGTATTCCCTGGCATGGTCAGTGTCAATATGCTGAGGGTCATAAAGCAGTACAATGATCTGGGATTGTTCTCATGTAATTCTGAACAAAGACGAGTAGTTAACCATGTTTTCCTGATAGGATAGATTACCCTGGTAGGCAGGATAGATTTTTACCTAATAGACTAACTAAATCAAAGATGAAAGCTTGTTCTATACATAAGCTTGACCTCACTTCATTAGATACTGTGAAAGGACCTCAAATGGAGAGAGTGATTTGAATACAAAAAACAGGGAAGTTTGGGAGAGAAAGGGAATACTGGGAGAGGCAAAAAAGGCAATAAATTCAAAGGGATAAAGGGGTAAAAAAAACCCCAAACAATCCAGGTAATGGGATACAAATCTATAGTCCATGTTTAGACAATACTTAGCACACTCCAGTTTCTGGATGATTTCTTGTTCTTCAATTTCATGTCTGAGACAGCTTATAAAGTTTTTTTATTTATTTAAAACAGTTGCTCTGAGATCCGTGATAGAATGTCCAGAGAAGTTAAAGTGTTCTGCCACAGGCTTTTGTATCTTTCTGGAACTCATGTCAGATCAGTACTTATTCATTCTTACACACAGGGATACTTTGTCCAATGGAGACAGCAGAGAGGCACTGCAAACAGTATATGACATTATTAGCGCATATATGATGTTAGTAGAGTTGCAAGTGAATGAACCTGGGATGTCATTTGGTCTAGGGATCCAGGGATGATGTGGTCTGTATTGATGAGAGGCCACAGCTTGCATCTGGATCCATTGCAAGCCCTGGTGCTTCATTGAGAATGGGAATTAGGTAGCCTGTTCCTTGAGAGATTGTTTGAGGTTGGGGTGGGGGGGTGGTGCTGTGTGCAAGCCAGGACAGGTTTTTCCCCCATGGCTACCTTCAGACAGTCATCTCTTTCCAGAGGGTTTGGGGATATTAATGATGTGTCCAAAGTACTTGAGCTGGGTGGCTATAGGGCTAAGTACAGACAGTCAAAAATCTCAAGGCTGAATCAGTTCTATCTTTACAGGTTAGTCCAAACTGCATAGAATGAACCAATAAACAAATAAACAGACATTCATTTTTGATTCTGGAAATACAGCCACATGCCGGTAGTGGTTCAGGCCAGAAGGTGAGGGTGCTAGGGCATGCAACCTTGCTTGGCTGGAACAGACAGCTTGGGCCAAGGCTAGCCTGCCCAAACTGCAATCAGGGCGGGGTTTGCAGGGGAGGCACAATGTCTCCTAGGATGCTGTGGGACTGTGAATTAACTTGAATCTGGAGGGGATCTGAGACAGAAGGTCTATAAACTGATTTAAACTAAATCAGTTCAGTATAATACTACATCCATCCAGGTGTATTTTAAACCAGTCTTGGCCAGTTTGAAAGTGGTTTATGTGCACTGAACTTCTGTTGTGTTACTAATTTGAACCAATTTCTGATCACTTATACCAGTCTATGTGCAACTTCTGTCCCTAGTTTAGGTGACAACCAGAGGGACAGAAGTTACACATAAACTGGCATAAGTTTATGTGCAACTGTTCTGTTGTTCTTGTCCCAGAGTTGAAATGGTAGCAGGTCAGAGTGAGATAAAAATCTGGCAGTCTCCCTCTTTGTCCTCACATTTAACAAAATGAATTGAGCTCAGGCTCATGAAAGCTTATGCTATACATCACTGATTTAGTTTGTCTATAAAGTGCAAGCCGATACTGACTTCTCATGTACTTTCATCATAATTATAAGCCCAGCACTAATAAATTCCTCAAGAAAACCCACTTTGGGTGTTGAATACAATTCTCTTGTACATTGGTTCTCCAGCCTTAGACCACAAGACTATCACAAATGTGATGGCAAGATGTGTTAAGCATAGGGCTCATGTGCTGCATCCAAGTATAAAAGTCACTCTAGCTTGCTGCTGGGCTACAAACAGCCAGAAGTTGGAAGCATGGCCGGTTGGGTGATTTGTTGCAGAACTTGACACCCTTATGCCTAAGTGGACATGGCCCCAGTCGCCCTCCAGACCCTTTGCCCATTGCCACTACCATTGTCCTATCTCCTTAGCTGCCAGTCCTGCCCATACTGGAGTTGCCTCTACTGTGTGCTCCATGCCAGATCTGGAGCTCCCATCGCTACCACTTGCTCTGAAGCTGGAGTCAGCATTGCCAACACCTGGACCAGGCTGGAACTACCCTGTACCGCAGGTTGGATCTGTCCTGCAAGAAACCCCACAGTCTGGATCCAGCCCAGAGCACAAAGTGAGTTTGACACCCCTGCTCTAGGTGGAACTGATGTGTTTATTCAATAGAGGTGTATGGTATGCACATAAATGTATATAGAAACAGATTTACATTAAGAAATGGAAAATAAAAAAAGGTTAAGTTTGCTTTAGGAACACAAGGTCATTTGCCCCTCCTGTAAAACACTGAAATGAAATACAGACATTAAGACAAACAACTCTTCAGTAACAGTTTCTTTGGCAACTTATAGCTGCGCAAAATAAGTCAGGCAGAGGGAAAAAAGAAAGGAAAAAGGACCTGGGGAAGAACACTTTGTATTAACTTACAGTCATTTCAAATCTTCCTAACACAATATTTTCATTAATTCCCATATGCTAATTTTATTAAATTTCAATTAAACTTGTTAAGTTTTAGAGCATTCCCAAAAACAGTTATGAACTATTCTTCTCTAGAGAGTCTGAAAAAGAAGTTTGTAATTGGTATCTTTATTAAATTTCTTTTACATTGTGTTGGCTCAGCAAGTTTCTGATCTCAGTTAAAGCATTTCAGGTTTTCTCTTGGCCTCATCAAAACTGGAAGTTATGGAAAAGGAGTGACTTTCAGGGGTATGTCTTACATGCATACCAAAAAGGAAAAACATCTTGCATGAATAGCTCTATCCTTTCTAAGGTCTCAGAGGATCCTGCTTCCTTCTGTAACAACATTAAGCCTTTTAAGTAAGGTAACATTTTTGGATTTTTTCCTGTAAATAGGCTGGTAATTGCCATAATTAGTCAAACCCCTGGCCCAAGTAGAGCTTAAATTAAGTCATTAGAAAGACTCCCATTGAATTCAATAGATGGATCAGGCCTTAGTAACTTGCCTCAAGAGCAACAAGTGTCAGATGCTTCAGAGGAAGTTGCAGAAACATCTTGGTAGGAACCTGTAGGTCTTTGTTTTGAAAGACTGTCTTCTTCTATAGTAAGGCCTGAAGCATGAGGTTTGATTTATGCCATAGAAATTTGTCTTCTATTTGTTTCCTGATGTTATTTCTCTTGGTATATATTTTCTGTCTGTAATGAGTCTTATGTTCCTTATTTTCAGTTCAGTTAAAAGAGTTTGACATAAGATTTACTTTGTGGAACATTAGCTTGATATTTTTTTGTTAGAAAATTTTATTCCTCATAATTTTCTATATTTCTACTAATATTTAGTTTACTATATGGGTAAAATAATTAAACAGGGAAAAGCAATTTTATGAGGTAAACTTTTATACAAAATTTCCAATTTACACATTGCTTATCTGTGTGTTTCATTTATTATCTGGGCCACAGTGGAAACAGGACAAAAGAGAAATGATTATGATTCTATAGCACTAAGCCAAGTGTAATTCAGAGCAACCCTAAAGGCAATACACTTTACTATGCCTTCTTCTAATCCTTTCACCCCTACACCTCCCTTGGAGTTTCCTGCCAAGGAAATCCCCAGATATGAATATAAAAAGGGGAGAAGTATATTACAGGGGATATATGGGATTTACACTCAGCTGAAGACTTGCAAAAGAAATACTGTAGATAAGCTATCAATCCCTGAATATATATGTTTATTTTTAAACTCCTTATATAAGGCGGCACAGGATAACACTGCTACCAACAGTTCATGCATGTAGGTGAGATCAGTTTCTCAGAATGGTTTCCACTGCTTAGTATTTGTCCCTAAGCCTGTATACAATTTTTCAGTGCAACTCTCTTTATTTATGTAAGTCACAAAGAGGTCTACATTAGCAGAGCTAATGGCAGAAACATGGCCTTAGATGTTATTCAGTAGACTGTTTTGACATATTATAGTTGTTTAATGACTGAAATACTTTTTGATAAAAACAAAGTACAGGCATTGTCCTTACAGGGCATCTCTCAGTAAAAGCCAAAGAGATATCAGAAGGGAA
This sequence comes from Crocodylus porosus, assembly GCF_001723895.1. NCBI lineage: Eukaryota > Metazoa > Chordata > Crocodylia > Crocodylidae > Crocodylus > Crocodylus porosus. The sequence continues at coordinate 21,052,619 of NW_017728913.1, read as the reverse complement.
AAAAAACAGTCTTTTTTAAGGAGAAATTGTATTGAAGTTGATGGATTTTTTTAAAAATTGAACAAGAGAAGTTCTGCATTTTTTTTATAGCATGTGTAATTCCATGAATCATAAAGATCCCTTCTTTGCTGCACTCACCAACAATACCCAATAATATGAACTAGCTTAATACATAAATTACATACTCCTACATCATCTTTTAAGCAAAAAGCATAGAAACTGCCCTACTGATTCACGAAGTAAAAATGTTAAGATCAAAAAGTAATTTAAAAAAATGTTGGCTATTGTGAACACTTTTCCTGTGGCACAAATACACTCAAAAATGCAAAAGCCATTAAAACCTAGACTGAATTTTAGTTATTGGATCTGAAGACTATTTATCCAGCTGGAAAACATAACAACATTTTAATAACATGTTTCCAGTATTCAAGAATGTTGCTAATCCCAAATATTCAAAATTCTTGGAGGAATTATCTAAAAATTTGGAGAGTGGCTTAAAAAAAATATTTTAAGACCACGTAAAGAATGTGGTGTATTCAAAACTTGTCTAACTTGATCCCAACTACATAGTTGGGCCATGAAAAGATGTCACCCAAGATATCCTTGCCTCTTTAAATAAACACTCACAATATTTTTTAAGAATGAATCTCATACTATTCCACAGACTTTTTGTTCCTTTTATAAGCCTTTTGCGTGCACCTGAATCACAAATTTAAGATTCATTGTAAGCCAGAGCATTAGATACTTATTAAATGAAAGCTAAGATTCTCACCAAATGTATGCCTACACTGCAGTCATGGAAGTATAAATTTTAACAGTACAGATAAGATATTAATGCTTTCTTGAGAGCATTAAGAGCTGGTTAAAAATGTCAATTAAACAGGAAATTACATATATCCTTTCAGAGAATTACATTTTGATTCAGGTGTTGCTTCTAGTCAGGTTCAAATCAAAACATCTATAATTTCATTATAATATAAAATAACAGAAAAATAGGACTGGACAAGACCTCAGTGGGTGCCCCTACATGTGCACTTTACTGTGGAGTTGACCAATTAGCTCCATAGTAAAATGTCACCGTCTACATGTGCACCGGTGTTAGGGCACAGTAAACTAACTTCGCTGTAGGTTAGTACTGTTGGGGACAATCCTATGTTATGGCGGAGCAATTAACTGTGATCAAATACTTGTGTAAATGGTGACTGTGGGTGGAAATCACACCCAGTGAGCGCAGGCAGCAGGGGGCCAGACTCCTGCCTGCTGCTTAGGCACATTGACTCTGCATGTTTGGCACTCTTATACCCCAGCCAGCCCCTCCACCACCCAACACTACCACCTGGAGCCTGAGGTTGCCCCTCCGGGCCTGCTGCCATCCTAGGCCTACTGTATCCTGGTTCAAAGTGCTGTTATCCCAGGCATACATGTAGATGCTTCTCCTGGGAGCTGTGTACTCCAGCTCAAAGTACTCTGGAGTTTATTGCTTCACATTAATTGCACATGTAGATACACCCAGGAAGGCATCTTCTCTGACCCCCTGCTCCAGGCAGGATGATTGCTATACAAACTGTCTCAGCCAAGGGTTTGTCTAAACTTGAATTTAAAACTTCCAATGATGGAGTTTCCACAGCCTCCCTAGAAAATCTGTTCCAATTTTTAACCACCCTCAATTAGAATGTTCTTCCTAATATCCCACCTAAATATCCCTTGATGCAATTTAAAACCATTTATTTGTCTTGTCTCTGATTCTTGTTCTCTTTGCTCTTTTTACTCCTTTTGCTTCCACCTTAGTTCTCTCTCAAATAGATTAGCTAATGACTGCAATTACGTCAGGAAATTCCTTGAGTATTCTAGAATAATCAAAGCAAGCGCAGCCCTGCTGACTTTAAAACATCCAGTTTGTCTAGTTAATCTCTAGCTTGCTCTTTCCCTACTTTAGACTAATTATTCCTTCCCTGACCATCCAGTTCAAAGCAGGTAGGGATGAGGAGGAAATAAAACCTTCCTTGTATTTTCTTTTTTAATCCTTCTTTCTCCAGACCCTTCCAAGTGAGGAAATATGGACAAGGGGCATGCATGTTTAGGTTGACTCATATTACCTTTATACTAACTATATGAAAGAGCTACATGAAGGAGAGTTTCAGCAAAAGACAACGACTAGGGATATCTACCATTAATACTTCAATGGAATAGTACTACCGGGGACTCACAACTGTTGATGTCAGTGGGGGCATAAGAGTCTTGAGTTCCTAACCACCCCACAAAATATTTCATAGTTGATCATTGAACATTGCATAAAGACTTTTGTCTTCATGTGACATGCCTTGCTGACTGCTTAAGCTTTGCAGTTTTTCTTATCTGATCTAGTTCTCTATTTAATCCAACCCTTCCAGGAAACCAGCTATTCACAAGATACCAAAAGAAAAATCCTGGACAAATATTGCCTCACCCAGAACTGTTTCACTGTAGCAGATTTGTACTCCTTTTCAGGCTCTTTTTACTTTTTAAAATGACCCTGAGGTTCTCTCAAAAGTCTCTCAATATAACTTCCCTGAAAAAAACCTCCAAACAAATCTCAGTTTAAACATCTTCTCATTCTGGGTAAAGTTTATAGTACCTCTTGGATGTGTCTCTAGTGTCCTGGTTCTTCTTGCTAAACTGCAACCCATAGCATTAGCACTAATCCATTCCACAGAGCCTACTAAAACGAAACAAAACAAAACAACTAGTCCTCCTAAATTAGTCTATCTCATTCAAGACTCTTGCCTTTGCCTCAAATACTCACCCATGTCCCAGGTCCTTTCATGAGGACTAATTCATATTCTGTATGATGCTAGATGCTTTCAGCTAGGGATATCACCTGTGTATCACCTTTGTGAAATCTAAGTGCCTCTCTGTTCTAGACACAAAAGAATTATCCAGAGATGAGAGACTCTTGTTTCCAAAATCTACAGGATCATGGTGATCAAATGCATAATTCATATAACGTATCATCTCCACTTTACTGCTAGGTAGTCGTCTCCTTCTAGTTTTCAGTTTGCTTCAGTTAAAAAAAACCCCAAAATCTTAGTATTTTTTACTATCCTTTGTATGCCTTCACCCAAAGATGAATTATGCTTAAGCACTGAATTGAGAGATGCTCTTGAAAATGTTGGTAATTGATTTTTGTTTAGAGATGCTAGCTGCAACCCTTTTAAACTCCCTAAAATATATGCACAAGATAGAAAATCATTTACTTGTGCGTTTTTTCCCTATAAACTCCAGCCAAATGTTTTAAAGACTCTCTGCAAAGCATTTTTCAGTTTTGTACCTCCTTGTACACACGGAGTACTGACTAAATAGTTCTTACTGACTTCTTTCTTTCACAATTATGTTCAGTCCATGTGATTTGGAAATAACTACAACACTAGAACAAGTCTATAAACAAGCCACATGTTTCAAATGGTCTTATCTTTTAAGCAGATACCATGGTGAAAGACCTGGTGAAAAGATGAACAATGGCATGGAGTTTCCTGGAGTCCAGGGGCAACACATAGGGGGTGCATGTGGATGCACATGCACCTCCTGAATGTGGCAGTGCACCCCCTACAAAAATGCAGCGGGTGGGCAGTCTGTGATTGCTGTTGGCCACTGCCGACACTGTGGTGGCATATGCGGGTGGTTGCTGACCCCTGGTCGGTACTCGCCACCCCGCCACTGACAGCACCGGCAGTGTCTATGGGAGCTCTGCACTAACCACCACCATGCTCCTGCCTCTGCCACTGTCCTCCCACCACTGCCAGTGCAGCTGTGCCCCCCCAGCAGCTGGGGACATGCATCATTCATGCTGGAGTCTACTATGTGGGGGGAAGAAGGGGGCTTGCTCAGGACTACTGTGGCCTTGTTTGGTCTCTAAAAGTGTCTCAGAAGCAAATGCAGACATGGTTTCTTGAGTCAGAATCAGGGAAAGAGCCCAGGATCCTCTCCTCTCTAACAATTATAGCCTTTCAGTCTCTTACCTTCTCTGGTTCTCCATGGCCCTGACTCAAGTCCATCCAGTTCCACTCCTGAGGAAGAGATTTCATCTCCTGTTGGGGAAACCCATTGTAATCGCCAGTTCCAAGCAGACAGTCTCTCTGGTAAAGGCATATATTGGGGCAAAGGACACCTAGCCAGAAGCTCTCTGTCCATTTCAAAGGGGTTAAGCCAGGGGGAGGCAAAGTCTGGCCTGTAGGCTGGACTGGGCCTGCAACAGACTCCATTTCCCAGTAGCCCCTGCCCACATCACTGTGGCTGGTTTACATGGAGACCCCAGGAGTAGTGGGGTTGTGACATCATGAGGCCAGGGTTTCCATGGAGACTGGCTCTGTTAGGGTAGCTTGTCACATTTAGCTTTATTTGCATTTGCTTGAGTGGTGAATTATAGTATTATTTAAACTTTTCTCTTACATTCACCTTTATTTAACTATTGCTTAGGGTTTTGTATGGCCTCATTATTATTTGAACTTTTATTTTTGTATTTTGTATCCACACTATCAGCTAGTCTTGAGCTTGCTTTCACAGGCATCTTATATAGGCATGTATAGTGTGGGCCTTGTTACTAGCTCAGATTAACTGAACCTGGCACTGACTGACTGAATCAGAGGGATGATATGATTGGATATGTTAATGAAAGGTGATAAAAGGGACCAACTGCAGAGCCCTTGGAATTTCTGTTTTGATGGATACACCAAATTAGGAGTCTAGGGCATGCCCAAATTAACACACCTGTAAAAGACCAAATTAAGATGTGTGCACGACAAGTTTGTTGGAACAAAGGAATATGCTGACAGGATAAAACCATGAACAGTATGATGCTCACAGGGAAACAAATCAAAGGTACCTGGAAATGAAGTCTCATCAGAGGAAAAAAGTTAAAGAAAATGCATAAAAGGGAGGCAATGAGGAAGTTGGGTGTGTGTTATCATCCAGCATCTGTATTGAAAAAACAGCCATTACCCACAGATGACAACCCTCAACTTTCAGGAACTGATTGGCCACCTATTCTGTTAAGTCGAGTAGCAGCTGGGATTGGATGACACTACTGAACTAAGTGTTCTTTTCTCTCTCTATGTAGAAACTATTAATACATTTAATGTGTTAATAAAGTTAGATTTTAGCCAAGCTGAATGGTGTGATGTGTATTCTATGTTTGCTCTGGGTTTATTACGCTTTAGTGATCCTTTGGTGCCATGGGTGTGTAACAGCCCCAGCAACAGTGGCAGGGTGCACGTTTGGCTGGGGAGCTGCTCCAGGACTGGGATCTTATGGTGGTTACAACATGGTCCAGAGTTGGCGCAGAGCTGCGATCCACTGCCTGCATGCCCTGGGCAGGGATGTTCAGATAGTGGATCGCAACTGTGTCCCTGCTTCAGACCACACTGTCACCACTGCAATATCCCAGCCCTGGAGCCACTCCCCACTGAGACACACACCATGCCAGCACTGATGAGCCTGGTCTCTGTGAAAATCTTGGCCCTGCACTGTGACAGCACTACCATCACTGGGGTGTTCATGAAAACCAGCCACAGAAATGTGGGCAGGAGCTGCTAGGAAATGAAGTCTAGCCACTGGTAGGATTCACCATTTTGCCCCCCCTTGGGTTAATCAGTCCCCCTGTTCCCAATCCAGCCCACACCCCCCAGAGTACCTGCAGAGATCCTCCACTTGTGTTTCACCTCTTCCACATGCCTCTCTCCCAAACATGCCAAACAGTGTTTTCCAGCCTGCTTTCTCATTGTCATTTTTATCTCCCCTAGACACCTCCTGGGTGATGGGTATTTCACCTTTGTTGATATGTCAACACAGTCAATCAAACGCCGCTGGGATAGAGGTCCATCTTGGCTCAATCTGCAGGTAGCTAGATGCGACTTTTAATCCTTCATTCTCTGTGTGCTGGCTAAGGAGGTAAACTGAATCACACAAGAGAATAAAAATGTAAACACAGATAACACAGAATTTCTCCAAATGGTTTTGTCAGGGGAGGTGGTTTGACATTCTATAGATTGGTCTGGAACAAAAAAATGTCCCCAATGCCTTCATGGTTATGCACTAGAAACACAACCATCCAGAGTGAGTCTCCTGTGCCTTTATTGGCTCCAAATTCTCCTACCTGCTGGGAAGTTTTATTGCTCCTAATATTACTCTTGAAGGGGTTCCTGAGTGGAAACAGGGAAAAAAGTAGTCTAGCTTCACAATTTTATCACTGATTTTCCCACAAAATGATAGGGATAGACTGTCTCTTGGCTCAACCAATCCTTTCTTCATGCTAGGATTCTTTTCTCATGAAGGGCAGAGAGGTGATATTGCTGTGGAGGTAACTTCTTTACTGTTCACACAGGAAGAGGGAATCTGCAGCCGAGGGTTTGCTCTGAGTATGACTCACGGTTGGAGAACTTGTCTACAAAAAATAGCCCAACATATTAGTATTTCCAGTGGGTCACCCTGTCTCTAATACATCCCAAGACTTCTAGTATAATTTTATTAGGCAACAACATTTTTGCTTTTTACTGTACTAGACTCATACTAAATTCATTTTTCATCCTGTTTTCATTACGTTTTCTTGTAGCATCAGATCATGTTTAGCATCTACATTTATTTAATTGACATATAAAGGCAATATTACAAGAGGTTTTATTAAACTTACATGAAGCGCTCTGTACTGAACACCCTCCAAACACAGAAATCCCATTGAATAGAAGTCTTGTCTTGTTGATACAGCACTCAGCCGAGACTCTGGAGATGTGGCGGGTGGCAGGGTACGTTCTATTCCACCTATTATGCACAGAAATGGGCTTAGGTACTTTAGCATGATTCTGTTCCATGCTACTTGAATCCCTGAAAATATATCAATCCATTTGCTTCTGTAACACTTACCACCTTATGCTTACGACTGTACAAAAAAGCAGAGAGGAAGAGCCCCACCAACATTTTGTATTAATAGTTCTTCAGGGACAGAGTGGAACAGAATTCCCCCTAGGCATCTACATCCACCCAGAACCTAATAGAAGAATTGGGCCCTGTTTTCTCTTCCTAGTTTTAACATATTCTTGTATGGTTTGAATTACTCATCTGCACTTGAGTTCCTTATCTGTAAAATAAGACTAATACTTGCACAGATATGTAATGAAAATAAAACCCTTAGCGTATGTGTGCTGCTGAAGTATTGATGCTGGCAATTACCAGAGAAGAGCCTCTGTCTAACGGAAAATGAACTGTAGGTAGAATTTCACATATCTGTTTACAAAATTCGGTCTAGCCCACTAATTTATATATATTTCTAATAATCCTTTCCATAGGTAGCATAAAGAGAAAATGTGTTTGTGGTATATTTCTATTCCTTTTCTCTGGGTCTGTTTAGTTGAGACAGTATATGTTCTTTGAATAAGATGTATTTCCCATCCCAATAAAATGAATGTCATCACTTTATAAAATCAGACTGTGATGAATTGCAGGAGGAATTGCAAAAGGAAATCTAGCCTTAACTAATTAAGCTCTACAATATCCCCATGAGACTTCCTTATTTATTAATGGAGAATTCAAAACATTTGGTTTATCTTATTTGCAGGAGTTGTGGATTCTCAGAATCCCTGTACTGAATACCTGAATCTTTGGGGGTGGATCACCAAATTTAATATCTTCAAGTTAAGTAATTTTGGCCTTAGCGTTTACCCATGGGTCACACACTTAAGTCAATGGCAGAACTGGAAGAAGAATCCTGGATGCACACCCTCTCAGTTCTCTGCTGTAACCACTATAAAAAAGTCCTCTGGGTGCATCCCCTTATGCAGGTCCATGCGCATGCAGCAGCTCGTGCACGTGCCTCTGCATGTGTACTTTGGTGAAGAGCAAAATACCCTGCTTCAGGGTAACTGTCCTCTCCACACTTCTCCTGGCTCCTGGCATGCTGGAGAAGCCAGGGCAGAACCAAAGGAGGGGAGCTACTCTGGTCAGCAGCCAAAGCAACCTAGAGAGCCAAGCCTCCGTGTCTGCTGGCATGACACTCCTGTGGCATATAAGGCACCTCTTTTTTCACAGCATTTTTTTTTTTTGCTATTTGGGTTTCCCACTAGCAAATTTTGCCCCCACACTGCAAATTTGCAGCACAGGGGCAAAATTTGCTACTTTGAAATCCCAGTATTTGCAGCAGGGGGCACATTTTAACATGCCAGGCATGTGGTTTGTGGCACCACAAACCAGTATTTGTGGCATGGGGCACACGTTAACATGCCAGATGTGCAGTTTGTGATGCCACAGAGTTTTGCAGCACCACACACTGCACGTGCTTGCACATCTGGATCCAACTTCTTTGTTTATATATTATGTCATTGTTCAGGTCTTGTTTATATCAATATCGTGAATAGATTTTTAAATATATAATTGAAAATAAAGTTGAAACAGTGAATACAATGTAACATTCATACTGCTATTTACAAGAGAGAGTTACATTGTTTAATAGCTTCCACAGTACTCAATATATGCCTGAGAAAATATTTTACATTTTTGTGCCACCTTTCATTTGTTTTCAGAGTTGTGTTATAAACATGAATTAGTGTGCCAGTTCTTATGGGTTGTTAGACAGACCTGTCATGAGGAAGTGAATTGTCTTAAACAAATCTTAAAAATGGACAGATTCTGTTTCCAGGAAGAAGGAAAGCATCCAGTATGTACCCTGCCAGCTGGTTTACAGGGATGCTGTAGTGTCAGCTCACTGGGGAGTTACTTCTGAAAAGTAACTACAGCAGTAACTAGTCCAAACCAGTTGTTTTCTGCCCAACTTCCAATTTTAACTGATCTGATCATTACCATTGCATAGAGGTACAAATGAATTATGAACATAGCATTTACAAAGTGAAATCATAGTATTGGCTCTGGTTATTGTATCATATATCACCACACTTAGCCAATTTCTCAACTTCCTCTTTAGAACTCTCTTCTATCTTTTTAAAACTATTTTCTTTCCAGAGCTGCTATAGTGTAGCTTATTTTCAATGAAGTACTGCACCCACCTGCCTTGCTGTGACTCAAAGAGAAAGGAAAACTGAAAAGAAACTTCCCATATAAAACTAAATATTGTCTTTTCATGATGGTCTGCACAATTACTGTAATGAAGATTTAAAACATGTCACTATTTAGTATATTGTACTAAGACCTAGATTTCAAAGACTAAAACCAGCAAGAAAAAATGCAGATGCTGAATAGAACTTAACATTCACATTAGTATTTACAGTAGACAGTTAATAGCATTTAATAACGTCCCAGAGCATAAAGCAACCCTCAGAAAATCTTTTACATTTTTGTAACACCTTTCATTTATTTTTAGAGTTGTGTTATAAACATGAATTAAACACCCAAGAACCCCCATGTCAGATAAGTATTACAATAATGCTTATGTTAACAAATAAACTAAGGCATAGAGATCCTAAATATGAATGTATGACACAGGACATCCACAAACCGTTTGGGTCAGTGAGTACTGTCAATAGATACCTTTAATAACACCTATAATTCCTTTCCAAAATTCCTGTTAAAAATAGATATTTTATTCAGCTCCATTATTCCTTTAAGCCTACATTTATTCATGACTAGTTTATATCCATTAGTGATTCTGCCAACATCATCCTTTATCTTAATCAGTTCTTCTCCATCCTTGGTGTTTACAGAGAGGAATCACAAGCCCTCTCAGCTTTCTTTTTGTTAGGCTGTAGCAGTGAAGCTTTTCTAGTTTCACCTTGTAAGATCTTACTAATAGCCCTTCGCTGTACCTGTTCCAACTTGGATTCATTTTCCTTGAACATGGCTAGCCTAAACTGTACAGAATATTACAGATGAGATCTATCAGCATCTCACACAATGGCATTAATACTTTCCTGTTTATGCTGGAAATAAACCTGATACACTTTAGGATTGTCTGTCTCTTTTTCCATATGTATATTATGTTGGTGGCTCAGATAGCATCCTGCGACAGCATCCTGAGAATTTCTTGTCTATTATCATTTTTAACTGCCGAGCATCTAGGCTATAGGAGAAATGTTTGCCTTTTGTTCACGAGTTCATGACTTACAGACTAGGGCCTGAGGTGGAATCAAACTAAATTACATGATTTTCTGTAAGTGGCATAGTTTAGATCAGTAGGGAAGAAAACACACATTTGCCCTTTGGTGGGTGGGGGAAAACTTTAGACCAGGTTCTACCATTTTTAAAACAGTTTGTGTGTGCTGAATTTCTGTTCTGTTACAGGTATAGACCATGTAGCAAGGTGAGGGGAGTAGGGAAGGAGAACACCCCACTCACCCACAGAGTGTCTGGGCAAGGCAGCTGGACTTTGAAATGTGGCATCACAAGAAATGTGGCCTGGGTGCTGCAAACCAGAAGACCCTACTGGAAAACAGCAGCCACCAGAGAGACCCTGGCCAGGAGTGCCCTAGGTGGCATGCTGTGCTCCAGGGGGCCTAGGGCCCCAGATGAAAGAAGTCACTCAATGTGGGTCCTCCTCCTACAGGAGGCATGAGCCACAGCTGGGAGGTGAGTCCTGTTGCTGATCAGCTGGCCATACCCTGCAGCAGAGTCAAAAGGATACTAGAATTGATGAGAGGAGGCCACAGACACTGTATAAATGCACACACATGGGATGAGGATGAGGGGCAGCTAGATTGCCCACATTTCTTTACTGTCATAATAGATGGATTATTAGAGATTCCAAGCATGAGTTCTGGGAGATATTCTTAATTCAGTCCAAGGCTGGTGTGACTATTGAAGGGTGATTGAAGCAGTGACTAGAGCCCAGGTACAGTGAAACCACAAAATTATACAGAGGCCTGTGGCATTAGTGTAAGGGTAGAGGAGCTCCCAATCCAGACCCCATAGGTCCTGTCAAATAGCACTAAGGAACACAGTGACTGATAATGGACAGCCCTGACTCGGTGAGCGTGGTCTCCCACTGAGGCAGAATTCTACATTACTTCCGTCAAATCATGGTGGACAAGTGCCTCAGCTGGGAATGGTCCTCCCCAGCATGGGCAACAGGAATGACAATGCCTGTTCTCTGGCCTGGTTGTCACAGACCAGTTTCGTGTGCCAAACTTCTGTTCATTTATGGGTATAGACCAGTTTCCAATCACTTATACCAGTAAAAGTGTAATGTCTATATCCGGCCTAAGTCATTAAGTTTTATCCCATTTCCATTACTCCAGCCCTCAAGTCCATCCATTTCCTCCTGTATGCAATTCAAATTTAAGTTCTTACCCAATGTTGTGCCATCCTCAGATCTCATCACTGTACTTTAAATTTTGCATTAAGTTTATAAAAATGTTAGTTCAAAATGATCCAAGGACTAAGACTGATCCTGGAGGTGCCCCATTAATAAACATTCTCTAGTCAATATTTTTTCCTTTGCTATAGCTTATTTTCATCCTTCTTAAACCAGTTCCTTACTCATCATACAGTTCTTGTACCACTCCCAGTCTTCTTCAGTTTAAATTACATTTTTCTATGTAGGACCATATCAAAAGCTTTACTGAAATCCATATAGATGAGAAAATTTTGTTCATTATATTGGCATTTTGGTTATTGGGTTAATCAGTTAATCTAGGGCTGTCCAACTTCCAAGAGGCCAGGAACAATACACCCTGCAGGCCATATTAGGGCAAGCCACGACCCTCTCCCCGCTGCTGCACCACATTCCCGCAACCCCCTGCTATACTACCTGCTCATGACACACCAAATCCCTATTTTACTGCATGCCCCAGGCTCACCCTCAGCTACCCATGCTGTCGTACTGCCTCTTTCCTGTGGTAGGGGCAAGTAAAGGTAGTCAGAGGAAGGAGGTTGAGCCCAGAGACTCCAGCTGCTGCTGCACTATTTTTCTGAGCAATGGAGGGGAGTGGTGGCTGGGCAGGAGCCTGGAGGCAACAACTTAACCCTTTGTGGGCTGCCTGCAGTTTGTGTGCCACCAGTTAGACGGTCCTAATCAAAGACAGCTGTTAAATTAGTCTGACATGGTAAACCCATCACATTTTATCCCATTTTCCATTTATCTCTATGTTTTTGGGTTTTTTTCCCTTCAAAATTTCTTCTCAAATCATGTATGCTATTGATGTCAGACTATTAGTCCTGTAATTGTGGATTTTTTGTTAAAGTCAAGTCATATTTTACCATATTTTCCTTGTATCTCATCTCCAGACAAGTTACTGGCAGCGACAAGAATTGAATCCAAGAGTATGAATTACCAACCTTCTGTTCTAGGCATTATCTCAGGTTGCACAGCATTATTTCAGTACACACAAGGAACTAGCTGAGAACAATATCTGAACACTGATGAAAAAATAATTTAAAAAATTCTTTTCGCCTTTTCTTTTACTAAATGTGCATTCATTAGCTTCCAAAATTATTGTTCAGATGGTGTCAGTGATTCAGCTTTTACTCATGAGGAGTTTCCCAAAAAAGGGAAAATAAAGACACACATTAATTGTATAATTCCACCTATTAGGTCTGGGCATTTCTAGGTCTTCTATTAGTAGGGAATATATACCCTAGTTTTTTATTGAGCGCATACAGGTGTTCCATTACATTTAGCATCAATTAAATCCAGTTTACTCAAGGGAAATGTAAAAGAAGCAACATTAAAGAGCTGTTTTATATTTGCAGAAGGAGAGTTACCCTTAAAAAAAAAAACATTTATTCACATAACTGCACTCACAACATTTATATTCACCTCTTTCTGAAAAAGGAAGTCCAGTGAAATATAGCCTCCAATGTCTAGTAAACAAAAGAATCATTTTCAAAAGCCTGAAGACAAAAAATAATGAGCCCCCAGAGTTAAAGAAAAGCAAAGCTCTTAAAACAAAAGGAATTTTTACATGCTGATGTACGAGTTCCAGGGAAAGCACAAGGACAAAACAAAGGTTTTATTGAAATAAGAAGCTGGGGATGCTTTGTAGGCACTGCAGAATAGCAAAAGCAACCCAGTCCTTCATCTGCACCTCCTGCCAATATAAGAGAAATAAAAGTTGAAGACTTGAAGTGTGATAATTGTGGTTTGAAGTCAATAATACTAGTAACAAATGAATGTTTCACATTGGTGAGATTTCAGCATTAAAGGCATAACTTGAATTCACAAATCTACTTAGAAGATATTTATATATTGCTTCTTCACAATAATAGACTTGATCATTGTCGGCATGGGTGTTTGAAATAAGGTCATGAGAAGAATCTTAATGTACCAGGAGGAAATACTAGTCGCGTAACGTGTGATTTGAAGCGGATTCATTCTTCCCTAGTTCACACACAGGTATATCCTTAAAGTATTGTTGAAAATTAAGACATCTGAATTGAAATAGGTTGGATGAGGCTTTATTCCAAATAAAATAAAATTCACTACTAAAAAGCTCTACTACTTTCCATCTTCTGGCATTAATTAACATTTGCTTAGATGAAACTAGGAGTGTTACTATTGGCTTGGATACTGAATATTTAGCAAGGGTAAACTGTCCCTTTATAAATACAGTATCTGTTAAACCAATTTATGTATTTGATAATGGAAACCTAAACTCCCATTATTTTCCCCTAAAATTGAATATGCTTGAAGCTCTTTCCTTTATATATTATTCCTGAACTACAACATTTATTTTCAATAAAATATTAGATATTTGGTCACATATCAATGAAGAAATGTGGTGTAGGCCATTTTGGCTAAGATGATTAAATCTCCAAGGCTTAAATATTGGCTTATAAAGGCACTTTAGTATAAAGAATTTGATTTTTATAGAGTATCCAAAAATCTACTATTGGTTATGAAAGAAGATTTCAAGAAGCAAAATAACTGGCTTTGGTTAATTTGTTTTTAGTGTAATTGCATTGTGTTCAGAGACTTTTAAACCAAAATGAACATCTGAACGTTGTTGATGCCCCTGACATATGGCATCGGCAATGCATTTTTGCACTTATTTCCATGTTTGCAGAAATGTGAACAGCCCTCCACTGTAGCATGATCATGGGCCAGCTGTTTAACATTTTCATATGCAAGTCTTCCCATTTGTAAAATGGGTATAACAACTTTCCTGCTAGACCAGGGTCTTGGAAGGTGGTGGTTGGCACCAAGGGCATATGTACATTGCCTGTATATAGCAGTGGATCTCAACCTTTTTTGGACTCAGGGGAGACCTCCGTTACTTTGGCAAATTGAGTGGCACCCAATTTCAGAAACTAATTTTTATATTATAGTACTTACCCCACTTGCAGAGGGTCTAGGCAGTGGGAGTAGGGGATCATTCAGGCAGGGACAAACCTGAGCCTGAACTAATCTACGTAGCTTATCTTCTTATCTCCTTACACCCATGGCACCCTTCAAAGATTTAGAGGCACCACAGGGTGCCCCAGAACCCTGGTTGACAAACACCAGGGTTCTGGGGTATATGGAGATTGCATATAGCAAATCCCTCAAATGAGGCAAAGTAGCTACTATCCAGTAGTCGTGAGCACATCAATAGATAGAGAGAGAGATCCAGAGCCCAGCTCCGAGCCATGATCAGTACCCTGTGGCTATGTTGCCTCATTTCTGGGATTTGGCATATTCAAAGCGGAAGTGAGTGTGCAAGTACTCTTCTTAGCAGCACTTCCAGACCTGACATGGAAGCAGTGTAGACAATTCCTAAAAATTTGACTTAGAGAAGGATTTACATTAGGGCTGTGCAAAGCTTCAGTTGGTGATTTGATTCGGAGAAGATTCAGCCCAATTCAGAGGCCGAATCTCCAAATCTGAATCAAATCACTAGAAGCTTAAAACTTTCCAAATCGAACCAGAGACATGTTGTGCAGAGGCCCCAGAGGCAGGAAGGGCGCACCTGAACACACACAAAGTGTTACCCACCCATGTCATGATTTTTTCCCGTCTGTGGCCAGAGGTGCAGGGCTGCAGAACCCAGACTCCCCCTGCACCTATCCCATTGATAGCTGGCAGGCTTCATGGGTGTAGCAAGGCTTAGCAGGCCTGCAGTTTTCACCCTGCTGTGGCTTAACACATACATGTGACATGAGTTTTGCTTGTCAGCAGCTTGAGGTGCAGTTTCCCAGAAACCCCTACACCTATCTCCTTGAAACTTGGCAGACTTTGTGGCCTCAGAAAGAGCTGCCATCCCTGCAGTTTTCACCCCACTATGGTTTAACACACACGTGACATGAGTTTTGCTTTCAGAACTTTTTTTGAGGTGCAGTTTCCCGGAAACCCCTGCACCTATCACCTTGAAACTTGTTAGACTTCATGCCCTCATCCTACAAGTTTCATCTGAATCAGCCAAAAAACAACAAAGGTATAGATATTTCATTGATTCCCCATTATACTCTACGTCCGACCCTCCAAATCGCTCTGAATCAGCTCCAAATCTTCCAAAGCCGATTCGGCCGAATCGAATTGGAAGAGCAATCTGAATATCTGAATCAAATTGCTGGCATCCGAATCAGCTGAATTGGAATTGGAATCAAATAATTCCCTATTCACACAGGCCTAATTTACATACTTTGGATAACATGAAAATGAATAGCAATTACTTTTAAAACAATGTATTTGTCCTGTCATGTTAAAACACTTCTTTCTTCTTCTCCTTTAAATGCAGAATTAGGACTTCAAGAATTATGACATCAGAATTTGTTGCTGTGGAAATCACCATGTTGTCAGTTATTCAACATTACTTGGGCCTTCCCTATGGAGTTAAACTGGGATTAGCAGATGTAAATGGAATGGCATTACTTCAAAAAAGCTACAGATGAATGGAAATGAATACAGAAACTTAACCTCAGATGAGTGAATCCCAAAGTCTACTTTTTAAAGCTTTATAAGATGATGTGTTTTTAAGTGAAAAGTCATAATAGTGCTAAAATGATGGGACTGATCCTTTTTTATTGAAGTCAGCAGGTGTTTTGCTATTACCGTTATTGAGTTCTGGAACTCTTCCTTTTTAACAAAAGTAAAACCAAAACAGAGCTTGAAATTTGTCTAGATGAGATTTCCCTTTTAAAGGAGTGGGAGTACAGTATTTGAATACATCCCAACATGAAAGGTACACAAAAGAAATTTTGAATAAAATTGAAGAAAAAGGCCTACAAGTGACAGTTAAAAATAAATTTCTGATTTAGTTAGTCTATAAGGTTCAAATCTATCCTGCTTTCTTCTAAATAATCAGCTACAGAAAGTCAAGAACAGCTTGACATATTCTGGGGAGAAGTTGACTGTAACACAAGCCCTTTAGATCCATTTCTTTCAGTTCCAACAGCATCCCTTCCTACCTTGATTGGGTTAGAAACTGTCTATGTAATATTTAATATGTTATGAGAACTTGGATCCACCCAGTTTTATGAGACAACATTGTGTTATGGATGGTGATTCATTTGGTCTGCAATTAGAAATCACAACTTGACAATAATAAAAGTGATTAACGATTCCTTGAAAAAGTTAAAAAAAAATTATCAGAATTTTAGATCCATGTTACAGATAATATCAAATGTTTTATCATCCTTCAGTTCAAATTTTCCCTATTAAATGAAATTCATGGTGCATGAATGGCATAGCATGTGCTTTATTCCCTACAGCCAATACTAAGGAAATCTCTTTTACATGTTCATCTCCCATTCATCAGTGGAATATTCCTGATCAGGTAACAAGTGCTAGAATGATTCTTTTGTATCAAACCATGCTCATCAAAATAGCCAGGAATGGGAAAATACGTTCTCTTTACAAATCCTGAACCAAATAATTCACAATGAACTATTATTGTGCTGATATTGCACTTAGTGAAAAATGGAGCAGGGGAAATGGAGGAGGATTGGAGAAAAAGGAGGTAAGAAAGAAGAAAGTGTGTGTGTGTGTGTGTGTGTGTGTGTGTGTGTAAACACATACTTATCTATCTACACACATTCACATGTGTTAAATGCAATTAACAGACACACCACTTGTGTAAGTCTACCTTTCAGAAATTGTTTTTTATTCTTGTCACAGATTTCACTTTAGGTAGTAAAATATGTATTTAAATACAATATCACCTTCAGGTGGAGAATTCTATTATAAAAAGGTTGGTTAATTCCAACTGGTCAGGCAACCTAAAAACTATATGAACAAGTCACAGACATTTGGATGTTATGGTCCTCACTAATTCCTAATGATAACTGCCCGATGCCATCATAATATGTTTATAAATCAGAAAGAACAAAAAAGAATAACAGCTAACATCTGATGTAGATAGCCCAATTCTGCTCTAGGTTAGCCTAGGGTAAATCAGAAATAACTCCAAGAGACATTCAATTCATTAATCTGTCAGTCAATGGATCTGTTTGCCTTTCTATGACTTTGCAGTGGGCTGAAAACCTTGTCATCGGTGTGCTTTAATATTTGTCTTTGTAGCCCCAGGAACAAAATTTGACTTAGTGTCTGTTATCATTAAATACAGAACTATCTTAAAATCAAAACCTTTTCAAGTTTTCATAGTGTATATGTATATTCAGCCTCTGCATCCTTACACTAACTTGCAATACACTCTCATCACATCAATAGACTTTGGATCTGGCCTTTTCTTCTTCCCTCCCCACTTTCATATAGCATTGTTTCAGTTTAATATGCCACAATGGCACCTTTGCTTTGCATAGGGATATACTTGTTATCTTCTTAAAAGACAAGCTTTGGGCCTAGGGAGATGAAGAAAGCAAAGGAAGATGCTGAAGAATGACTAAGTAGGTAAAATAAAACACACAGTCTCTTCTGAACTGAGAGGGAGAGGAGCACACACCAAAGAAAAATGCCTGAGGCTACTTGCTGCAGAACTTTTACAAAAATGATAAACATTGTTTATCGAAGAACTCAAAACATTATATCACATGGTTTTGCTTTTTGTCCACATTACATTGCGTCTTAAAAATAAAATTGGCCTGTGGGTATTTGGAAGATGTTATGAGGCTTGCTTATCACTTAGCTACTAACTTGTATGCATGAGGAAGGGGGGGGAAGGAAGGGGGAATGAGGGAAAGGAATATGTTGAACCTTTCCAAGTAATTAGTTATGCATAAGATAAGGATAAGTTGTTTTCTAAAGCTGCACACTGAACTACTTCTTTTTTGATTTGGGATTCAAATTAACTCATAAATATTGAAATTATAAGCTTAAGGAAATGGTACTATTTGATGCATGGCCTATTTTAAAGAATTAGCCTAATGGAAAAATTGCAGCTAAAGTGCTGCCATACCAGCCGGGCAGTACTTCTGCTATTATGGCTAGGTACAGACGTTCAAAAACCCTCAAGTGGAAGTGGTTTAAGTTTTGCATTTTACTCTAATCACCCAAAGTTATGTTGGAAACAAACAGAGCACACATTTGCCCTTTGGTGGTGGGCAGCATGAAGGCTGCCTGCACTGGACAAGGCCAGCAGGTTGGGGTGCTCCCGCATGCTGCCCAGCAGGCTGCCAGAGAATATTGAACCCAGCCAAGGAGCCAAGCAGCTGGCCACCCCTGATTGACCAATGTGGCCCTCTTCCCAATCCTGCCAACCCCCCTGTCAGTGGCCAGCTGCTGGTGGCAGCAGGGGAAGAGGGGAAGCACAGGCCCCCACTGCACAGAACTGCCTCTGCCCCCCCAGACCGAAGGCAGCACAGATGGGGGGGCATGCAGGGGGGACCTGTGCTCCCCACCTCCACCACTGACAGCCAGATGCTGGTGGGGGGAGCAAGGCTGGAGGCCACACTGGCCAACCAGGCCAGACAGCAGGGGAGAAGGAGCACAGACCCCTGCCACATGCCCCTCCCCTCCCCCCAAGCTCTGCTGGCTCAGGCTGGGGCAGTGTCCTCCCAAGGCCCCTGCCCCTGCTGCCCAGCCATCACTAACAGCCTGTTTGGCCAGAGCCAATTACTGAAAGCTGGAGATAGCATGCCACCCTGTGGGAGGATGTGGACTGCAACCTAACTTGAGTCAGTTGGGGATCTGGTACACAAGTTCAAAATATCAGTGTAACTGAAATCACTGGATTAAGTCTGATAATACATCCATCTAGGTCTTAGGCCAGGTTCTGCCAATTTTAAAACAGTATATGTGCACTTCTATACTATTACATGTTTAGACTGGTTTTTGGTCACTTACACTGGTAATGTCTGTACCTGGCCTATAAAAGCATCTCATTGACCATGTTAAAAAACCTGTCTTGTGGCTATGGTGCTGTGATGAAGCATTACCTTAATCTTATTACTGTATAGTTCATAGTAGTTTGGTTTTCCTCACCAATGTCTGTTCCAGTTGTAAATGAGCTAACATCTAACATCTTGGTATATTTCATAGATTAGGTGTACAGGTTACAAAATACTCATTTCTAATGTGTTAACTCTCATACAGCCCTGATTATAAAATAAATTATGTAGTTTGGTCCTACTTCTTAGGATCTAGAACTTTAACTCTGCTTTACATGCTGGAGACCTCTTTACTACATGCTGTAACTCATATTTTTCTAATAATTAGGTTATGTCACCTTCACAGTAAGTGTCATTTGTACACAACTGACTCCACTTTCCATTTTTTCTAGCCATAACTTTGCAGAGCCTGGCTGGAGGCATGGAACTGAAGAGAATCCAGCTAACATACATACCTTTTGCACCATACAAATGGAAATGGCTGGTTTATGAACTGGCATAAGAGTAGATGTAGTGGCAGACCTACTCAGAGGATGATTGGTTCTAAGGTTTGGAAATTTGGTTTCATTCCACACTGGAATGCAATTAAAACCATTCAACTATTTCTTCCTGGTTCAGAGTACAGATTTTCATCCTAGTTCTAGAGTTTCTCTTTCTATTGCACCTTCCCAGCAATAACCTTATCAAAAGCAGCACGGAGAGGGAAATGATTAAAACGAGTGGGCAAAATGCGACCCATGAGCTGGATGTGGCCCACCAGGCCATTCTATCCGGCCCATGGAGCCGCTACAAAATGTAGAAAATGAATATTACTTTGCCCCTGGCTGCCTGTCATGCGGCCCTTGAAGGCTTGCCAAAACTCAGTAAGCAGCCCCTCACCCGAAATAATTGCCTGCCCCTGGATTAAAAAATATATATTTCATCAAAAATATTTCAAGCATCCTCCCAGTGTGTCCCCTAGCTGTGCATCAGGCTGCCTAGAGCAGTGGTTCCCAACCTGTTTAGCCCATGGACCAGCAAACGCGGACTGGAACTGACCATGGACGAGAAATGACCACCGATCAGCAAACTGCAGACCAGCATTTGCCAGACTGCAAGTGGCCGGAATACTGCAAACTGGCAGCCAATCCTTTTTTATACAAAGCTAATCAGAGGATGATTAGTTCTAAGGTTTGGAAATTTGAAAATTTGGAAATTTTACTGAGTATAAAAAAAGGGTTGGCTGCCAGTCTGCAGTATGCCATTTACTTCTGGACTTCTGATCTGGCAGCCAATGCTCCTGCAGACTGGCAGCCAGCCCTTCATGTCCTGGCACCAGATTGTGGTCCAGGGGTTGGGAACCTCTGGCCTGGAGCGCTTGCAGAGCCCCAGCTCCATGCCATACAAGAATTTCAAAGGACCTTATGGAACTTGAAGAGATGGAGAGGACATTGCACATGGACTGAATTACTTTTGCCCTTATAGCTGCCAAATAAATTCTCAATTGCAGCTCATTTTATCATTGCCCTTTGTAAAGCCCTTCACTAAAATTCTGAAAGGCCTCTAGCACCATGACCTCGGGCATGTACTAAATTATATTGTGGGTCAGACCACAGCGCTGAGATAGATGTGTTCTGTAATGACCTCCTTTTATCAGGCCTTGCTTTCTACTCCTTTCATTTCAGGATCAGTACGGCTTTTTGATATTGTGCATAAAGATTTGTATATTTTAGTGGATCTTTCTGCCCTTACTTGTTATTTTCATAGTTGGCTAACTCATTTTAGCTTTTAATTTTCAGTCCATGGTATGGAAATTTAACTGGCAACATTACTTTCTCATGGTTACAGGCTTTACTAATATTTAAAAATTATTGCCTCTGAGAAACAGATAATTCTCAGTTGCATTTAATTGTTCAGACTGATTGCTGTACTTTTTCTTTTCTGTGTTGTCCTGCGTCAATCAAGTTTGCATATAGTGATGTATCACAACTTACAAGGAAAATAAGTGTTGTTAATGATAGAATATTATTACAAAAATCCCGTACACCAGTTCTCCTGTCTTATCTCATTATTAAAGCCACGTAGCAATCTAGAATTTTGAAAAGGGGGTGTAGATGATGAGGTTCACCATGACATATAAAACAACACATATTTTTCTCCCATTAAAAAAAGACTAAAAGCTTTATTAATATGCAAGGGCCTAGGGCTGTATTATTCAGTTTAAAATTAAAGTAAAAACAAAAAAAATTCATTGGAATGAGTTAAAAACAATCCCCAGGCTGTGAAACAGGAGCTTCATTATCAGGAGCAGCTAACAGACAGTAGAACTGCAGAACAAAGGATAGCTTAAAAAGAAGAAAGCGTCATTAATACCCATGAGATAAAGATTTTAGAAAGGATCAGATAGATTATAATAAGCCATGAAGTCAATTGACACCCTCAGCATGGTCTGACTAGAACTGCTGCTGCCACTACCAAGCAGTTGGTTTTAAACTATGGGTGGACCGTCAGTGAACTCCCCCACAGCTCCAGACCTGCCCCTGATGAAAGGCTTTTGTAAATACAATGTTTTATGATGATCCTGGAAAAAAATATTTTTTGTATCTTCCAACCTGTACTAAATGCTCATTGCTATTAGAATTGTAACTCCCAGTCCCATAAGACTGATTCAATTTTTCCCAGCCTGAGAATTTTAAATGCCGAATCCTGTTAATATCAAACTGTTTTAAAATTTCCCTAATGACTTTTAAGATAGTCACGAAGCTTGGAACAGTATCAAAGCTGTTATATGAAATTATAGAAGTCGCTTGCATTAGAATAGGACATAAAGTGCAGGAGTGATCCCTGTAGGGTATTTTACTATTTTCCAAGGAGTCTAGTAATTAATTGCTGGGGAGCTTCCAAGGGCTGCCTAGTATAAGCTATGTACTATGGGCTAGATTGAAACATTGGTGGATAACAACAACACAGTTGGAGCCCAAGATGGACCCCAGACTTTCCCATTCCTGGCTAGCATGAGCATAGCTCAGGGGTGGGCAAAGTGCGGCCCGCAGGCTGGATGTGGCCCACCAAGCCATTCTATCCAGCCTGCAGGCCCCCTAAAAATTTAGAAAATTAATATTTATTTGCCCCAGGCTGCCTGTGAGGCAGCCCTTGATGGCTTGCCAAAACTCAGTAAGCGGCCGTCCACCCAAAATAATTGCCTGCCCCTGGCATATCTGTATTATACTGCCTCCCAACAACTTTTTGGATTTCCACTTCCACTCAGAGTGCCAACAGATAACCAAATCTACTATCATGATATCGCAGGAATGGAAACTATGATCGGTTTTCTCTACTTCTCATATGAAAATAACACTTTCACTGTTCAATGAACCAGATTTCAGCTCAGTTATATTTCTGTGCTGTAATTTAAACTAGCTTCTGGGACTCCATTAATAGTCATTTAGTCTTCCCTTTTATTATTCAGGTTCAAGTTTGTTTCTTGACACACAATGGCAGGTCTTGATTTGCAAAACTGGGTGTCTGTACATTCTCACTGTAGAGGCCCTGCTACATGTTCAAATTGAAGCTGGATAGAGTCGTTACACATTTTCAAGCATTACCTTTATAGTTGGTTGGCTCTTTTACAGCTACATAGTCATTTTGTGTGATAATTACTTTGCATTTGTGGCTGCATTTGTGTCTTCTAAGGCACATATGGCTAGTCTAAATTTATTGCATGATTAACCATTTGATTGTGTAAAATCTGCAAAGTATAGCAGCATATCAATGAAATGTCCTATTGGTGATAAATTGGACAGCTTACTAAGCTGTTTTATGGTTTGGTCTTTTTCCTGGGCAAATCACAGAATAGCCAGCTTTTCCAAAGTCTTTCTTCACTTTCCCTGCCTCCCCAGAAATGCCAACAGGCACTCTGGCATTGTAAAATCACTAAGAAGTTAAGATCCATCCTATGAGATGTGTGATTCAAATCACTTTCTGCAAC
The DNA here is from genome assembly GCF_001723895.1 of Crocodylus porosus. Lineage (NCBI taxonomy): Eukaryota > Metazoa > Chordata > Crocodylia > Crocodylidae > Crocodylus > Crocodylus porosus. Next base: position 21,029,482 of record NW_017728913.1, on the reverse strand, counting down.
ACCTTGGAGACCTTCCACTCAAGTATAAAACAGACACAATTGTAGAATGGTCAAATACTGACCAAGCTCAGAGCTACTTCTGTTAAAATGGTCGATCAGCATGTATCCAGAATAAAGAATCTGGTCACATCACAATCCAATGAAAAATGGGTGTAATCCCTGGTAACAGTACTGTTAAAACAATTGGGGTCTTAAGCAATAATAAATCACTTTTAACTATATTACATTTGCCTGTAAAAATATGTGCCTATAAACAGACTGCATTTACACATGGAACAGAGGTAGTACCAAGATCAGTTAGGAGACAATGTAACTAAGCACCATCTTCACAAGCTAGCTGACAATTTTTAAGCAACTGGGGTCTGGAAGTTTGTATACTTTGGAAAGTAAAGTAATATCATAGTAAGGGGAGCATAATAATCACAAAATGATTGTGAACTGCCAAAAAACTAAAAAAATGAAGTTAAAATTATGAAGATAATTTTACAAACACAAATTGATAATTGAAAACAGGCTTCTTACTACATATTTCTTCAGTTCAGCCTTGTAACAAACATAATTCATGTTGTAGACACTATAAAACTAATGCTGCTGTGTCATATTTTCCAGAGATTTTAGGGATGAGGAAGTATCTTCATTTTGCTTTTCTTCACAACAGCCTGGCTTTAATCTACCAACAATTCACATTTGCTGTAGATTATAAAGAAGAAGGGAGTCTGAAGAGGAGAATGAGCTGGAATTCAAACTCATGATTTCACCAGGACAACAGTTTCCCATTAGTCTTCAACACAGGGCTTTTGGGGCAAGATGAAGTGAATCTGGATGTGAGGAACAACTATTGTATGGATACCATTTCAAAGGAGCTTTTTCAATGATAAAAAGGAAATAAAAACACAAAGAACATATATAGAAAAAAATGGTTGCATCTAGAAAATGAAAATGTTAACACTTTTCAGTAAACATCCTTTTAAATACCACAGGGTGCATCTACACATGCTCTTACTACACCTGAGTAAACTGTGGCACAGTTGGTCCTGGAGTATATTGCTCCTGGGTACAGTGTTTTGATGTGCTTCTGGGTCTGGAGCACAGTGAGCCAAAGTAGAGCAGCTCCAGCTAGCAGAGGATATGAGGGGGTATTCATCAGCCTGGAGCTGCTCTCCCCTGGCTCAATACACTGCAGAGGGGCTGGCTGGGGCTTGAGGGTGCTATATCACAGGACTAGCCAGCAGGCAGCCCCTGCACTGTAGCACCCTTGTGTCCCAGCCAGCCCTGGCCACTATCTACATGTGTGGTGCAGCGCACTAAACTCTACCATAGGATAGTACTTGTGTTGGGCAGTATTATCCTAAAATTGAGTTAACTAGTTTATTGTGGCTTAATAATATTGCATGTGTAGATGGTGATACTTTACTGTGGGGCTAATTAGTCAACTATGCAGGAAAGCACCTGTGTAGCTGAACCTACTATATATTAAAGGGTTTGACACCTTTAACATTTTGTACTCTTGGCATGGTTACCTTTAGGCTCTCTACTGAGAGTTTATAGATGTCTAAAGGTGCTAAACATTGCTTATATTTTGTTGTAAGTCATGGTCACCAAAATGTGTTAAACTCAGGAACAGAACAGTGGAATCGCGTTTTCTGGATTATCACCTCTAGTCTGCAGCATCCATAAGCAAACCATTGTTCAAAAGCATTTCCAAGAATATGGTGCATTGTAGCTGCAAAGTGTCCTTTAAAAACCTTACTAGGTGCCATGGGTAATAAGCAGGAAAGACAAGAATGCCACGAATTCCTTAATATTTCAAGGCCAGGAGATTAACTAGGTTCAAATACACTCATAGGATCATCCAAGAAAGAAGGCCTACCCCATGCTAGAGAAGAATGCCAAAAAGGAAAGAGAAAAACAGACAAAACCATGATTCATGGCATCTGATCTAGGAAATAATTATGCCATCAACCATAGACTTCACTTTGAATCAGACCCACAAGAAAGTGTTTTAATACTTCCTGGAGCAGAAGTACACCCAGGCCAATCTGCTACAACTGACTGTGGACTATTTAAAGATTTAGAGGAAAACATAAAGATAACTCAGAAGCTAGTAATGCATTCAACTCAAGTCAAATGCCTTATATGATTTGTAACAGCAGACAAGATAGCCTTTAGCCAACTGCTTTCTTTGCTTTGCTTTCATTGTCATGTTTTCCATTGGTCCACCTGGTCAGCTGAAAATCTATCCACCAGATCTGGGGTTTTCAATCTTTTTTGAACAGTGTACCCCTGGCAGCTGGTGAAGGAGCAGGTGGAGGGAGGGTGGCGGCAGCTGCACATGGAGTGGCAGCACAGGGTGGTGGATGGTGGCAGTGGCCACATCATGCAAACTTTTCCCCCTGTGTCCAGCCTGCCGGGCGCTGCCTGTTTGGCCCACAGAGGAATGCCACTGCCCTCGCTTCACCCCAGCCCTGCTCCTGTGATATGGCAGTGCACTCCATCCCTGCCCACCTGTGTGTACCCCCTGGAACTCTTCAAAGTACTCCCAGGGATATGACAACCCCTGCACCAGATCATCATTTCAGTTGGTTTCTGTCTATATGTAACCTCACCTTTCCTTTTTCCTTTGCCAGATATTCCATACTTGTGAACTTCAGCACTGCCTTCAGCTGCTTTTCCAGCCCTTTGATCCAGTCCTTCATCAAGTGACACTCTGTGTATATCATCATCACTGCCTAGCTGGCACTAGGAACTTGCTTGAGGAAGACTCACATAAGAAGATGACTTCCACATGAATTCTCACAGCTTCTATATCCTGTCATACTTTTTCCCTTGCCATGCTTAGAATCTCCTCCTTTGATGCGTTAGCATTATTTTCCTAGCCTAGACATAGACAAACTGTTTTTACAAAGGAGTTCTTGAATAGGAGATATTCAGGACATAGTTCATGAAAAGCTGTCATATATCATTAAATGGAACATTATCTAACTACCCCAGTGTGGTGTACCTACCTGGGCATACAATGAAGAAGCTAACATCTCTGCAACTTAAAGATCTGTAGACTATATCAGGAAGAATGTTCCCTCTCTTTTCCCTAGTGGGAAAAAAGAGGGAATGCCCACTTTGAAACTAGATATCATCTGTCAGGCAGATTGCCTAAAGCAGGGGTTTTCAAACTTTTTTGAGCAGTGTACCCCTGGCAGCCAGTCAAAGAGTGGGTGGGGAAGAGTGGCAGCTGGTCACAGAGCTGGGGGGGTGGCGGCAGCCATACACAGAGCAGTGACATGAGGTGGTGGATGGTGGCCACTGCATGCAAGCTTCTCTGCCAACAGCTGGCTGGCCTGGCAGCACCTGTTCGGCCAGCAGGGGGCCTTCTCTGCCCAAGGGTCCCCCCCGTCCCTGCTCCTGTGAGGTGGCACGGGGTGGCAGCGCTCCATCCCCTCCCACCCACATGTACCTGCTGGGACCTTTCAAAGTACCCCCGAGGGCACGCATAACCCAGTTGACAACCCCTAGCCTAAAGAAACAGAAGAGAAAGGAACAAACCAAGGAGAGAGAGAAAGAGAGTGAGCTTTCTGAAAAAAGATACAGGCTGGACTGATGTGATTTAGATTATGCAATGTTTAAGCATGGATATATTATGCATATTTTTGACAGATTCACAGAAGTTTAGGACTGGAAGGGTCCTTGTGAGATAATTGGGTCCATCCCTCCTGCTCTGGGCAGGAAAGACTTCTGGGGTCAAATAACCCCAGCAAGGTGTGTATCCAGTCTCCTTTTGAAGGTCTCCAGGGTAGGTGCCTTCTGACTTTTTTCTCTGTGTTCATAATAAATCTTGTTTCAATACAACTTCTGTGAAGCTGATCACTTCTGAGGGCATTTCACACAGAAAGGCTACCTTAAACTTCTGGAAGGGGTAGAGAAAAAAAGATATTGAGGTGACCCTGGCGTCCAAGCTCCTCCCTTCCATTCTGCTGCGTATTTAGGGGACAGACCAGGTCTTTTTCCTAGAGTGACTTCTCTCTCCTAGCCATCTTTGTTTCCCTTCATTTCCCTCTTTCCTACTATGAAGCCACCCCATTTAAGGGCCTTGTTGCACATTTTGCTTAGGACATGTTAACTGAATTTAAAATGCTAGCATCCAAGCATTCCAATTTGTGCTAAGCATCATATTAGTATAGCAAATTTAGGACTTTCCCAGTGAGGATTATCTCCAGATTATATTATCTAACACATGAGCTAATGTCCAACTTCTCCATAGAGGCCTGGACAGAACTGGGCTTTTGAAAAGGGGGTGCATATACTGCAGTACAGCGTGACATATAATACAACACTTTTTCCCAGTTAAAAAGAAAGTAGAAATGTTACTAATATTCTGGGGGCCTAGACCTACATTATTCAGTTTAAAATTGAAACAAAAACAGGCATCTCTTTACTGGAATGTGATTAATTTGTGATATCATCTATCATGTATAAAAACATGAGAAACTAGGAATAAGGTAGGATTAGGAATAAGGTAGGACTAGGCTATCCTTCACAAAAATGCAAAACCAAAACTTAGTCCCCTGTTTAGAATCCACAAGAGGCTTTCTGCAAAGCAAAGCTTTTACAAAATATAATAACTACCAGCTCCTAAAACACTGATAATGTCATTGTGATACAGTATCAAGGACATTTTCCAGGAGACTCAAGAAGACATTTCCCTGAAAATCTAGTACTTCATTATTAAATAGTTATCAAGTCAGATGTTTAAAATATAAACCTTTTAGTTTGTCATTCATATAATTAGAATTGGCTTTAGGATTTCTAAGCCCACAAAGTACAGATTTCAGGAAAGCACATGAAGGTGCGCTATTTAGTTAATGTGACACTCCTACTTTGTCATAACAGGTGGAAAGAGAATAGTTCTACAGAACATTAGCTGCCCCAGGGTAAAAAAGAATGAAATAGTACAGCAATTGTTTTGAAATGTAGGTTGGAAAGGGTTATGGCATTACAAAAAGCTGTTAATTCTACAATATCTGTGAATACTTTAATGTGAATGTGGGTGCTTTCAAGCTTGCACGTCTGCATCATAAACTTTTGAAAATGGTTCATAACAGCAATAATCCCAAAGAGATTTACCATTACTGCAGTTTCTGCTTGCTTTAGGAGAATGTTCTCTACTCTCAATCTTGCCTCAGGCCATTAAATAATAAACCGATAATTACCAGCAAATTCCTCAGGAACTGTTGCTTTATTATTAAAGCAGGATATGGGTAAAGCATAAGATTTTCAAAAATGTCCTCATATAAAAACAAGGAGAAGCAGATTGCTTTCCAACACAAATTTTGTGTTTGCAACTCAATTCATGCACAGCAAAGACCAAATAACCTAAAATTTAATAGGTATATTAAAGCAAGTTTTGCACGCTAAAGGAAAACTGGCTTGGAACCAGCTTTCGGAAGAAGTCAGAAGTCACAGTGTGAATATAGCAAAAAAAAATAAAACTGGTAGAAAGAACTGGCCTATTATCAAAGAAAAAGCTTTAGTTTATTATATTTTAGCAGGATTTCTCTTTTACTTGCTTCTTCACATCTTTGTTTTATTTTCCAGTGGTCCCAAGGTACACGTCCTGAAGTTTGTTTCTCTTTTTCTGGGCCTGAACTTCCATTCCTGACTGAAGAAAATATCCCCAAAATTAAATCAGGCATATCATATAGTTAGTATAGTAATTCTGATCCAGTTAATACCAGGCAAGGATTCTGCTTTAAGGTGGCTTCTTGGAATTTTTGCTACCCAAGAGTACTAGTAAAGTATCGAATTTGAGTTCAGCAGCACCATGGGAATTTTCCAGCATTTCTCAATCACCACTTCTCATTTACCACTTGCAGTAGATTAGGACATGTGGAGCTATTAGACCAGAGTAAACTAATTAACTCCACTGGTCTGGTCCTGCAGGGAGCAAACCAGGAAAGCCAAGGCTGCAACTAAGCTCCAACTCACTTCAAGTATCAAGGACAATAAAAAGTCCTTTTTCAGATATGTGGGGAGCCAAAGGAAAAGCAAGGAAAACATTGGACCCCTGCTAAACCAGATGGGACAACTGACTACTGATGCCCAAGAAAAAGCCAACCTATTAAATGGGTACTTTGCTTCGGTCTTTCCCATGCCCATGCCCACTAGGGGAGGCCTAGGTGAGGGAGATTCCTTACCGTCCATCAATGCTGACCTCGTGAAGGAACACCTTGAGTAGCTGGATACCTTCAATTCAGTTGGTCCTGACAGGCTACACCCCAGGGTACTCAAGGAGCTGGTGAGCATCATAGCCCAGCCTTGGTATAGATCTTTGAGAACTCCTGGTGCTCTGGGGTAGTGCCCGAAGACTGGAAGAAGGCCAATGGGGGGAAAGTGGATCCAGCAAACTATAGGCCCATCAGCCTGATGTCTATCCTGGGGAAGGTCTTAGAAAAGTTTATTAAAGAGGCCATCCTTAATGGACTGGCTGACACCAACATCCTGAGGGATAGCCAGCATGGGTTTCTTGCAGGTAGGTCTTGCTTGACCAATCTCATTTCCTTCTATGACCAGGTGACCTGTCACCTGGTCAAAGGAGAAGAGATTGATGTCATATATCTTGACTTCAAAAAAGCCTTTGAACTAGTATCCCATGATCACCTCTTGGAGAAACTGTCCAATTGTGGCCTGGGTCCACCATGATCCGCTGGCTGGGATATTGGCTCTGAGATCGGACCCAGAGGGTGGTAATTGATGGAAGTCAATCGTCATGGTTCCCTATGACCAGTGGGGTCCCCCAAGGTTTTGTCCTTGCACCCATATTGTTCAGCATCTTCATTAATGATGTGGACATTGGAGTCAGAAGCAGACTGGCCAAGTTCCGAGGTCCCTTCCCTAATGTCTATGAAATCTATGGAGGTTAGTACTGCCTGACACAAGTACTAACCTATGGGAGAGTTATTTATGCCACTGCAATGCATGTGTAGACAGTAACTGAGGCTAGCTGGGTCACAAAGAGTGCTATAGTGCAGGGCCTTCCTGCCAGCTAGCCCTGCACTATAGCACCCTCATGCCCCAACCACCCCTCTGCAGCAAATTAAGCTGGGGTGGAGCAGCTCTTGGCTGGTAGGCTGATCCCCTGGGCTCCCTCCAAGCTGGGGTTATGCCACCCAGGCTCAATGTGCTACAGTCCCAGGCACATGTGTAAATGCTGTGCCTTGGAGCAATAAACTCTGGTGCAAACTGCACTGAAGTTTATTGTGTTGAACTAATTTCATGTGTGGATGCATCCAATGTATATGTTGTTGCTTTACTTGTACCATGCACACCAAAATTATTACAGACTTGTTCCAGGACAAATGACTTGCTACAACTTAAGAAAATACCCTGAACAGAGCATCTCCAATCCCTTGCTGCATCCCCCTAATGAATTTGTAGGCAGCCACAAGATCACCTCTCAGCCTTCTCTATCGCCTTTCAGCCTTCTCCTCAGAGACTGATATATATAACACTGGGCTTGTCTACACATTCATTATTGTGCTTTTGCCACTGCACATTAAGTTTAGTACCTCTAATATGAGGTTTTACTTAAAAGTGAATTAGGCTGCCCTAATGCACAGTAACAAAAGCAAACACCTTTTTAGTGACACTTAAGGCACAGTAGACTAACTCTACTGTGCATTAGTGTATTAGCACTGTTTTTGATGTGACTGCTTTCATGTGCAGTAGCATAGGCTGCACATTAAAGTGCACATGTAGATGTGCCCAGAGTGTACCACTTCATTTCACATAGCACCATACTACATAACTAAAGTTATTACTGAAAAAATGCAGGAAATTTGTATGATATAGAAGTACATCCATGGATAATGACATACATTCCTAATTCTGGCTTTGGTAAATATGTGAATCATTTCAATCAAGTAGAACCAAAGAACCAAAGAAGAAAATGCATTGTTGTTGCAGATATATATAGAAAATAAATACCAAATAAAGAAGTGCATGTGTTTTACATGCTGGCTTAATTCTACAGATTAAGAAAAATGTGAATACTTAAAGAAGAGGAAGAAGAGAAGGAATTTCCAGAATATTTTTGTTTTCCAACTGTGGCAGAAAGAAAACAATCTGAAGATGTAAACTAGTTATTCAATCTCCTGTTGATTAGCTTTACTTACAAAGCACCTAAGTGGAAAAGTTGATAATACTGCACCCTTATTTACATTTTTATTACTTTTGATAGGAGCAAGAGCTGGAAATAGAAAAGGCAACTATCTCTGAGGTACAAAGTGTTAAGAACTGAATATTAAACAGAATATATGAGCTCGAATCATTTGTTTTTGTAACATTTATTGTAACAGTCCCATTTAAAGGCAGTTTGTCTATAAATGTACAAAGGATAACTCTACTTTTAAAAAAGATGTATTAAGCTATAACACAATGATCATTATATCCGTGGTAATCCTTGTTATAAGCATCTGCCTACTATTATAGGGCATGGGTATCAAACATATGACCCATGATGCCCTCCCATCCAGCCCACTGGGGTACTGGGAATTGGGAGGCAGGGCCAAGGTGCCACAGAATTTGAGGTCTCGAGGCCCCAGTGGACATGGCCTTTGACAGCATGGCAGTGAACAAGGGCTGTGGAGAATGAAGGCTGCAGTCCTTACTTACCCTGCAGACATTTGGTCCCATTGCTACCACAGCCTGTTGAATTCCCCTGCCAGACCTCTGATATTTCCCTTGAAGCCTGGCACCACAACCACTGGACCTGCTGCAGTTGCCACCGGCCTCATAGATCCTGCCTAGGTGGAGTCTTGTGAGCTGGATCTGGCTTGGGGCCCAGGACAAGTTTGACACCCATGCTGTAAGGGACACTTGTAGCAACCTGTTATTTAAGATGCTTAATAGTAGTACTGTATTTCCCCACTTCATTTTTAATTCCATTTTCTTATTGCTTACTATGTATTTACTGGGCACTTCTACACCTGCAATTAAGCTGAGTCAATAAACTCCAGTGTTTATCATGCTGGAGTTTATTCCTTTACAAGCATCACATTTGTGTGTGTGCCTGGAAGCGCAATATGTTGAGCGGGGCCAGTGCAGGCCCAGCTCAGTGTTCTGGTGGGGAGGGGAAGGTGGCTGGGTTACAAGGGTATTCCAGCCAGCTCCTCCATTATCTACATGTGCATTGCTGTGGAGTAAAAAGTATTTACAAGTATACTATCTTGCTGCAGAGTTAATTAGTTTACTCCTGCCTAATAGCACTGCACATGTAGACACAAGACATTTACTGCAGAGCTAATTTGTCAGCTCCACAATAAACACTATGTGTAGACTTGCCCACTGTCTTCTGGAGTCACTGAGGACCCTGTTACATTTGGGCATCCAGGAAATTAGTCATGAGACCCCGGTGCACAGGTTTTTCGGATGAGGTCAATTTCCTTGATGTAGCACAAGTTACATACTTCTCTTCTTTCAGGGTAGCTGTGATATGCCAGAAAGGATGTCAGTGAGGCAACAGGGTGAAACATAAAGGTCTCTGATATACTGGAACTCCAGGAACTCTCATGCTACCTCTATTATAAAAGCAACTTTTGACCTTTTTAAAAAGAAGTGACAACATTTATATCAGGTTTTTTTAATTCAACAGAAGGAAAGCCCTCAAGGTAGACCAGTGCTTTTTTTTTTATTCACATTTTTCTGACATTTAAATTGTTAATATTTGCCAGTGCCCCACTCCGATGTACACTTGCAAGAAAAGACTGCCAGCCACTCAAAATAAAAGCAGGACATTAACATTCTCATGTTAAGACTTGCCTCATGTTTCTGCCCCAGCAGCAGCATCAGGAGTGTCTGGGAGCTACCCAAGTAGCTGTAGTTGAGATGAAGGAAGCCGTAGACAGCAAACAAGACTACTCTGGACTACTCCAGATTCAGCTCGATTTGGGGGACAGTGATTTGATTTGTTGATTTGGATCACTGTCCCAATTCAATTTGGCCAAATCCAAATCTGAAGATTCAATGCTGATTTGGAGAATCAGTGATTCGGCTATAGACACAGCTTTAAATGTTTTTTCTACATACCTTGACATACCAGGCATGGCTTGTGAATGCTGAGATGGTGGGGCAGATTGAGTGTGCTACAGGAGCATGGGTGGGGGTGAGAGGGCTCTGTGTGCTTGGAAAGAAATCAGTTAACAGAGGTGTAGCAGGGCAGCTCCACACTCAGGGCAGATGTGGTGCATGTGGCAGTGTCAGCTGCCTCAATAGTAATTGTGTTGGGTATTTTTGCACTCCTCCTCTCAAAAAAGGCCATCCCTGATCACTCCTGACCCCTAGTTATGTTAGTGCCAGGTGAAAACAGGAAGTCAAAATGGTAGTAGATTGTGAATGTACCAGCAACTAATTTATTTTTATTATTCATATGCTATTTGGTGAACATTGTCATTAGAAGAAGTGGTCTTGTTTTTCAACAGGATGTTTGCTTCAGTCTATACTTGGTTAATAAAACACAAAGGGCATGTCTACACCAGATGCAAAATGTGCAGTAGACTAATTCTGATGCCCATTAACCTATCATGGAAAAAGCCATGCTAATGCACTAATGCACAGTAGAATTAATGTACTGCACCTTAGCATCACTAAAAGGCTGTGTGCTGGCACTACTGCACAGTAAGTGCCAGTTACTAAGCATTGAGTTAGTACCAGTTATTACAGGTACAGTACTAAACTTAATGCGCAGTAACAATGGAACAGTAATGCACATGTAGACATGTCTGATATGTGGTGTCACCATCGGAAAAGAGAGAGTATGAACACAAATACCTGCCCCTCAATAACCATGGCACTATTAACTCTTTGTATTGTGTAATCTGAGGAAGGTAAGTAACTGCAAAGGGGAACACAGCCAAGTACTGAGGGCTCCATTTAGAATTGCATAGTTCATCATACTGCAAATAGTTGCATACAGTGTGGGTTGTTTACTAATTGGCAAGCAACATAATGCTCCCAAATGCATGTTATAATATACATTGGTGCAGCAGAAAATGAAAAACAATGGCTAAATAAATATAATTTAAGAAATCAAGACATGTTTTAGAGCTGGAACACATGGGTTTCCAAAAGAGATTGGGTTTTATTTATTTAATTTAATTAGTCCTCAGAGCTAGGACTTCAAAATATAATAAGTATACCACACAAAAATGAACAAGAATGTGGTAAACCACTGCCAAGCCACACAATACATGTGAAATATAAATCATAATAATGATAATAACAGCATCCCATTTTGTCAGCCACAGAGAAAGCACAATAATATTTGTACATTGTTGGGTGTTTATAAGCATGGATACTCTGTACACTGCAAAATTTACCAGTAGCTATAAACTTTTTTGCCTCCATCAAATTAGTCAAAAAAGATTCTTAGCCTTAAGTCTAACCATAATGAATCCTGATCGGTGGAACAAAGCAACATTTACCAGGGGCTCTGGTTTGTTTTTAGATGAGGATTTTGTGCGCATCTGTCATCTGTCAACTGTCTTAAGGACTGAAATTAGAGCTCCTCTTAAACATGCCAGTTAAGTAACTAACAAAATAAAACTGTAATACAAAACATTTAAAAATGTTAGGGCAAAGGGGGGGGATTATTTATCTGTCTAAAGTTAAATTCAGTAAAATCAAGTCTCAGGTTCTTACCCACATCCACATTCCAAAGCTCTTCCATTATCTCTTTATCTGCTGTGGCCTTGTAAATTAATTTGGCAAAAGCAGATAATGACATAAATACCATATAGTGATATATAAACATTCATAATTAACTCTGCTAGACAGAGAACTAAAGTTACCATTTACAGAAATTGCATCCAGCCATAAATGGGTAGGCCACTAATAGACACTCATTTAAAGTTGTGATGGGAACTGATCCACAATCCCAACAGTCATGCCCCCTGCCATACCACACATGCATGGCAGGATGCAGGATTTGGGGATCGGGGTTTAGATCTCAGTCATGCTTTACTTGCCAGTACAGAGAGAGCCTGGGCTCCCCCTGCAACAGCAACTTGAGAGCCAGGTGCCCAAAATCAGTTGATTCTCAGCTGAAACCAGGGGCCAAACTGAGGTCTAGAACAGGCCCCAGTGTGGTCTGCAGCCCCAGCTGATAATCAGCTGATTGTCAAAATCTCAGTTGGAATGCACACACAGTTTTATAGGGTGCTTGTACATGTGTAGGGAGGTTCCTCCAATGCACTGTAATTACAGCATGTCCGAAAAAACTTGCTTAATCAAATCTGTTGGAGCATGCCAATTAGAGTGCTCCAGCCAGCCTCCGCATCTCGTAGGTCAGCATCCCCATGGTTTAAAATGGTGGCAGGGGCACTTTAACTGAAGCTCATTCGACAAGCTGTAGTTAAAGCACCTCCACTGCCATTTTGAAGTGCGGGCATGCTGATACACAAAATGCTGCGGCTGCTTTAATTAGAGTGGGGACCCTGCTGGGATAAGTAAAAACCATGTGTGCCCAAAGACTGCACATACAGTTTTTACAGATCCTGGTGCATGGGGATCTTGGGATCAGGGAGTCTTTTGTCAATCTTGATGTCCCATCACATTCAGACCTTTAAAAATCATATGTGAACAGAGACCTAGGGACTGGGGAAAGGCTCCTTGATCGCAGGGTCCTCAAGTACCAGGGATGTCAGAAAACTGTGTGCGCAGCTAGGCTCAGGTGCAGTGAGCCTATGATTGGGAAGATGCTCCCTGATGCTCCCTCATCATCTGCCTCTGGGGATCCGACAGAGGTCATGGTCCAGGAACTGATTCTGCCCCCAGCCTCACTGGGTAGAGCACATGTTCAACTAAAGGCGTGATACAAATGAGGCACAAAGTTGTTACACATTATATGAGGAATAACTTTGTGACTTATTGACTGTGTTATCATGCCATAAATTGACATGAAGGTGTGGCCAGGCTACTATTTAAGGCATGATTAGCAAGTTAATTGAATCTTAAATGCAATGTGCGTCAGAGGCCATAGAGCAATCTACCTTGTCTGCAGTAGAATCCAGCCTCTGCTGAGGGGCCTCCGCACTCAAAGCAGCTGCACAAAAAGGGAATAATTAGCAAGGCCATGTAGTGTACTACAAGACACCTTGGACTAGGCATTTCTTATTTAAAAGTTACTACATTAGGGAAAACGAATATTGCATTAATCATGAGAGTTAAGAAGAGACACTAACAAAGGAAATAGCTTCACTTGACAGGACCCTTACCTAAGGGTCTACGCTGAGATTCTGCAAAAGAAAGTTACTTGAGTACAATTTGTTAAAACCTAGGAACTGGAATGGTGTAAAATTCTGTAAAAAACAGATGACGCTAGAAAACATCTTGATATTCTCTTCCAATGGGAAACTGAATTGCTGCTACCATCTGCCAAATGGACACTAATATCAATTGCTTATGTTTTATTTTATGATTAGGTCACTGATTATTTAAAGGGAATAACAGCACATATTTCACAATTGGCTGGTCACTTGTTCCTCTTAGTAACAACATCAAGTTACGCCTCAAGATCTTCAGCACATAAGTAGTTTGGGTGCCTTTCTCCCCTCTGATGGAGTTTATTTCTGTGCTTCTAGGTTTTGAATTAGACATAAAATAAAACTAAGACTCTAATAAAATATAATGAAACTCCAGTATCTCCTACAGGGAAGTAATTTTTAAAGAAACATGGTAAAAGGCAATAAATGGCATTTGCAGTAATAAAAACTAGAAACTGTGAAGAAAGAAGCGGACAGTTTTTCATAGCATTAAAGCATAAACCGATAAACTTACATACTCCCCAGTAACTTGGCAAGTAAGGTAATGCAGAAGTAAATGTGAATATCCTAAATAAGTTTCAAATGAAAGGAGACAACTCTTTGGCTCAGAAACAGTACAAAAGCTATTTCTCTTTTTTTCCCCCAGCTTTTTATATGGCTCTCTGGCTCTTCTTCCTGTGATTGGACAAAAGGAAATAAAGCAATTTATTTTCACCTACAAATATGTGTTATTATTGTTCACAAATAAGAATATACAGCTTTCTACTTCTTGGGACACACTTATCTTGAGATCTGAGCACGTGCAGCAAAGTTTTTCAGGAGCTCTGTCAGCTAATCTGTAAAAAACAGACATCTGAGCCTCAAACCCACTAACTTGTTCATGTCCTTCTCATGATTTTGGTTATCCAGAGGAAAGCAGGAGAACAGCCTTAAGGGGCTCCTATAGACATGCAGTAAGGCTGATCTGAAGTGCTGTAAAACCAGCACATCAGACCAAACTCAATTAATCCAGTCTGCTGGGCACAGAAATTAACATATTTCAGCAGCTTCCACAGTCACGTGCATCAGCATCCCTGGGATGAAAAATGGTGGTGAGATGCTTTGAACTAAAGCTGGTTCAATGAGCCTTAGTTAAAAGCACCCCACCGCTATTTTTCAGTGCAGGGATGCTGATACATGTGACACTTGGGCACTTTTAATTAGCATGGTTTGCCAATTAAAATGCCCCCCACCACTCAATGTGTATCTAAGAAGGCCTAAACTGTGGCCTAGCATTTCAGCACAGTGCTAGTAAGTCAGAGACACAGACCCAAAACCTTGGGTGACTGGCAGGGATCTGGGTTTTCTGTTTCCCTAGGAAAAATGGAAAAAAAAAAATCAATTTTCCTGTTTTACCTGAGAAAAACACAGATTTTTCACTTTAATAGAGAAACACGCACATTTTGCATTTTTGCAAAGAGTTCTCTGCAGGCTGACAATGTTGCAGCATGCAAGGGGCTGGGGGGAGCAGGAGAAGGACAGTCAGACATAGGGTACCATGCACACGGCCACCAGGCAGCCTGGACAGTAGCTTCCACAGTAAGTCTGTTGTGGGGGAGGGAAAGAGGGAGGATTGAGGCCCCCATAGGGAGTGAGGGAGGGAGTGAGATGGGCACAGCTGGGGCTCCTTCCTAGCCAGGTGGTTCTTGGGGCTTGGGACCCAGGGCCAGAATGCATGGCTGCAGGGCCCCAGCAGGGAATGGGACAGGGCTGTGGATGCCTCCTCCAGGGGGAAGGGAGGTAGGGCTGACTCTGCACTGCTGCATGAATTCCCAGGAGAAGCAGGGAGACCCATGCTCCCTAGATCTGTGCATGGGACCAGAGTGGGGGCAGATGCAGGCTACCCACTGTGGGCTCACACTCCCTGCCCTGGCTGTCCTCCCCCTTGGGGCCTCTGTAGCCCAGTGGGGGGGACCTCGCGCAGCAGGACAGAGCAGGGCTGGGTGGGGAAGCTCCTTGTTGCTGTGAGCCCTGCATCACCCTGGTGAGGCATCCCCTTCCCACCTACCAGCAGCAGGGGCAGCGGCTCTGCTCCAACTGTGCTGTCCATCAGGAAGGAGGAACTGGACTCTATATGCTCTGCTATGGTGCAGCAGCCACCAGCTCCCATGAGTGGCAGCTGGGATTTGGGCTACTGTGTGGCCCAGATTCCTGGCCCCATAGCCCTGGCAGCTGGGGGGCCCCTCTGGCAGGGCTGGGGGGTAGACGGTAAGGGGCACTAGCAGGGCCAGGAGGTTGTAGGGGGAAGTGAGGGGCACCAGCAGGGTCAGGCAGGAGTGAAGAGTCTGCATTCTGTGAGCTAAGAGGGCAGGGGGAGTTCTGCTTTTCCATGATAAAAAACCCAGAATCAAATATCAAAATTTACAGACATTTAGAATTTATTTTATTAGTGACTGAGGCACTGGCAGGCTTCCAAATTGCATTAAAATTGTGAATATGTCAATTAAACATTGTGTTCAGGTGATACCTATATATACACACTCACACACATATACGCACACACATAACCCCCACACACCCACATCCCCTCCACACACATATATGTGTATGTGTGTGTGTGCACACATGTGTGTGTAGTGGCATTTCATTTTAATCACGGATTTTCGGAGGGTTATCAGAGAATTTGTAAATCAGAGAATTTGTGATTCTTTTCTCAGAGAAAACCAGGATCCCTGATGTCTGGTCTCCCATTTCCTCTGTGACTTTCTTAACCATTCAGTTCTTGGTACTAAAAAATGGAAGAGTTCTTCTTGGATGTCTAATACCTGTTAGACATAGCTTTTCATCCAGCTACAATTTCATGACTTAAGAGCATTCACTGGGTGTGCATACATAGGCATGTAGATGAACATTCAATGTGTAGCTGACTGTGTGTGCTCTGTTTTATGCTTGTATCCTTACAAGTTTGCACTGCACAGGTAACAGAATGACAAAATGGGTGTAAATGCCAAAAAGCCACTTATGTAGCTGGGGAATTGCCAACTGCATTCACAAAGGGTACCCAAATTCCTCAAAACATCCTTGGTCCAAAGTTTTTAGTCTAAGACTGCGTATACAGTCTTAATGAAAAATCATATTGTGCTACAAACTATAGGCTGGTAAAGACCTGTAGCTATTACGGTGAAAGGACTCTTTTATTACAGTAAAAGGACTCTGTAAAGTAGGCACTTGTAATATGGATAGAAAATTTAGTTTAGACGCTGACCTTTCTATATAAATGGATTCTACCAGATGGGGTTAACGGAGCCTTGGTTCTTACTCATCGGTGACAAGATAGAGTAAGAAAGAGCAGGAACAAGAATTGTAGCATTTTAAACAGACTGGGAAAGGGAGAGAGAGAAGGTCAGTGAGGGAAGTTAGAGCAGTCAGGATGAGATGACAAAAGGACAGATCTGGATTTTGGCCAAAGGGTTGAAAAGAAACATTTTTAGTGATACTGTTGAGGAAGAAATGCAAGAGCTTAGTGAGTGCCTTGAGAGAGAAGAAGATGGGAAAAGAGATGAATTCCCAGGGTTAACTAGCCTACCTATGTTAATGTTTGCTGAACACATGTTTGTCAAATCATGTATCTAGGGCATAAACCTATGTTATTAATGTTTCATTTTTGTGACAGTTGCTAATACTTATTTCAAAACAGATTTATTTTTAACATTCTCATGATTCAATCAGCATGTTAAAAAAATATATGTACCTGAATGCATAAGGGAGATGATATATACTTTTACCAAAAAAGGGTGAGGGGGGAAGAAAAAACCTAAATAAAATTTACAGCTAGATGCATGTCTGAAGTTGATTCATTTAAAAGACATGCGTGGTGTGTGTCACTTTACAGGACATCAAATGTAACCCAAATGAAATGCAAATAAATTATTTCAAATGAATTCTATACAAATGAAGAAAAGACTGAAGTTCAGGGTGTTAATTGCTAAAAGCCTGGAAACTGCTATCAAGCCAAAGTTCATCATATAAATGACAAGTCCTGCAATTTCTCTTTAACAGAATATAATGAGTTTGCATCTGGAAGTTCCTCCGGGAATATAAAACTCATCCTGTTTGTGATTTAAGCCTGGTATTTTATGTCTGATGAATCTACAATTACTTCCCAAAAAGTTAACTTTTTAAAGGAGCTTTATGTCAGCTCTTAACTCCCTTTCTTTTTCTTGCAAAACTGGAAAGCAAATATCCATGTTGCATATATAAGTATTCATGAAAACTGAATATGTTCACTGAAAATGCTTGCATACTCACTAAGTTGTAAAATAAAAACAGTATGTGACTTCAGACAAATCACAAGTAAGCTATGTGACTCAAAGACTGATTGCTCAGAGAAACCTCTTTTGTGTTCAATCCACAGGGTTATCATGTATTTTATAATATCAAATGTTGCTATTTATACGACGCATATAATGTTTAATGTCATCTACTTTATATTTTCTTTATAATAAAGGAAATCACCTTGCAGATTATCCAGAAGAAAAAAATGACAAACTTTTAAAATGCCTAAGGATATGAAGCAAAGCCATATTTTCAGAATAGATCACCTCCTGAAGAATATGCCACATACTCACATTTAAATATTTTGATCTACGTTTATAGACCAGGTCATTTATTAAGCCTATTACTAAACAGCTTCATTAGTAATCTTAAGGTAACTGAAACTATATTCTGTGCAAGTACATATTTTAAATGACAAACAGTTGAGAGAAAGTCTAAAAATACATGCAAGAAAGCTATGTAAATATAATGTTAAAGCTGAAATGTCATATGCATATAAGTCACGAAAATCATGCATGCAGTAATTTATATTCAGTGCTAATTGCAGCATTTTGTAATAAATAGAGACTGTGGAATGTAATTATTGTAAAAAGTATGGACAAAATTCTGTTCTGTGACACTACTTCAGTGACAATTATACATTATATCAGCAGGGGGGAAAATGCCTTTAAAGAAGAAGGAAGGGGACTCATGAAAAATAAGACAGGCCATGTGATGTATAATCTTCTTTTCTCCTATTTTTTGCTTGTATTATTTTAGTATTGATGATATGCTAGTTGCTTCACACGTGCGTACATGTACACACACACACAAATATAGTCTCTGTGACCTAAAGAGGTTCCAACTTGAGAAGACAATCAACATAGGAAAGGTCAGGGACAAAGACAAACATAAACAAAGCACATACCTTTTTAAATATGTTTATACAGCCTTAGTGTTATAGCATCAGAAGAATGTAACATCGGAAGAAAGTAATTCTGGCTTTAATAATATATTGAAGATAACCCAGAGTATATTTCATATACCATCCAGCTGTCTAGTCCAGGGGTGCTTAACTGCCTGTGATGCATTTTTCATCTGGCCCATGGGGTTCTTCGTGGGTCTGGAAATCTGGCAGTGGGAGAGCAGTGGCACATCTTGCCTGCTGCCAAATTTCCAGAAGCATGGGAAGCCATGGCCCTGTGCATGGGATCTGGCACCTGATCCTAACATTCAGAGCTGCATGGGGGCAGCACTGGACCCCAGAGCCTAATCCTTAGGTGGGAGGCTGGGATGGGGTGGCACTGAGGCCCAGAGCCCAATCACAGGGTTCCAGGGCAGGAGGGAGCAGTGCAAGGCATGTGAGCAGTGTGAGGGGGTAGTGCTGGGTCCCAGGACCCAATACTGGCATGCAGGAGGCAGTACCAGGCCCCAAAGTCCAATCCACCCTGCAGACAGGCCACATGCCACTTATTTGTCCCATGGGGCCAAAATGCTGAGCACCACTTCTCTACTTCATATAAAGAAGAAAAAACAGCATCTACTTGACAGTGTAAAATGACATGGCTTAAATTTTTCATGCATCAAAATACCCAA
The DNA here is from genome assembly GCF_001723895.1 of Crocodylus porosus. Lineage (NCBI taxonomy): Eukaryota > Metazoa > Chordata > Crocodylia > Crocodylidae > Crocodylus > Crocodylus porosus. The sequence goes on along the minus strand of NW_017728913.1, from coordinate 21,010,283 downwards.
TCCAATCACTGGAAGAATGTAGTTCTTCTGGGCAAAGTACAGAGAGTCAAAAAGTATGAGGTTGAATTGGTTCAGTGAACAGACATTCACTTTTGATTCAGGAAATGCAGCCATATGCCTTCAGTGGCTCAAGCCAGAAGCCATGAGGGTGCTTAAGCATGGCTCTCAGGCACATAGCCAGCATGGGCTGTATGTTCACTTCCTCTTCCTCTTCCTGCTGCCCCAGAGGTGTCTGGGATCTGCAGTCCACAATCACATCAGCTGGACTTTGCAGGGTTGCTCATCACTTCCTCTTCCTGCTTCTAGGTTCCTCTGGGATTTGTAGTCCAGAGTTGCAGCCATCACTAAGTAAGCCAGAAGGGCAGGGCACCTCTGTACTCAGGGGAAGGTGAATTTAGCTCTGTACTCAGGGGAAGGTGAATTTAACCCCCTTCCCTGGCCCTAGACCCCAACTGGGGTTTGCCTAGGGGGAGAAGTGAGCTAGCCCTCACTGTTCCAGCTAGGGAGCAGAGGGGCAGGGCCAGCCCTGCTCTCTGAAGCAAACAGCACAGCCAAACCCAGGGCTGCAAAGCATGCTGGGATGCTGTGAGACTCTGATTTAACTTGAACCAGGAAGGGCTCTGGGACAGAACCTTTATAAACTGGTTTGACTTAAATCAGTTAAATCTGATACTACATTCAACCAGGTTGATCTTAAACCAGTTTCAGCCATTTTGAAACTGGTTTATGTGCACTGAACTTCTGTTCTGTTACAGGTTTAAACCAGTTTCTGATCATTTAAACCAGTTTATGTGTAACTTCTGTCCCTACCCCTGGAGGTCATCTAAAGCCCTTTAAAATCATTGGTAGTCTTTTGGTGTACTTCATTGGATTTTGGCTCAAGCCCTACAAAAATCCTCATGGTCTTTTTTTTTTTAAAACGAGGCATTTTCTTGATGGCAGAAGAAAGTACCGTTATTGATGAAACAAGCTAGATTTTTTTCTTCAAAAATATCCAGTTTCAGTTAACCTCCGTTAACCTCCTAAGTAGCATTTTTTTTCCTTTCTGCATCTCAGGTTTTCAGTATTTTGCACATCATTTGCTAACTGAACATATTACAGTACTACTGCCTTCAGTCCACAACAGAAAACCTACAGGAACTAACCACTGTCCCCTGGATAAGTCCAGTTAAAATCTAATAACCAGGACTTTCCTCAAGAAATCACTGCTATCCTTTGTTTTGATACCCCCTTATAGGAATGCCATTTAAAAAAATCACTGAATTTAAAAAAAAAATAAAATGTGTTTATGTATAACATCAATCATATTATGATTTTTTAGCTGGACATTTTGATAACTCACACTTTGGTTAAAAAGAGCTCCCTGAGGTGTGTCAGCATCTCAGGGATCCTTAGCTACATGTAGCCCAAGTTTTGGAATGAGCCATATATAGTCAAGATAAAAACATTACCCTTCCCCTGCACACACTTTAGAATTATGAATTTTTTTGGTAAGAAGTACATGGCCCTGTGCATGGGATCTGGCACCAAGTCAATAGTTCAATGTTTTGATGGTTGAGGCCACTTCTACTCATAACATTTTACCACTTCTCATGATTAGTTTCCCTTGTCTTTTTGCTTCTTCAGAGAAATTTATGTAACAAAACATGTCTGGATATGTAGGTGATAGGTTCAGAAAACCACTGCCATATTCTCTAATATAGAAGCTTACCAGTGACAACTGTAAACCCAAGTGGCAAATGCTACTTGGAAACCTTTCCTTTTGGACCTCAACCTATAGAATCCTCTCCATGGGAAAGCTAGAAAATCACTATCTTATGTGTTATAATTTTCAGCAAAACTGTAGCAGTTGGTATGGAACATAGTGTCTAGAAAGCATCTGGCTCTATACATGCACAGATAAAATTGATACACCACTGTAGGAATTACTAAATGTACTGTAATTATGAAATAAGTGACAGGATATTTTATTATAGTGTGCACTACTTTATTAGATTGTGTGTCAAGTCTGACAATTTCAGAAATCCATTGAGAGACTGATTTGAGAATGATTTGAGATATCTAAGACACAGACACACAGAGTCAAACTGCTAATGTTGTCACGATGAAGTATAATAAACCATAGATGTGTTAATCTGGGAGAAAATGTGGATTCATAGGAAGAGACTGGTGGGCTAAGTAGCAGTCAAGGAGATTGGCTTCAGTAGGTCTAGGGAATGTGCCAAGAATGGACAGAGGAACTAAGAAGTTTTTGTGTATTGGGAAGTACAAAATAAGTCTGTGTGGAAGTTCAGGTTTGTTCTGAACAGTACCTAGAACTGAGAAGAAAGTGATGCAATAAGAATAAGGAGATTCAATGAAGCAAGAAAGAGGGGTTCTTTGCTAGTGTGAGCTGATCTGCTGGAGCCAGCCAGCATAGGACAGCTAGAACCTACCTTGCTAGCCCAGTTGTAAGTATTCTGATAAAATACTTACAATTGTGGTAATTAATAAGTATTGTTACATTGCAATAAGTATTGCAACATTGTAACTGTACATATCTAGTATACAGTTAGTATTTTGTTAGTCTTTTAGAGTATTTGTTTCAAGTAACTGAATATTGCTATGGCCTTTGGATTTAACAAAGGTGTTTTAGTGGAATTACTGACATGGTCCTTCACATTCCAACAACCACCACCCAAGCAGCTATTATAATTCAGGTTTTTTTAGATCAATCATTGTAAAAGCATAGATATATGCTATACTCAAAAGCAAAGTATCCTTTAACATGGAACCACACCCTAAGTTCCAGAACAGAATAACATTTCTGACATTTCTTTATTTAGCATATCACATTTCCTCTACATGACTCTCCATCCAACATGTGAGATTTTATGATTAACTTTCTGTGATGCCTACTTCTCCCCATGTATATAATTTATGGGTTGGATGTTTCCCTGATATACTCACTGCAGCACCTTATTTATAGACACAACCAGTTATAGCCTTCATAAGCAATATAGTTCAGATTGGTAGCAAACAAAAAACATTCACCCTTTTGGTGGGGGAGCACATAAGCTGCCTATCTTAGACCAGGTTCTGCCATTTTAACAGATGCTGAACTTCTGTTCTGTTACAGGTTTGGACTGGTTTCCAGTCACTTATACCTGGCCTAAATGTCTGGGATGACTGAAGTGTAGTTTTATAAAGAAACATTTAGATATGAAAATCTTCCTTATGGATATTAGTTCCTCAGTCATTAGGACCTTATCTTAATTTTCATAATAAACAACTTTATATCAACATAACTCACATTAGTGAGTTGTGCTATTTTAACTATACTGTTTTTTAAACCATGTAGACAATTCAAACTTGACCAGCCTGTAGGCACTTTGAGAGAAAGAAAATTGTGGAGAAGGTGAGGTAGACAAATGGAAGAGTGTGGTGGAAAGGAAAAGGAAAATGTCCTTACTGAAAAAGGAGAAAGAGACTTAAATGAACTAGAAGAAATGAAAAATAGGTTTGGCTAGGTTCATACTTAAAGGTGCCTGTATTTTAGGACATATTCACTCATCCTTTATTGTTTAGCACAGAGGATTTTGATTTTATGTTAGTGGTATTGCAATGATACATGGTCAAAAGATCAGGAAAATATAGATGTTATGTTACTGAGAGACTGTACAGGTCATATTTCTTCTAAATAATTTTCCTTAAATTATATCAGCTGACATTAGTTATAGAGCTGTAGCAATAGAGGTTAGATTTTCAGCACAACAGCATATGTGTACACAAGATACTTAATGTGCAGTAGACTAATTCTATTTTGCATTAACACATCACAGAAAAAAATATGCTAATCCACTAATGCACGATAGGATTAGTCTACTGTGCATTAAACACCACAAAAAAACCATATGCCTTTGCTTCTGTGCAATAGCACCAGCTACTGTGCATTTATGTAGTACTTCATATTAGGTACTAAACAATGTGCAGTAGCAAAGGATCATTAATGAACATGTAGACACCCACAGAGTAACAACTGCCTGTGCTTCTATTCCCCATTGATTCAATGGGAGCAAATGAAGGTGGCATGAGGTGACCAGTGGCATCCCACAGGGCTCAGTACTCAGGCCAGTACTCTTTAACATATTCATTAATGATCTAGATTTGGGCGTCAGATGCAGGCCATCAAAGTTTGCAGATGATACTAAACTATGGGGGAAAGTGGTCACACTGGAAGACAGGCTAGGGTTACAAGCCAACCTAGACACACTTGCAAGGTAAGTAGACCAAAACCTGATGACGTTCAATATAGAGAAGTGCAGGGTGCTCCACCTTGGGAGGGAGAACCAGCAGCATATTTATAGGCTTATCAGTGGATAAGTTTTAGTGAGCCCAATGAGAGCTACCCATATGATCAAAGGCCAAGAGGGCAAGCCTTATGAGGAGAGGCTGAGGGATCTGGGACTTGAGCCCCCTTGGCTCAGGGAGAATTTGGTAGCAGCCTACAAGTATATTAGAGAGGTGTATCAGGACCTGGGAGAACAGTTGTTCACCAGGGCTCCCCAAGGGATAACAAGGTCTAGTGGCCACATACTCCTGGAAGGGCAATTTAGATTGGACATAAGAAAAAATTTCTTTACAGTCTATGTGACCAGAGTCTGGAACAGAATCCCCCCCAGAGGTGGTGCAAGCACCTACTCTGGACTCATTCAAAAGGCATCTGAATGTTTATCTTCCTGGGATCATTTGACCCTATCAGACTTCCTGTTGATGGCAGGGGCGGGGCTGGACTGGACTTGATGATCTCATGAGGTCCCTTCCAGCCCCAAATGTCTATAAAATCTATGAAATCCCAAGCTCAAACTGATGGCAAACAGATTTACATATTATTTAATGCCTTTCAGCACTAAGTTTTCAAAAAAAGGAAAAATGCTGTATTTCGTAGATTTCATAGACATTTGGGCTGGAAGGGACCCCGGAGGATCATCGAGTCCAGCCCCCTGTCCAGGGGCAGGTAGTCAGCAGCAATCATAGGATCCCAGCAAGATAAACATCCAAAAGCGTCTTGAAAGCATTCAAAGTGGGTGCTTGAACCACCTCTGGCGGCAGTCTATTGCAAACCTTGGGGGCTCAAACAGTAAAGTTCTTCCTTATGTCCAGCCTGGAATGGTCACAAAGGAGTTTGTGAGCATTGATCTTGTCATCCCTTGGGGCGCTCTGGTGAACAGACAGCCCCCCAGATCCTGGTGAACACCCCTAATAAAAATATAGGTGGCCACCAGATCACCCCTAAGGCTGCACTTTTACAGACTGAATAGCCCCATGGCTCTCAGCCTCTTATCATAAGGTCTGTCATCCTGACCTCCAATCATGTGTGTGGCTCTCCTCTGGACTCTCTCAAGCTTCTCCACATCCTTTTTGAATTGCGGAGCCCAAAACTGGACGCAGTACTCCAGCTGCGGCCTCACCAAGGCTGAGTACAATGGGAGAATGACGTCCCGGGATCTGCTTGAGAAGCATCTATGGATGCAAGTCAGTGTTTTGCTCGCTTTACTAGCCGCAGCATCACACTGAAGGCTCATGTTTATCTTGTGGTCAACCATGACCCCCAAGTCCCTTTCATTTGTAGAGCTAACCAACGTAGCACTACTGAGCCTATATGCATGGTGCAGGTTTTTCCTCCCAAGATGAAGAACCTTGCATTTTTCAGTGTTGTACACCATCAGGTTCTCATCCACCTGGATCACCCTCTTGTCCTCAGGTGAGGATGCTTTACCCCAGAGTTTGGTGTCATCAGCGAACTTGGCCAGCCCACTTCTGATACCAATGTCTACATCATTGATGAAGATGTTCAAAAGTAAAGGCCCTAGGACAGAGCCTTGAGGGACTCTGCTGGTCAGAGGGCACCACAACAATTGACTTCCATCAACTACCACTCTCTGGGTTCTACCGCAGAGCCAATTCCCCAACCAGAGGACTGTGGTGAGGTCCAGGCTGGAGATAGCCAGTTTTCCCAAGAGGATCTAGGATACCAGATTGAAGGCTTTTTTAAAGGCAAGATATATGACAATCTCTTTCCTCTTGTCCAGGAGATAGGTCACCTGGTCGCAGAAGGAAATGAGATTGGCCAAGCAAGATCTACCCGCAACAAAACTGTGCTAGGTATCCCTCAGGAGATTGCTGTCAGCTAGCCTGTATAGATGACCTCTTTGATAATCTTTTCCAACACGTTCTCCAGGATAGGGGTCAAGCTGATGGGCCTGTAGTATGCCAGATCTACTTTCCTCCCTTTTTTGAAGGTAGTTGCCACATTGGCCTTCTTCCAATCATCAGGCACTTCAGAGCACCAGGAGTTCTCAAAGATCTCTGCCAGGGGATGAGCTATGATGCCTGCCAGCTCTTTGAGTACCCTTGGGTGTAAGCCATCAGGGTCTGCTTACTTGAAGGTACCCAGCCTGTCAAGGTGTTCCTTTACAAGGTCAACTTTGATGGATGGCAATATCCTTCAAATATTTGAATATTTGAATATCTCTGACCCAGGCCTCCCTGTCCCACAGTGGGCAGGGGCGTCCCATGGGACTGGTGAAAAACTGATGCAAAGTATCCATTAAGCAAGTTTGCATTTTCATGGGTATCGGTTGTCAGTTGTCCCATCTAGTTTAGCAGGAGTCCAGTATTGCCCTGGCTTTTCCTCCAGCTCCCCACATATCTAAAAAATGACCTTTTATTGTCGTTAATATTTGTAGCTAGCTGGAGTTCCATCACAGCCTTGGTTTTCCTGGTTTGCTCTCTGCAGGTCCAGACCAGAGCAGAGTATTCCTCCTTGGTGGTGGATCCAATCCTCCACCCTTTGTAGGTCTTCCTTTTAAGACACAGGAGGTCAGCTAGTTCCCTGGAGAACCAAGGGGGCTGGTGTGCCCTTTTGCTGTCTTTTCTTCTAGATGGGATAGACATTCCGTGTGCATCCAGGATCTCTCACTTGAGGAGCAACCACTCATCCTGAACTCCCCTCCCCTTTGGGTTGTGGCCCTTTAGGACCTCACTGACAAGCCTCCTGGGCTTGTCAAAATCATCTTTCCTGAAGTTGAGGACTTCTGTATTACTGACTGACTTGCCAGCTTTATGGCAGATAGTGAAGGTGATAAGCTTGTGGTCACTGTTACCCAGCTTCCCTTCAATCATTAGGTCACTGATTAGTTCATCCCCGGTTGTTAGTACCAAGTCGAGCAGTGCTTTACCTCTCGTTGGCCTGTAGACTTCCTGTGTCAGATAGAGTTCATTCACATATGAGAGAAAGCTAATTGCGACTGCTCAGATTTGGCTGAGTGCTCCAGTGCTCCTCTCACAAGATATCTGGGTAGTTAAAGTCTGCCATGACAACCATACACTGGGAGTGCATGGGCTCAGCCAATTCCCTGGCAAACTCCTGGTCAAGGTCTTGATCCTGGGTAAGTGGTCTGTAGTAGAATCCCACCATAGTATCCCCTGTGCCATGTTCCCCACAGATTTGAACCCAGACGGTCTCAAGTCTACCGTGGGTGCCAATGTTGGCTTGCAGGGATGTATAGCTTTCCTTGACAGAGAGCTACGCCCCCACCCCTTTTTTCCACTAGATCCCTCCTGGACAGTGTATAGCCATCTATACCTGTGGCCCAGTCATGGGTGGAGTCCCACCAGGTCTCCGTTATCTCTATGACATCATAGTTAGTTGTGTTTAGCAGAAGGACAAGCTCCTCCTGTTTGTTCCCCAAGCTCCTGGCATTTGTGTATAAGCATGCAAGTGTCCCCTTGGGGGCCCTTGCCTTGCCTACAGTTCGTTCCAGGGCTAGGGCAGGGGTGGGTTCCCATAAAAGCCTTGGCTTCCTGGCTTTGCTATGGTTGGTCAGTGGGTCAGCAGTGGCGATAGTCCCCCCACCCCCCAATGAGCTTAGTTTAAAGCCCAGTGGAGCAGGTCAGCCAGTCTGGCTGAGAAGATCCTCCTCCCCAGCGGAGAGAGGTGGAGGCCGTCCTTTCCCAGCAGCTCACTGCCTCTCTCACCAAAGAGCAGACTGTGGTTATAGAAGCCAAAGCCTTTCCGATGGCACCAGCATCGCAGTCTTTGGTTAACTACCTGGATCCT
>NW_017728913.1:20982193-21001476 GCF_001723895.1 Crocodylus porosus | reverse complement strand
TCAGCAAGCCTTAATTCCGTTGTCATTATACCAGGCCCTGCAGCTACAGTGAGGGAATCTCTGACAACCCCATTCAGTTTTTCAGTTGAGAAGAGATTTTAGGTACCCCCTCTCCACAGAGAGAGTCAGTCTGAAATATCACTTGACCAGAAGTCACCCCTTTCACAGGTAATCAGTAAGGAGACAAATAACAAGGCTAGGGATAGACATTCAAAAAGCCTGAGCCTGAATTGATTTGATCTTTGCAGAGTAGTCTAACCTGGCTAAGCCAAAACAGTTTTGTAATCAGCCAGACATCCCAGAAAATGCCTGCAGTGGCTCAAGCTAGAAGCTGGGGGATGCTAGAGCAGCCCTCTTTCCCCAGGACTGAGCTGCTAGGGGCATGGCCAGGCCCTGGCAGGACGCTCTGATTAGGGACCCTCCCCCCTTGATAAAAAAATATTTGTCAGCTCTGTTATCAGCATTTAACAACCCATTAGAAAAAAAAAGCCTCGCTCATTACAAGCTCTTCTTAAAACGCTTTTTTCCAAAGGAAGGAATGCAGGGACATTACCAGCTGATCTGTTCATTAGCTCCAAAAGCCCTAAGTGGACACTGTCCTATCTGCCTTACACAGCATTAGCTAGCATACCACATGCTGGCTACAGTTCATGCTGTGGGAGAGAGGAGGAAGGGATCTCTGCTTAAGCAGTGAGTGGTGAGAGGGAGGGGAGGGAGGCACAGGGAAGCCAGCAGACCCTGCTGTGCCTGCAAATCTCTACCAGAGCTCCAGCCAAGGAACAGAGGGGAGGGGCCAGCCCTGCTGTGGAGCAGAGAGCCCTGCCAAGCCCAGAGAGCATGCTGGGGGTGTCCGGTTTAGCTTAAACCAGCAAAGGGTCTGGGACAGACATTGCATGAACCATTTTGACCCAAATCAGTTAAGTCTGATACTACATTCAACCAAGTTTATCTCAAACAGGTTTCAGCCATTTTCAAACTGGTTTTTGTGCACAGAACATCTGTTCTGTTACAGGTTTAAACCAGCTTCTGATCACTTAAACTGATTTGTGTGTAATGGGTTTAGTATGAAAAACCGGACAAGCATAAAAAGGATCAGTGAGCATATGTTGAAATACAGAGTTATGAGAGCAGACATGAACCTTAAATCCAAAGTTGCAGTCCTTAGCCAGTTTTTCTAGATAGACTTTGTGCTGGAGACTTTTGTATCTTCCTGTTAGCTCACTTTTCCCAGCCTCCTTGACCTCATGCCCACCCAGAAGACTGAAGACAGCCGTATAATTTGAAGGCTGGCTTTAAGCACTTTTGTCAGTCTATTAACATATTTATCCTTTCATCTCTACCGGCCTCACAGTATACCTGTGACTTTCTGACTCAAGAAGGTTCATTACCAGACTACAAACTTGCATCCCTTTTAGACATGCACATTCATTAATCTGATATACTCTCTCTCCTATATGATAGCTTGAGCAGCCAGGTGTCAGGCTTCTTTTAAAATGTAAATTTATCATTGTCTGTCCAGATCCAGGCTTCCTGTGCCTCATAGCAGGTCCACATGAAGAACCAGTAAACAAACCCTTCTCAAATTCTGGTTGGTCTAATAAAAGATATCAGATTTACTCAAAGAACCATGTCTGACCTTCCTAAATGCTAATGCTTGCCATCGACTCTTCTAAGTGTGAACAGTTGTGGGCTGCTCAAGTTACTCACTGCATTACAGACACAACCTTGGCTGAAATATAAAGATACATCAAAATCACGTGTATATCAAATACTATAACACATGCAGTTTTCAGGACAATAAAACTGAACACAGCTTTGCACTAGCTGCCACAAGACTAAACCTAATTTGAAAGAATATCTATGTATGTTACATGATGATGAAGGCCCAAAACTGACTTTTTCTTGAGATGTATCCATCACACACACACACACACACACACTTTTAGTTTGATCACTTAAGAATAAAATTCACCCCAGGGCAGAAGTCCTGAATGATGCAGTCTGCACTTTTTGAGCCCTTTGTTTCCAACTCTCTGCTAGATTTCACCAAGGCATTTCCTATTAACATGTTTATAGGATGGTGATTATAAAAGGTACATTAATTTTAATGTTACTTGCTACCAACTAAGTAGCATCTAGTACTAGCATCATGTACAATCATAGACTGATGATAATTGTAACACAAGTATAATACAGTGACCTCCTCTTGTGTACTACTATTTACATTTGATGCTTCACAGACAATGTATTCTTAATGTTAAAAACTCTCTATTATCAATACTTTACTTCGTTCCTTTTTGCCATATCTGAAAACATTTTTTACAAGAAGGCTGGAAAGAATCAAAACTATATTTGTGAAAAAGAGATTAATGATTAAGTCAAAAGCATCCCTTCATTGATCTCATTTCTGCACTATATCTTTTAAAATCACAACACTAAATAATATCACAATATTTTAAAGTTAAGCCTTGTCAAAACTCAGCAAAAATGTGGACAGGCACTATCACAGATTATCTTGTCCACCTAAATGACAGTCTGCTATCAAATAGCCCAATACATTGAGTTATTTATTTTTTTTAGCTGTCTAAAGGTAACAGGTATAAACAGAGGGCCTATATCAATAATATTTTCCTCAAACACAATAAAGGGGAGACAATTTTCCATTAGGAACTGGTTATCATGAGAAACAAAACAGATGAAAGATGCAACTAATTTTAACGTACAGTGAATGCTTCAAGCAATAGGCATCATGGGCCAACTTTTGATTTCAGTTACACTTGCATATTTATATGAATGAAAATTCACTGGCTCCAATTTCTAGTGGAACTAAAATTAGGATCTAGCCTCATACATCTGTCAGTCTTAGGTATTACCATTATAGTGTGCAAGCGCCATAAAATGAAAAAACTTTTTTCAATTAGGCTTGCTATTGAATGTTTCCATTAATGTTTTGTTTGTTAGTTCTCTAAAAATAATTTGCCATGCATAGGGAAAATGTCTGAATTTTACCTTCCGAAATTGGCTTTCTGAGTGTACACATATTTGAATTAAATTGGCCCTAAAGATTATGATCTAATGTGATTTAATGGCAGGGATGGAAGGCTCCTTCATAAAATAAGATTGAAAATGAGACTGAATGTTAAACTTTTCATGCTGCAAATGTTATTACTAGTTTCAGTGCTTCAACAATTTGACAACATATGAATGCTCTGCAAAGGAACTATTTGGCAGATGATATTGGCTGTTAGCTTTATATTCTCTCTATTGTACATTCTGAATTAAAAGAAGTTTCATTTTAGTTTCTTAATCATGGCCACTACCCAAAAATCACAGAACAGGAATATATATTTTACCTGCTTCTGCTGTATAGACTATTCTTGATGCCTTGTGAGACAAAGCACTTCAAGTAAAGTAATCAAAACATAAACATGCAAATCACTCAGGTAGTGCATTCTTCATCATGTTCATATGCAAATTGACACTCAAGCCTTATTTTCAGTTTTGATTATTTTCTGTTCTCTCTAATGTCCTTTTGATTTTTTTGAAATAGAAAGGGCCTGATTATGGAAAAATCCCATTCAGTTTTGTAGGTGCAGTTACATATTAGTGCATATTCCACTCATTTAATATGCAAGAACCTGATTGCAAAGCTTAGAGACAGATTCTTAAAAATTAATTCCCATTTTTCTCTGATATATCTATTGGGTTTGAAGGCAAAGATGAAGACTTCAGGATGGGGCACAGCTCAATTATGAATGTATAATTTCCTCTCCATTCTTAGAAATTAAATTTAGAGGTTTTTGTCATGTTAATTTGTCTTAGGAGGATCCAGGATTTGGAAAAGGAGAGAGTAGTGACTAATGGTGCACTCCACACTCCCAGTGTCCTACTCCACAGTGGAGCAAACAGAACATGCTGTAGGAGCAGCAGCTGAGGACATTATTTAAAGTCTGCAAATCAGATAAACCCCCTCTTCTCTTGTCAGTCTTCCCTTTCCCTCTGTACTCAGCAACACCCTTCCTCCCTTTCCCTCCCCTCCCCTCCCCTCCCTTTCCCTTCCCTTCCCTTCCCTTCCCTTATCCTTATGACTCTGGGAACAGGAAGGAGAGACCTGCCCATTGCCACAGCTCTCCCAGCTGCTCCTGCCCCATTCCACTTGGAGCGACAATGAGTGGCTGTGGAGGAAGCCACGTGGCAGTGATGGGAGGTTTCCCCCTTCCTGTATCTACTTCTGGCTTGTGGGGAACACTCAAAGGGACTGAGCAGGGAGGGGGAGCCTGCCCATTGCTGCCACTGCCACTATCCTTGGCTCTCCGTGCAGCCACTTCCTTCAGCTCTGGTTGGAGCAGGGCAGGAGCACTCTGGGGCTCCCCCTGCTCCCAGGTCAGCTGGATACAGCAGCAGAGGTGGGTGGGTCTTCTTTTCCTGCCCTTAGAGATGTAAACTAAGAGCAGGAAAGGGGGAAAAGGAAAGGTGCTAGTGAGTATGGAAGGTAAGGGAGAGAGAGCTGAGTGGAGGCACCAGCTTAAAAAAATGTCTTTGGCTGTTGCTGCTGCAGCATAGTCATATCTTTGCAGGGGACCCAGGAGACCAGAGCTACCAAACTACATTGTAGAAAGGGGTGTGTATACCCATACTACCCCACACCTCCTCCCCCAGATCAGCTACCAGATAGTAGACATTAGTTATTTTCTTTGTTTTTGGTCCCAAACCATTGCACCAGTCCCAAGTTTACTTGTCTTTTTCTGTGGCAACACAAGTCAAGGTGTTACATGTTTCTCGTCTATTCTTCGGATGGTCCTAAAATAAGCATAAAACACTAGATCAGATGCACTAGTCCTTGTGCAAGATAGTTCCCAGTTCCCTGGGTAGGCAAGATAGGGAACTATATGGGGCCAAGGAGAAGGGAACAAGCTAGAGGGCATGTGGCTCACTGAGTTGTCTTCTGGTGTTTAAAGAAGGTAGCCTCAATTCTTGCTCCCAGTAGGGCAGGTACTTTTCCACTGCTTCTCATCCATTTTAGACAAAGAATATTAAATATCAGCTATAGTGGCTCAGCTATAAAAGGAGGACTAGAGAGGACTAGATGATTTCTAACCTGTGGCTTGGAGGTTAGAGACGTGTTCTGAGAAATCAAAGAAATGTAGACTTAAATCCACTCAGTAAGAGGGGCTTGGAACAGGGGTCTCCTGCTTCCTGGCCAAGTGCTCTAACAATTAAACTATTTGGCTAAAACATGAAAAGGCTCAGTATATTTTACTCCTTCCCCACTACCTGTTCATTTCAGGATACGTATATGGAGCCACATACCTGCCTAGCCAAGTGCAGCTTACTCTGCACACTTGCTAGCCATGTGGATGATTATGCCTCCAGACTGCATGTGAAATAAGATTGCAAACTGTGCAAAAGTGCCAAAAATGGCAGTTATACTGCTGGGTTACTGTCATTTGGGTGCATAAGGCAGCATAGAATTCTGCCCATACTCTGCCACCATAGACCTGAGAAAGGTGCAGTAAAACTGATGTGTTTCCACAACACACAAAAACATAGATCATGCCACAGTGGGTCAGACCAAATGATCACTTGTGAGAAACTGGCAAAAGGCATAATGCTGGAGGATAGCCAACATGGTTTCATTGTGGGCAGGTCATGTCTGACCAACCTCATCTCCTTCTATGATCAAGTAATGAACCACTTAGATGGGGAAGATGTGGCTGATTTCACATACTTGGATTTTAAAAAGACCTTTGATATGGTCTCCCATGATGCTCTTATTAAAAAAACTGAGGGACTGTGGGATGGCAGAGTCCACAATCTGGTGGGCTGGGAATTGGCGAAGGGGTCAAACCCAGAGAGTGTTAGTGGACAGGTCCTATATCATCTTGCTGGAAGGTGGCCCAGTGGTGTCTTTCAAGGTTCAGTTCTTGGGCCCAGGTTCTTCAACATCTTTATCAACAATTTGGATGAGAATTTAGAAAGCATGGTGGCCAAGTCTGCAGATGGTACTAAGCTATAGGGAAAAGTGGTCACTCTAGGGGATAGGATATGGATTCAAGTGGACCTGGACAAGTTGGAAAGGTAGGTGGAGTGGAACTGGATGCAGTTCAATAAGGATAAATGCAGAGTGCTTCATCTCTGGAGAAGTAGCCAGTGACATAAATATAGTTTAGGAGGAGATGTCCTGGTCAGCACAATGACTGAAAGGGTCCTCATGATTATGGTTGATCACAGAATGAACATGAGCTACCAGTGCAATGTTCTAGTCAACAGAGCGAATAGCATACTGGGATGCATTAGCTAATGCATTGTGAGCAGAGCTAAGGAAGTGATACTTCCTCTCTACTCGGTACTGCTGCAACCCCAGCTGGTGTACAGTGTCCAGTTCTGGGCCCTGCACTTCAAAAAAGAGGTGGAGAATCTTGAAAGGGCCCAAAGAAGGGCCACAAGAATGATTAAGGGCCTGAAGGACAAACTTATGAGGAAAGACTAAGGGATCTGGGACTGTTCAGCTTGGGGAAGAGAAGACTGAGGGGGAACTTGGTGGCCATCTCTAAGTATATAAGGGGTGAATATCAGGAGCTGTGAGAAAAAACTGTTCACTAAGGTGCCCCAGGGAAGGACGAGGAGCAATGGCCATGAACTGTTGGAGGCTGGTTTCAGGTTAGCTATAAGGAAGAACTTCTTTATGGACAGGGTGACCAGAATCTGGAATAGACTTCCCAAGGAGGTGGTGCAGTCCCCAACCTTGGAAGTCTTCAAGAGGAGGCTAGACAAACACCTTGCTGGGATCTTTTGATCTCAGCAGTATTCCTGCCCAGAGCAGGGAGGTTGGACTTAATCTTTTGAGGTCCCTTCCAGCCCTTAATTTCTATGATTTCATCTAGTATTTTGTATCCAACAGTGGCAGAAATGGGTGCTATAGAGTGAAAGCACTGAACAAGGTATCTCTATGTGATCTACCTCCATTCACTATCCTCCTGCCATCCACCATTTATTAGTTTAAAGATACCGAAGGAAACATCTCCAACTATTCTGTTCAATAACCATTAACAGAGCTATCATCCATGAATTTATCCAGTCCCTTTTTAACCTAGCTGTGCTGTCTGCCTCCACCACCTTGCATAGCAACGAATTCCATAAGTTAACTACGTCTTGCATAAAAAATACTTTCTCTTCTTAGTTTTAAACCTGTCATCCACCAATTTCAGCAGGGACCTCCTTCTTCTGGTATTCTGAGACCTGGTGAACAACAGTTCTTTGTTCAGGTGTTCCACATCCTTCATGGTTTTATAGATCACTATCATATCACCCCTTAGCCTTCTTTCCAAACTGAAGGGTTCTATGCTTTTTAGTCTCTCTTGATACAACAACTATTCCAGGCCTCTATTTTGTTTGCCCTTCTCTGTACCTTAATCACATTTTGACTAACTGGAATTTTCTGATAAAAAGACACCATTTTATTGAAAAAATTCCTAACTACTACAAACCAAATCTCTCAAAAGGAAAAAAAAGGTGCTTTGCTGAGTAATTTTTTTTCTGCATAACAGGATATGAAACTTAATCTGTATTAGAGTTATGATTTATTAGTTCTTAAAACTACTTTCTGTGGATTTATCTCATAATCTGTACTTCTCAAATGGCTCTTACGACCTCATTTGAATCATTTGTTTTAGCACTTACCTAGGATTCAGAATTCACTGCATTCAGCACAATTACTACCTACATAGCCTACATTGCTGAGCTATTCATCTGAAAAGGGGCCTTTAGATATGTTCAATTTTTGTCATTGTATTTCGGTGATAATTATATGATCCACTAGCTTTTATAGTTTGTCTGTTTTACAGTAAGGTGCAATGGTCTGGCACAAACACTGAAATAAAGGGTCATCATTTATTTTCTGTATTAGGAACTGCATTTTCATTATTCAGACAGTTAACTATATGAGTGTCAGAATTCAATAGCTTGATGATATTTTAGCCAGAATGATGAACACTAAGAAATTGAATGCATTTTTTCCAGCTTATCCATTTGAACAGGTAAATGATAGGTAAAAATGTGCTAGGATAAGTCACCAATAATGAGGCTGTGGGTAGAAACAAATATGATGTGGATGTAAATCATGTGTGTGTAATTTCTATCTATTGTAGAAAAATCTGAAGCCTAAAGTTCATTATTGTCACACAGAGTGGTAATGGCTTAAGATGACAATTTATGCCCTGCATTAGCTGAGCTCTACCATAAATAAACATGATTAATATGTGTCCAATATTGCAGTGAGATGCTTGTAGACTATCAAAGATTTGTTCTTACCATCTGGCATATTATTTTACATTTAACCTACAGACATGATATTGTACATAGATTATTCAGTGATAATCTATGTAGAAAATGTGTCAGTGAGTGTCTCACACTACTGACAGGTAAATTAAGCTTTTTTCCCCAAAAAAGATCATACATAAAATCTGACAAAATAGTTTTAGCTGAAACAAAAACTATTTTCCCATCAAATGTCAAAATAGTTCATTCTGGCATTTCAGTCAATTTTATGGACTTGATTCATAAAGTGGACTTAGATGCCATTCACAAAGGCCCTCAGCCTGGAAGTTTAGGTGCCCCATGCACTTCTGCTTGATTTTTGACTGACACTTAAATCCACATCCTCTGATGAATAGTCCAATTGCTGAGCTATCAGGTAGTTTGTAGTGGCTTGCTCTTATATTGAAACTTCTTTGTATGAACAATTAAACATGAATTGGAAAACAAAAAGCATGAAATGGCTCCATAGCCTAGAGATAGGGACATCTACTGGAAGGAAGAACAGGGTTCCAGTTCATGCTTAATAGCAGCCAGGGCTGAATCCCATCTCCTCTATCTATGGTAAATGCCTGAACCTCACATCACAGTGTGGAAGTCCTCATCCTCACTTTATGAAACCAAGATCCCATTGTGAACTTAGTTTAGTTCCAAATCTCTGAAAGCATTTAATAATTCCCCAAACTGAAACAAAACATTTTATTTAACTTGAAAAAAAATCGATTCTAAGGAGGAAAATAGCTGTTATATAGAATTTCCAATTTCTGGTATAAATTATGTGTGTATAATACATCATTAACCTCAGTCCCCCAAATCTCTCACAACTTTGTCCACATGCTCTATTTCACTTTTATATCTAGAACTGCATGGACCCTTAAAGCTCTTGCTCACCAGTGCATCCTTTCTATGTGAAACACTAACAGCTGTTTGGCTTAGAATCATAGAGAAGCAGGGCTGGAAGAGACCTCCAAAGGTCATCTAGTCCAACCCCCTGCCTGAGGTAGGGTCATCCCTATGCAAACCATCCCATACAAACCATAATTTAAACTCTATGTAAAACTACCAACGACCCTGACGCAACACAAAACATAACACCCTAACCTGCCACAGGTAAAGCAGGGAATGTGGCAGCCAATGTCTTGCTTCTATAAAAGGTTGTCAATATACACTCAAGAGATCCTGGATAGTGGATAATGACCCTAGAGCGGAAAGCAAAAACCAGCATAGTCCATACCAATCTGACCATGGGGTAAAATTCGTTCTTGACCTCAAATATGGCAACCAGTTTGACCTTGAACAGAGGAGTAAGAGCCTTTAGCCAGGAAACTTTGGCTTTGATTTTAGCACACCCCAGTCAAAATCCCCAGCCTTGGCAGTAGCCAAAATCCAATGCCTCTAAGGCAGGCTTAGAAACTCCCTGACACATAGCAGACAAGGGGGATGAAGGCAACCAGCAAAACTAAAAAAACATGGGAAATACTGATAGTAGAACATAGGCATAACTACACCTAGCTCATCCCCGATCAGTGGCTGTCCAATTTCTTCTGGAATACTTCCAGTGTTGGAGACTCCACAGCATCCTTAAGATAATCTGTTCCACTGCCTCACTGTTCTAATGGTAAAGATTATTTTTTTTAAATATCCAATCCAAACTAACTTTGCTCCAACTTCAAGCTATTGGGCCAAGTCCTCCTCGCTGCAGGAAAAGAACGAAGGACTCTCTGGCTCTGCTTTAGGGCAGCCCTTCAAGTATTTAAAGACGTCTCTCATTTCCCCTCTTAAGCACCTTTTCTGCAAATTGAACATGCCTAGATCTTTCAGCCTCTCCTCCTCATATGAATTGCTTTCTAAGCCCTTTATTATCTTTGTTGCCCATGTCTACACCCTCTCTAATTTCTCCATGTCCTTTTTAAAATGTGGGGCCCAGAACTGCACACAGTACTTGAGATGAGCCTAAACAGTACTAAATAGAGGCACTATCCTCTCCCATGTCTTGTACCTAATGCTTCTATTGACGCATCCTAAAACTGCATTCTCATTTTGTAGGGCTGCACCACAATTCAGACTCACTGAATCTGTGATCTACCAAGACCACCAGTTCTTTTCTCATTGCTCTGCCATCCGGCACATTTAACTTTATCCTGTTACCTGCAGCCCAGCTTTCCAATCTGTTGAGACCCTTCTGAATAGTGCTCTTGTCCTCCAATATGTTCACAAGAATTCCTAGTTCTGTGTTGTCCACAAAATTCCCCAGAAAGCTATCTATACCACATCCAAATAATTAATAAACACATTGAACAGCACTGGGCCCAGGACAGACCCCTGTGGGACTGCATTCAAAACCTCCGGCCATTCTGACATGGACCCATTAATAATTGCCCTTTGCTCATGGCTGTTGTGACAGTTATTTATGCACCTTATAGTAGTTTTGTCTAGCTCATGTTTTTCCAATTTGTTTATGAGAAATTCATGTAGGACTGTGTCAAAAGCCTTGCTGAAGTCCATATGCACTATATCTACAGTATTCCCTTCAGCCACCCAAGTAGTTACTTTGTCAAAGGAGGAGATCAAGTCTGTTTGACGTGATTTGTTTTCATAAATCCATGCTGGCTGCTTGTGATCGGCCTTTCATCCTCCAGATACTTGCAAATGGCCTTCCTTAGAATATCCTGCAGTAACTTCCCATGCAATGAGGTGAGGCTAACTGGTCTGTAGTTCCCTGAGTCCTCAGTTTTGCCTTTTTTTAAAGAGGGACACTATGTTGGCCTCTTTCCAGTCCTCTGAATCCTGGCCCATCTCCCATGACTTCATGAAGATCATTGCCAAGGGCTCTGAGATCTCCTCTGCCAGTTCCTTCAGGACTGGGATGCAATTCATCTGGTCCTGTTGACTCAGACACATCAAAAGCTCTCTGACTGTTTTTTGTTATGTTCTCCCTCAGCTTGTCTCTTTCCTTATCCAAATAATCCTTATGAGGTACCTGGCTTCAGCTTAATTTTTTGTGAAGACTGAGGCAAAGTAGCTGTTGAGTAGCTCTGCCTTCGTTGCACCTTTGTTAACTGTTCCCCCTGGTTTGTTAGCAGTGGACCTACAGCTTCTTTGGTCCTTCTTTTCTGGTCATCATACTTATAAGAACCTCTTCATGCTGTCCTTAAACTCCTTCATTGAGTACAGCTCATTATTTTTCTTTTTCTTCCTGATTTTGTCCCTGCAGAGTCTTGCTATATCCTGGTATGCTCTTCCTGATTTGGTGACCTGTAATAAATCCCCACCATTATATCAGTGCCTTATTTTCACCTTTCATCTTCACCCAAATGCATTCTGCTTTGCTGTTTTTTTCTTCCTGAACCAGGGTACAGGTATACGTATTTTGGACATATGAGGCAACCCCCTCCCCACCCACCCTGATCTTTTCTCCCAAAGGAGTTTTCTTCTGAAACAGAGTATAACACTCAATGTTGACATTCCAGTCCTAAGGGCTGTCCCACCAGGTCTCTGTGATGCCAGTCAGCTCATAGTTCTTTTCCAAGGCTGCAGCTTCCCCATGCTTATCACATCTTTATACATGCTTTAGATATGTTTTGCATGTTGACCTACTTGCTTCCCTTTTGCACCACTTCTTGTAGTTCTGTAGCATTCTGGCCCTTTCCCAGAGTTAAGTTGCTTCTATGCATCCTTTTGCCTCTGGACTGTGAGCTCTGTTGCTGGAGGGTTTTGATCACCATGCCCCACAAAACCTAGTTCAAAGCCCTCCTTACTCGATTGGCCAGATGATGCCCAAAGTTGCTCTTTCCCATTCTCATCAAATGGATCCCATCTCTGGATAACTGTCTTCCCCCCAAGAACATCCACCCATTGTTTAAGAAGCTGAAGCCTTCTATGACTTATATGTATATATGACTGCATGCCTGAACATATTTACACTTAAGTGTGCAGCTGCTTAAGTGTTTGTGCTTATTTGTTTTCTTTTTTAAATAGGGTGCCCCTCAACATATACTTACATGCTTTGCTGAACAGAAACATAAAGATGGGGACAGAAAGAAATACCAGCCTTTGGCTGTGATTCTTTTGGTTTCACAACCTAAGCATGCAAAATATTTTCAGAGCTATTTGAAAGAAATAAGTCAGTGGTCTCAACCTTTTTATATTCTAGGCACCCCTCAGTATAGATCTGATGACTCCTCAGAAAATGCTAGCTCTTAGTGTTCATTTGTTTTTTGACTACAGAAAAATAATAGCGTAAGTCTTCTATTGCAAAGAACTCAGGAAGCCCATGCCAGGGCTGAATGGGTGCCTATACACAAACGCGGAGGCTGCTCCAACACGCTGGAATTCCAGCATGTCAGAGCAGACTCAATCAAGTCTGCTGGAGTATGGCCACTCCTCTGACACCTCCAGAGTACATGTTAAAGTGCCCAATATTTTTATCATTATGGATTCGTATTTGAAACCTCTGAGTTTATCTCATGAATCATGTTTGTCCTTACACCAAAAAGCTAACATTGCATGTACTTCGCAGCATCTTTGAAAAGATCTCAAGGTACCTTAGGACTGAGAATCACTACAAGAAGTAAAGAAAGAAATTAAGCTTACTACAAATGTTTAATGAAGAATATATCTGAATAAAATAGTGATAGCTTGTATAACGAAGTCATACGTTGCAAAGCGAAAACAACACGTGAAGACAAGAATATTGATTTTTAACATTTGTTTCACTGATCCATGCTGGTGCCACTGACTTCTTTGCTTGCCTAATAGAAGAATGTCCAGTGAATGCAAAGTCACCTTGGAAGCAAAAATAAACCTATTCCCCACCCACTCACATCTCCTTCCCAGTAAAGCTACTCTGCAGAATTTAGAATTGAACACTTCATCATGAGCAATTGCCAAGAGCCCTTGTTTAGATTAGACTACCAGATGAAAGCATGCCCTTCTGTTTATTTGTCATGCTACTTTAGTCTATGGAAGCTCTATCCTTGATGATGTTAAGCACTTTGGCTCCATTATGTCTGCATTTTTTTAAAAATACTTTCAAGGAAAATGGAATAATTTATGTAAAGGTTTGCTGCTGTAGAACAGGGCAATCCATTAATGCAAATGATTTGTTACTGCACTCCCAGTATCCCATCATTAACAGTGATGATTTGTAACCACACTCCAAGTACTCCAGCCCCTTTGGCAAAGTGATAACAACCTTGAGCATATTATGCTATATGGAGAGGAGAACCCCTCATGAAACAGGTAATGTGAATTTTCTTTTTGTGTGCAAAACCAATGCAAAAAGTCAGGAAGCTTCATCTTCCTAAAATTAATCCTTGTGTGGCTTCCATCTAGCTCCAAGGTACTGGCACCATCAAGCATAAATAGGGAAGCAATTGTACCCTTCTCATCAATTATGCAGGAAGAGTTATTATGATGTGTTAAGGGGACATTCTTCTAAGTTATATTATGTTGTATTTCCAAGACAGGCATTCCTCATGCAACTCTAATTATTATACAACCCAAATTCCTTGCCACACATTAATTCAAGAGAGAAATATCAACCAATGCCAGGCAATGTATTATGTTTAATCTCTCACTCTAGTTTTATTTTGGCAGTGGGGCACTGAGAAAAGGGGTATAGAAAAAGGGAAATTATTTCAACCATTTAATCCTTATGCAGCAATCTTTCCTTGTTTCCCAAGAGAGAGACTCTCCAGCACAGGGAGGTTCTTAGCAGGCATGTCTGATTCCTGGTCAGTAGGCAGGTAGGATATGGCCGGCTACCAAGAAACAATAGGGTCAGCAGATGGTGTCACATCTGTATGCAACAGATGTGCATGTTAAAGAAGTTTTGGGGTGCTATAGGACAGAGACGAGGTAGAGAATCAAGGAGGTATGAACAATTTCCGATATCGCTTTTCTAATAACCTCTGCTTTGCTGACCCAAGACTGTCTGGAAAGCAAACATTCCCAGCCTTAGCACCTACTAAAACATTTTGCTAATCTAGACAGGCTGCCTTGTAAACCAGAAGGAGATGAATATAGTGTGGGCCCATTTTCAGATGAAGTCAGACATTTTAACATCCTGCTTCTTGTTTACCAGAAGAACTTATGGATGTTATTCTTCTAGGTAGGTAAGACCCTACCTGGATAATCTGTTTTATGGTAATGGTGAGCTCACTCATGAGAACTCATCTAGACCTAGTAACCTATATTAAAATTCAGCTGGGAGGGGCTGAAAAGGAATGTGTTGTTCATCATATCCCAGCTGTTTCAGTCTATGTCCTAGGAATTTCTTGAATTTTAATTAAGCATCTTCACCCCACAGCTAGCTAAGGAGTATTCATTAACATGTCCCTATATTCATCATTTTACCTCCAGATTAAATAATTATGTTCAAATGTATTTTACAGTAATGGCAAAATAGGAATAAAGGGGACTCTATCTGAGTTCATCACATGACAAATTCTGACATCCAGCGCAGTGTGTCAAAGGCGTGCAGCAAGGCAGCAGCGCTTGACTTCAGAGGGCTGATTTCAATGAGTTAAGGAGATTAGTTGGGGAGGCACTGAGGTCCCAGAGGGGAGGGGAGTTGGGAGTCCAGGATGAGTGGTCGTTCATTAAGGAGACGATCCTCTGAGCTCAAAGGGTGACAGTCCCAACGCGAATCAAAGGGGGCAAGAGTGCTCAAAAGCCCCCATGGCTTTCCAAAGGCATTCAGGAATGTCTGAAAGCTAAAAAGGAGGTGTACACCCAATGGAAGGGAGGAGCCATCACCAAGGAGGATTATAACTCCATTGCTCGAGACTGTAGGGGGGCTGTTAGGAAGGCTAAGTCAGAGACAGAACTGGGACTAGCGACATGGATCAAAGATAACAAGAAGTCCTTTTTTAAATATATAGGGAGTACAAAGAAGGAATCGGGTAATGTGGGTCCCCTGTAGGACATGCTTGGAAATGTGGTGGTCGCACCAGATGATAAAGCTGACCTCTCTAACAAATTCTTTGCCTCCATTTTTATGAGCAGGGACTGAGACTTCCTTCCCACTGCAATTCTGGATGGACTCAGGAGAGGCACCACCAGGACCAGGGTCAGTGAGGACCTAGTCAGGGAACTTCTTATGGGACTGGATGTGTTCAAATCAGCAGGTCCAGATGATCTCCACCCCAGGGTGCTGAGGGAATTGGCAGAGGTCATTGCGGGACCCCTAGCACAGCTTTACAAGCATTCGTGGTGCTCTGGTGAGGTGTCAGAGGACTGGAAAATGGACAATGTGGTCCCCATTTCAAAGAAGGGAGAAAGGAGGACCCAGGAAACTATAAGCCCATTAGTCTTACCTTAGTCCTGGGGAATCTCTTTGAGAAAATTATCCAGGAGCACATCTGAAAGGGACCAGCGGGGGAGATTATGCTTAGGGGCAACCAACATGTGTTCATTGGAGGCAGGTCCTGTCAGACGAACCTGGTTGCCTTCTATGACCAGGTCACAAAATCCTTGGATGCAGGTGTCATGGTGGACATAGTCTTTCTGGACTTTAGGAAGGCCTTCGACACTGTCTCTCACCCCATCCTCATTAAAAAATTAGGCAACTGTGGCATTGATGCCTACACAGTCAGACGGGTCACAAATTGGTTGGAGGGCCACACCCAGAGAGTGGTGGTGGATGGGTCATTTTTGACCTGGAGAGATGTGGGCAGTGGGGTTCCCCAGGGCTCAGTCCTTGGGCCCACACTGTTCAACCTCTTTATCAGCGATTTGGACAAGGGGGTGAAAAGCAACTTGTTCAAATTTGCGGATGATACTAAGATGTGGGGAGAAGTGGGCATGCTAGAAGGGAGGGACAGGCTACAACTAGATGTGGACAGGTTACAAGGGTGGGCAGATGAGAATAGGATGGGTTTCAGCACTGACAGGTGAAAGGTACTGCACCTGGGGAGGAAGAACCAGCAGCATACCTACAGGCTGGGGAACTCCTTTCTCAACAGCAGAGGCAGAAAAGGATCTTGGAGTCATTATTGATTCCAAGATGAACATGAGCTGCCAATGTGAGAATGCGGTCAGTAAGGCTAATCGCACCTTGTCATACATCCACAGATGTATCATGAGCAGGTCCAAAGAGGTGATTTTTCCCCTCTATGCAACATTGGTCAGGCCACAGTTGGAGTACTGCGTCCAGGTCTGGGCGCCACACTTCAGGAGGGATGTGGCCCAAAGGAGGGCCACTCGCATGATAAGGGGACAGCAGGGCAGGCCCTATAAGGAGAGGCTACAGGACCTGAACCTGTTCAGCCTCCACAAGAGAAGGCTGAGAGGGGATCTGGTGGCAATCTATAAACTCACCAAGAAGGACCAGCGGGGAACAGGAGAGACCCTGTTCCCTCCAAGCACTACCAGGAGTAACTAGGAACAACAACCATAAGTTGACTGAGAGTAGGTTCAGGCTAGACATCAGGAAGCACTACTTCACAGTCAGGGTGGCTACGATCTGGAACCAACTTCCAAGGGAAGTGGTGCTTGCTCCTATCCTGGGGGTCTTCAAAAGGAAACTTGATAATCACCTAGCTGGGGTCGTCGGACTGCAGCATTCTTTCCTGCCCATGGCAGGGGGCCAGACCTGATGATCTGCTCAGGTCCCTTCTAACCCTACCAACTATAAAACTATGAAATCTAAATCATAATATCTATTTAACACAGCATGGAACAAAATTCCCAGGTATGGGGTTAAAATCACTGAAGTGAAAGACTGGTGAATGAGTGTAGTCATGACACTAGTTATTTTGAGACGCAATATCATGTTTAATTTATAACAAAATCTAATTTTAGAAGACTGCTATTACCAGGGCATCATAATGAAATATACCTTATAAACTGTAAACCCTTTCATAGGCAAAACACTTTGCTGTACTTTTTTGAATTTCAAGAAAAGCATGTTTACAAATAGCTACTCAAGGCACTAAGTAGTTTCTCATAATTTCTTGACTTGAGTGACAACTAGAGTAATAGCAAAACCAATAAAAAGATTTTTAAAATGGGGGGGAAAAATCCTAGGCCATACCTACATGTTACAGTTAATCAATTAATCACATCTTAAGCTGTGAACCAGCCACATGTTCAACTATTTGATGGCATGATAAAACAAGCAATAAGTTACAGTTCGGCTTAGGTTCACAAAACTAGTCAAAATAACAGTAACTATTTCAAAAACTGGTGCTTAGGCTTGCCTTATTAAACAGCAAGAGACCCCAGGATGAAGAGGTGTCTTTTTGAACACCTGCAGCTCAGAAGGCAAAACTAGGAGAGCATCATTCCAACAGCAGAGAAAACATATCTTCTTATCCAAATTCAGAAGTAAAGTAACCCTAGAGAACAGGGAATAGGAGGAAATCTAAAGCATATAAAGTTAATGAATGTGTTTTGAAAGTATTTAATCAAAATAAAATGCCACGAATCTCCATGCCGTATGGACCATAAGGAAGTATTTAGCACTCAGAGCAATTACTTGCCATACTGGAGTGCGTACAGTATTAATTAGGTATTGTTTGCAAATCACTTGGAAGGCAGAGATCTAAATTCTCCTCTATTTACATCAACACAACTTCAATGAACTGAGTGAACTTACATGTATGAGAACACATGCATGAGAGCATAGTTTGCAAGTGGTGGGGGTGGGGGTTGCATCCTATTGGTCAAATTCTTCTCTTGGCCAAATATTTTCAGTATTTCAATAGGGAGCGAAGCCAGTCCAGGATCAGGTGAGTATAAAAGAAGACTTCCCAAGTAATCAAGGAGCAAGGAAACAGGGCAGTTTGCAAGCAGTCTGTGGGGATCAACAGGAGGAAGAGGCACCAAGTGCCAGATACCAGGCACCTGCTCCTGGAAGGTAAATGTTTGCTTGGTTGGCTGTCTGCTTGGGCACGTGTTCTGAGCAGCTTGTGTATGCTGCTAGCTGAGGGCATTTATACACATATCTTTTAGCTCTCAGATGTGCTGAAGATCTGCAGCTTCGGAGCAGACTCGATTAATGCATGTAAGGTGGTGAAATGCATGTCAGCATGGAAAAAATGGTGGTAGTATACGTTTGAACTAAAGCACCTCCAAAGTGTTCTAGTTCAAACGTTCACTGCTATTGTTGCCCTGTGGGGTCAGGCCAATTCTCAGAATCTCAATATTGTGCTGTTAGACAGGAGGGTATAACACAATTGCATATACACAAACACACAAACTATATATACAAACACACAAACTAATTGGATGCACGTGCGTGCGCGCGCGCACACACACTACCAACTCAGGCACATAGGCATCCAAACTAACCTAGGCATACCTATCACCAATTCAAGCACATACACTATACACCCCAAGAGTTAGACAAAAATCAATTGTCCATACCCGCACACTCAGGACACATACACGCAGATCACTAATTCATATATCATGCACACAATGACATACACATATATATACACACATATATACATACATACACACACACACTCACTAGTTCACACACATACAACCCACCTACACATAGGTAAGTTCTTAACTTTGATGGCACAGTACGTATGCGTGTCTTTGGGGTACCTGGGATACTTGAGAGAAGGTTAAGTTGAGAGACAGTTAAAGTGTAGGGAGTGAAAGTTGCCAGAACCAGGATTAGAACTGGTGGACTAGAGAGAAGCTGGCTGAGGAACTGAGACTTGGGTTTACTTAAGATCAAGTAACCCCAGGGTTACTTGAGGTCACTGGTGCAAGGCAGGGGTGGGGAAGAGAAGCCTGGTGGCAAGGAGAAGACAGCCAGGAAAGAGAGAGAGAAAGAACCTTAAGGGGGCACTTAAGGGAGCTCACCCCTGCCCCAGCCCTGGCACAATCTGTGGGCAAGGCAAGAGCCCCCAAGGGCACACTTGCCTGCCTGTACACTAATGCCAGGAGCCTGGGCAACAAGCAGGACGAGCTTGTCCTCCTGCTCAGTGCAAAGAAATATGATGTCA
>NW_017728913.1:20956301-20981809 GCF_001723895.1 Crocodylus porosus | reverse complement strand
ACATAGGAGGGGCAGGTGTGAGTCATAGGTTACACAACCAGGCATGGGGATAAGATGGAGGCTTGACATTACAAGATGGAAACTTGACATGACTTATGCTAACTTACATATATAGGCCTAAAACAGTAATCACAATATAAAAGCAGTAAAAAAAAGTAAATACAAAACATAATAATTATCACTTATAAAACAGTGGATATCTATATCAAAATAGCAGGGCACTTATTTGCAAAGAGGGAGAGAAAAATAAAACTTAGTACCTAAAATAAAAGGTTAAAGCTTATCCTATATCTTAGCTTGTTAAGGAAATAGAGAAGGAGATAAAAAGAAATGGTTGGGGAAGGGGAGGGAATGCATTTTAAAATAAAAGAAAAAAAGAAAAACAGGATTTTGCTACACCACCATTTTTTTCACTCTGACGTGCATTGTGCTGCTTATATAACTGCAAGTGCAAAGCGCCTCACGCTGGGATGCTTCAACATATAAAAATGCCTATGTCTGACAGAAGCCCTAATGAGGGGTGAAACCAGTTCAAGCCCAGGATAAAAGGAGACTCCTGGAGTGACCAGGGAGCCAGTGAACAAAGACAGTAAAAAGGGTGGTTTCCAAACAGTTTGCAAGTCAGTTCACAGATCAGTTTGCCACCCCTCTCTCTGAAGGGAAGCCTTTAAACTAAGTTCTTTCTTTAATTAAGATCAACTAAACTAAATATTTAGTCTAAGTAGCTAAAACTGAGCACTTAGATCTTTACCTAAGTCTCTTGTTTAACTAGAGACCAGAGAGAATGGGGAGTTTGACAAGAAACTCTCTCTCACCTTCCTTCTCTGTAAGCTTTGTAAGAGGAAGCATGGTAGCAGGGAAAAGGGAACTTTTCAGAACCAAGGAACAGTGAGCAGACCAGCTTACAGAGGAGTCTTTTAGGGAAGTTCTGTTTGTAGAGAGGAGCAAGAACAGGTAGGCAGTGGATTTAAGAGATCCATACAGAGGGCTGGAGAATGCTGCAATGCTACAGCCACTGTCACTTCCAGATGTTCCTCTCTAAGTACCTGTGAGGTGTCTGTCCAGGCAGAACTGCTCACCATCAAGGCTCCCACCTAGGTCCTGGTTTCATGCTGTGAGAACTGTAGTTTATACATTCTTTCCAGCATGGGCGACTGGTGCCTCTTGAGTTGGGGGGGTACATGCCCCCCCAGTGGCCAGTCATTGACCAGGGGGGTGGGGTCCCCTTCGGCCAATCCCACCAACCTGCCATGGGCAGCTCATCCAGGAGGCATGGGGGGTGAGTCCCTGGCACTGCATGCATGTGCCCTGCTGTTTGTGTGTTAAGTGTATGCAGGCTGCTTGCTGTGGGCTCAGGGCTGTTCTCTGTTGCCTTTGCCCCAGGGGCCCTGCACTAACCACATGTCCCCTGCCCATCCAGCATCCATGGGGGCAGTGAGTTGTGCATCACCGCTGGGCAGGCAGGGGTTGCATGGCCAACATAGGTCCCCCAGGTGAAAGGCAGCAGAGCAGAGAGCCCCAAGCCCAGACTGAGCAGTCCACATCCACCCTTGCCCCACAATGCTCTGCTCTGGCTGTTGTTGGGAGAAAGCAGGGAGCTGGGGAGCAGGGAGGAGAGGAGGGCATGTACCAACCCACCCACAGCCCAGATGGGTCCACCCTGCCTCCCCCACAGATAGGGGAAGCACCAGCCTCTTCCCAGTGGGGTGAGGGGGAGGCTAGGCTGGGGCTGAGCTCAGCTGAGCCAGGGGTTTGGGGGGAGGGGCTACAGCCACCTCAAAATTCACCTTAGCTCCTCTGTAGCCACCCCTCCCAGCACTATCACTGACACCAAGACCTGTCCACCCCATGCAGCGGAGCCTACTCCATTCCCACCCTCTCTGAGCCCAACCCTGGCCCAGTCCCCCACCGGGAAGAGGCTGTGGATGCTCCTGCTGGGAGCACCATGCCTTTGTGTGCTTACCTGCATGAGGCAGTTGGGTAGCAGCGCTGAGATGGGTGGCTATGGGGGGCTAAAGCAATTTTCAGGGAGTTGCTGGAGAAGAAAGAGGATTTGGACTCCCAGAAAGGTGGAAGCTGGAAGCTTGTTATCTCTGGCAGCAACCATAAGTCTTCATCTCCACCTGCAGCAGTTTGCCTGGAGAACAAATATGGCACCCTAGCAACAGAGGAGAAGGATTACGTTCTGTCAGCAGAAGAGGCTAAGCCACACCTCCCCAAGTCGGTGGGATCGAGACCACTGTGCCCACGAGAAAGTGATGGGTGGTGGTGTTTGGTGACTTCCTTCTGCATGGGATGGAGGTAGCCATCTGCAGTCATGACCTGTTCTCTCAGGAGGTGTGCTTCTTAGCCAGAGCCTGGACCCAAGATGTCACAGAAGGATTACTAAGACGTATCCAGCCCTCTGACTTCATGCTGTGTGGACATCAACAATACTGCCAGGCAGAAGTCTGAACAAATCAGAAGTGATTACAGGACTCTGGGTGCAAGGGTAAGGGAGACAGGGGCTCCAGGGTGGTCTTTCCAGTCCTTCGGGTCAAGGGGAAGAGCCAAGACAGGAGCTGATACATCCTGCAGTCCAATACATGGCTGCACAAATGATGTTGCCAGCAAGATTTTGGCTTCTTCAGCCATGGAAAGTTGTTCCAAGGAGAAGAAGTGCAAGGAAGAGATGGGACCAACCTGATGAAGAAATGGAAGAACATCTTCACAGATAGGGTCATTAATCTAGTGAGGACAGCTTCAAACTAGGTTTACTGGTAGATGAAGACCAAACCCCTGAGGTATATAGGGAAGTGGGTGACCTGGAGGAAGCACAAGCAGCAGGGGGCAACATTCTTATTTTTTCTGAGAAAGTGGGGCAATCAGATAATTACCAGATATCTGTACATGAGTGCACAGAGCTTGGGGGGGAAAGCAGGGAAAACAGGAAGTCCTTTCAGAGCCACAAAACTATGATGTTGTTGCAATAACAGAGATTTGGTAGGATAGCCCACATTACTGAAGTACTGTCATAGTTAGGTTTAAACAGTTCAGGAAGGAGAGCTGGGGGGAAGAGGCGGAGTTCTTTATGTAAAATATCTGTATGGCTGTTCATAGGCACAGTGTGAAACTGGAGATAGGCCTGTTGAAAATCTTTGAGTTAGAGTCAAAGCAACCAGGGAACAAGGGTGATGTCATGGTGGGCATCTGCTATAGAACACCAGAAAATGAGGATGAGGTGGACAAGGCTTTCTTCAAAAACTAGATAAGCTTTCCAGATGACAGGCTCTGGTTCTCATCAATGTTCCTGACATATTCTAGGAGGACAGACAGCTTTGCACAGGCATTAAAGGAAGTTTTTGCACCATGTTGCAGACAACTGCCTGGTGCAAGTGTTGGAGAGACCAATGAGGGGCCATGCTTTTCTTGATCTGCTGCTCACAAACCAGCAGGTCTGCCAAAGCTCTGATGCAGTCCTCCACCCTGACGTGGAGAGGGGTGTGCACCTGCAGGCCACGGCTGAGGGGAAGGTCTGCAGAGACATCCCCGTGCCACATGGGGCAGGAGAGGGTTAACTCTCCCACAGATGGGAAAAAAAAAAAAAAAAGCAGCCTCAAACTGAAGCTGGGGACTGGGACGGGGCTGAAACAGCCTCAAAATTGGCCCCGGGGGAGAGGAGGCAGAGCAACCCTGCAGGGGCTGTAGGCAAGTCCTAAGGCAGGAGGAGATGGCAGAAACCAAGGTAAGGGGCTCTGGAGGAAGGAGGCAGCAGGAATCAAAGGGAGAGCACAGGCGGGGGTGAGGGAGGGGCAGAGGCAAACGAGGTTGCCAGATCCCAGGGGATAATGCTCAGAATGTGGGGGAAAGGGGCAGAGAGGGGGTCCCCAAGCACAGGCTGGGGAGAGGTTCGCGGGGTTGGGGAGAGGAACGGGGGGGCAGGGAGTGAGGGGAACATGCAGAAGGGATGTGAGCTGCAGGAGCTCAGAAGGGTG
Source organism: Crocodylus porosus (assembly GCF_001723895.1). Taxonomy (NCBI): domain Eukaryota; kingdom Metazoa; phylum Chordata; order Crocodylia; family Crocodylidae; genus Crocodylus; species Crocodylus porosus. The sequence continues at coordinate 20,977,835 of NW_017728913.1, read as the reverse complement.
TCACCTGTTGGCGGCCATCTTGAAAGAAAGAAAGGAGTGTAGCAAACTGTGGACACTTGACTTCAGAAAATCAGAATTTGACTCCCTGTGGGAACTGACAGGCAGGATCTGAAGGGGAAAAGAGTCTAGGAGAGCTGATTATACTTTAAAGAAGCCTTACTTAGAGTGCAAGAATAAATCATCCTGATGAACAGGAAGACTAGCAAATATTTCAAAAGACTAGTTTAGTTTTAGCAGGGAACTCTTCAATGAGTTAATACACAAAAAGGAAGCTTATGAGAAGCTTATGAGAAGTGAAACCTTAGATAAATGACTAAAGAGGAGTATAGGAATGCTGCTTAGGCATGCAGGGATGTAATTGGGAAGGCCAAAGCAGTATCGGCATTGCAGCTAGCAAGGGACATGAAGAGTAACAAAGATTTCTACAAGTATGTCAACAACAAGAGGAATATCATGTGTGTCCCTGACTGAATGGGAGAGGCAATCCAATAACAGATGATGCAGAAAAGCATGAGTTACTCAATGTCTTTTTCCCCTGAGCCTTCAGAAGCCAGATCAGCTCCCAGACAACAGCACTTGGCAGCACAATTTGGGGAGAAGGTGAGCAGCGGACAGTGCCAAAAAATAAGTTAAATTTCATAGATTTTCATAGACATTCAGGCTGGAAGGGACCCTGGAGGATCATCGAGTCCAGCCCCCTGCCCCAGAGGCAGGAAGTCAGCAAGGATCAAAGGATCCCAGCAAGATAAGCATCCAAATGAGTCTTGAAGACATTCAAAGTGGGTGCCTGAATTGCCTCCGGTGGCAGTCTCTTCCAAACCTTGGGGGCTCAGATAGTAAAGAAATCGGGGCGGAGTTTGTGACCATTTGATTTTGTCATCCCTTGGGGGGCTCTAGTGAACAGATGTTCCCCCAGATCCTGGTGAACATCCCTAATAAACATATAGGTGGCCACCAAATCACCCCTGAGCCTGCGCTTTTCCAGGCTGAAGAGCCCCATGGCTCTCAGCCTGTCATCGAAAGGTCTGTTTTCCTGACCTCTGATTATGCGTGTGGCCTTTCTCTGGACTCTCTCAAGCTTCTCCACATCCTTTTTGAATTTTGGGGCCCAAAACTGGATGCAGTACTCCAGCTGCGGCCCCACCAAGGCCGAGTACAAGGGGAGAATGACATCCCAAGATTTGCTTGAGAAGCATCTATTTTGCTCACTTTACTAGCCATCAGGTTGTCTGTTAAGGATGGTCTCTTTGATAATCTTTTCCAAGACCGTCCCAAGGATAAAAGTCAGGCTGATGGGCCTGTAGTTTGCTGGATCTACTTTCCTCCTTTTCTTGAAGATAGGCATGACATTGGCCTTCTTCCAAACTTCAGCTACTTCACCAGAGTACCAAGAGTTGTCAAAAATCCATGCCAGGGGCTGAGCTATGATGCTTGCAAGGTCCTTGAGTATGTTTGGGTATGAACCGTCAGGGCCAGCTGAATTGAAGGTATCCTGCTGGTCAAGGTGTTCCTTCATGAGTTCAGCTTCAATGGAGGGCAAGGCATTTCCCTTACCTGGCTGTCCCTGACCAACAGTGGGCAAGGACATTCCATGGGACTAGTGATAAACTGATGCAAAGTATCCATTTAGTGAATTTGCCTTTTAATGGGCATTGGTTGTCAGTTGTCCTATCTGGTTTAGCAGGGGTCCGATGTTTCCTTAGCCTTTCCTCCGGCTCCCCACATATCTAAAAAGGACTTTTTATTGTCCTTGATATTTGTAGTTAGCTGGAGTTCCATCGCAGCCTTGGCTTTCCTGGTTTGCAGGTCTGAAGCAGAGAAGAGTATTCCTCCTTGGTGGTGGTTCCAGTCCTCTATCCTTTGTAGGTCTTCCTTTTAAGATGCAGGAGGTCTGCCAGTTCCCTGGAGAGCCAAGGGGGCTGCTGTGCCCTTTTGCTGCCTTCCCCCCGAGATGGGATGGACTTTGCTTGCGCATCCAGGATTGTTCCCTTGAGGAGTATCCACTTGTTCTGAATTCCCCTCTCCTTTGGGTTGTGGCCCTTTAGGGCCTCACTGACAAGCCTCCTTAGCTTGTCAAAGTCAGCTTTCCTGAAGTCGAGGACTTCTGTATTACTGACTGACTTGCCAGCTTTATGGCAGATGGTGAAAGTGATCAGCTCATGGTCACTGTCACCCAGCTTCCCTTTGATCATTAGGTCATTGATTAGGTCATCCCTGGTTGCCAGTACAAGGTCGAGCAGAACTATACTTCTCATCGGCCCGTAGACTTCCTGCATCAGAGAGGAAGAACAGAAGAGAGAGACGCACAAGAGAAAGCTCTGTGACCACTTGGATTTGGCTGAGTGCTCCTCCCATGAGATGTCTGGATAGTTAAAGTCTTCCATGACAACCATACACCAGGAGTGTGCAGCCTCAGCCAATTCCCTAGCTAACTCCTGGTCAAGGTCTTGACCCTGGATAGGGGGTCTGTAGTAGACTCCCACCATAGTATCCCCTGTGCCGTGTTCCCCACAGATTTGAACCCAGAGGGTCTCAAGTCCACCATGGGTGCCATTGTTGGCTTTCAGGGATGCATAGCTTTCCTTGACACAGAGGGATACACCCCCACACCTTTTTTCCACTCGATCCCTCCTGTACAGGGTATAGCCATCTATACCTGTGGCCCAGTCATGAGTGGAGTCCCACAGGTCTCTGTTATCCCTATGACATCATAGTTATTTGCATTTAACAGGAGGACAAGTTCCTCAAGCTCCTGACATTTGTGTATAGGCACATAAGTGTCCCCTTGGGGGCCCTTGCCTTGCCTACAGTTTGTTCCAGGGCTGAGGCAGGGGTGGGTTCCCTTAAATGCCTTGGCTTCCTGGCTTTGCAAGGGTTGCTCAGTTGGCCAGAAGTGGCAGTAGTCCCCCCACCCCCTGGCAGGCTTAGTTTAAAGCCCAGTGGAGCAGGTCAGCCAGTCTGGCTAAGAAGAGCCTCCCCAGTGGAGAGAGGTGGAGGCCGTCCCTTCCCAGAAGCTTGCTGCCTCTCTCACCAAAGAGCAGACTGTGGTCATGGAAGCCAAAGCCTTTTTAATGACACCAGTGCCGCAGTCTTAAGTTAACTACCTGGATCCTCCTGTCCCTCCTCAGCCCATAGCCTGAGACTGGGATGATTGAAGAAAACTCCACCTGCACCCTCCGGTCCTTAATCCCCACTCCCAAATCCCTGTAGCACATCATGACCTGGCTGGGAGCATTCTGAGCCATGTCACTGGTACCCATATGGATGAGGAGCATAGGGTAGTGGTCAGTGGGCTGGAGGAGCTTAGGGATCTTCTCTATGTCTCAGATTCTGGCTCCTGGGAAGCAGCAAACTTCCCAGGCTAAGTCTCCCTCAGGATGGAGTCTCCCATGACAAACACTTTGCATTTTGTCAACTCAGAAGGCTCTGCTGGGGCTGCAAAAAGTTTGTACCTGTTGCAAAACTCCAGTGGGGTGGGGGCCTTGGTGCAGCGGGCCTTGGGGCCCTTGACCACCTTGGTCCAACCCCTGGGCTGGACAGTAAGGGAGGTCCTTGAGTCCTCCCTTGTCCTGGAGGGAGACTGTGGTCTACCTTCCATCTGGCAGGGGAGAAGGGCCTGGCAATAGGAGTCAATCTCCTCCTCACAGTCCCTGATGGTGTGCAGTCTCTGGACTGTGGCCTGGAACTCCTCCAGCTGGTGCAGCAAAGAACCCAAAAGGGAGCAGACCTCGCCAGGGGAAATGGCCATGCTCCCGGGCCCCAGAGCCTAAAAACGGGACAGGAAGCCCCCCAGCTGAGAACCAGAGGCTCCGTCTGTGTGGAGCCCGGACCATGGGTTTCATCTGGGTGGAGGCCTCTGAGGCACTGTGGAGGGCGCAGACCCTGAGGGGTGCGGCATGTGCCCAGCCGGGGCATGCCACTGGTGTGCTGGCTATGGCTGGGACTGTCTACCCTGTGGGGCTCGCAGACAGGGCCTTGGGCCCTCCTACATGCCCTCCTGTGCAAACTCGCATGCTAACTCATGCACCAGATCCAGGAGCTTGCCTGTTTATGCAGCCTGTTCACAAGGCTCCAGTCATGTAGCTACCTGTGGGGCTGCATGAAGTAAAAGCTGGGATGGCATGACCCTCCCTGCCTCCAACTCAGCCAGCTCCCAGCTGGCTAAGTCTCACCCACCACGGGCTCCCACTTAGCTGCAGGCAGGCAGGGGTCGTTGGGGGTCCAGGGGTCTCTCCTGGGGGTCCCTGGGCTCACAGAGGCACAGCAGGCTTACACCAGCACATCTCACACTGGAGCCAGGATCTAAGTAATTAGGGACTATTAAGGAAAAACTGGATGTGTATAAGTCCATGGGGCTGGATGTGATGCACCTGATGGTAATGAGGGAGTTCACCAATGTGATCTCAGAGCTACTGGCCATTATCTTTGAATACTTATAGTGATGGGAAGAGATCCCAGACAACTGGGAAAAGTCAACCATAGTGCCCATCTGTTTTTGTTTTTGAAGAAAAAAGGAAGAAGATGGATCTGGGGAACGACAAACTGGTCAGCCTCACCTCAGTCTCTGGAAAAATCATGGAGCACATCCTCAAGGAATCCATTTCCAAGTACTTGGAAAAGTTGATTAGGAATTTTTGGCATAGATTCGCCAAGGGCAAGTGAATCCATGACCAACCTGACTCATTTCTGTGATGGGATGGCTAGCCCTGTGGATGTAGGGAGAGGAGTGGATATGATATACATTCAATTTAGCATGGTTTTTAATACAGTCTCCTTCAACCTTCTCACAAGCAAGCTAAGGAAGTACAAGCTGGATGAGTGGAATGTAATGTATAGAAAACTGGACAGATTGTTAGGCTCAAGGGGAAGTAATCAATGGCTCAATGTCTAGTTGGCAGCTGATATCAAATGGAATGCTCCTGGGGTCAGTGTTATTCAATATCTTCATCAATGACCTGAAAGATGGGATGGAGTGCATGGTCAGCAAGTTTGCTAATGACACCAAGCTGCGCAGTAGTAGATATGCTAGAGGGTAGGACTAGAATTCAGAGAGATCTCAACAGACTGGAGGATTGGAACAAAAGAAATCTCATGAAGTTCAATAAGGAGAAGCACAAAGTCCGGTACTTAGGATGGAACAATCCTATGCACTAGTATAGACTGGAGACTGACTGGCTAAACTGGATTTAGTAACACCCCTCAATGACCTGAAGTGGGGTCCCAAAGAGGATGGAGCGAGACTGTTCTCAGTGGTAGAAGGTAACAGAACAAGGAGCAGTGGTCTCAAGTTGCAGGAACAAAAGGTTAAGTTAGATATTAGGAAAAACTCCCTCAGGAAGGAGGGTAGAAAAGCACTGGAACAGGTTACCCAGAGAGGTTGTGGAATCGCCATCCTTAGAGCTTAAGACCCAGGTAGGCAAAGCCCTGGCTGGAATGAGTTAATTGGACATGGTCCAGCTTTGAGCATGGGGTTGGATTAGATGATGTCTTGAGGTCCCTTCCAACCCTAGCTTTCTAGAATTCTATGGTTTTTACATTATTTGGCATACATACAACTACTCGGGATTACAAGATGTGCATCTGTGATTCAAACAACAAATTAATTATAAAAAAAAAAATCAAGATTTACTGCTATATAAAAGACAATTATATCAAGCATACCATGCATATTTTTATATAACTTTCACAAATAGAGAGGTTTCTTTCAGAAAGTATCAGTCAATACTGAGTATGTAATTCTACACAATGTAAATTACATTCTAAAAATACACCGGAAATTCTATGGAAATACATGAAAAACACTGAAAATAGTCCTGAATAAAAGATGTATACATGGAATTATTCTGTAATAAGAGTTTCTTCTTCCAATTTAGCTTTCTCACCTTTGAAAGTATTCCTGTATGCTAAAAAATTCCATGTGCAAATAGGCTCTGAGAATTTATACATGAACACTTTTTATCTTGAAAGCATTACACAAACAATTAATTAAATTTTATAAAACCGTTATGAGTTAAATGTTGAGTTTTCTTATCTCCATTTGAGGGAGGTAATTTCACACACAGATAAGTTAAATGTCTCGCTGAGCACCACCCAGAAAATCACTGGTACAGCCAGGATCACAGCTCAGGACTTCTTCACTCCTAGTGCTCACCAGACCTTGCTGATCCTCTTTAGTGCATTTGCCTATAAAAAAGGTAATTTTAAGGAGGAGAGGAGAAATCACAGGTATGAACTTTCAGTGATTCTAAATGTCATTTATAGCAAAGCAGTTTTTGAATTCTTAACACCTACATTCTCTGATTCAGTCCAACAATATTCTCATTCTCTATAACGTGTGAATGAATGTTGTACTGAAACACCTCAACTAGAGATGAGTGTGGGTAGAGAAATGTGTGTAAATATAAAATCTCTGAGGCATTCAAACATGCTTAAAATTAAGGATCATTAGGAAATATGAGACTCTCTTAGAATGGAGAAAGGAAGGCACATCAGAGTAGACTTGATTAATCAATCATTCCATAGACTCGATTAACTGAGTGTGCTGGAGCTTGCTAGTTAAAGTGCTCCAGGAGCCTCTGCATTTAATGTAGTGTCAGTGTATCAGTTTCATTTATCAGGGGCACTTTAACTAAATCTTTTTCAACAAACTTTAGTTAAAGTGACCCCACTGTCATTTTTTAGCATGGGGACACTGATACATGAGACACTGTGCACACTGTGATTAGAGCAGCTATTTGGGCCACTGTAATTAAAGCACATCTCTCACACCCAGAGCAAGTGTAAAAATGCCCAAAGGGGTGAGCAAGAAACTCCCAAAAGTTCATGACGTTTTCCTGATGTCTCATGACATAAAAACACAATCCATATGTTTTTAGGCCATCAGGTCCAACTACAGCTAACTTCTTTATTTCAATGTTGTGCTTGATTCTGAACTAATTGTTTTACCTATTGTGAGAAACATAAATGATCATAAATGAAAAGAAGAACTTTATGGTAAGAGTTTCATTTGTGGACCAAATTTACACTTTTTATAGCAATAGTATCTCAAGTGTATGGATTAAATGGATCACAAATAACTGACATCTGCTTTTACTTCTGGGCTTTAACTAACTTTGATTCTGCTGAGACTACTCTGTCAGATTTCTGCCATTAGTAACCCAAACTAGGTCTAGTGGGAATACTGTTGTTGCCCTGAGTAACAATTTTATTGAGTCCATAAGGCTTATATTAGTAGAAAAGTCTACATATAGTGCTAGACGATGTTGTTGCCATGGAATTCAGATAAAAGAAAGGGAACAGTAAGAAATAAAATAGAAATGATACTTTGTATAATCAAAATGGTCAGCTTCAATACTTTTTAGATCTATCCTTAGCTCTAAATATCTTACAGTAACTGCATGTGCAATACAAACCCTAAATCACAACGAATATTACATTTCCAGTACACAGCACATCAGCAACACCCACAATACAGTAATGTTCTTAATAATGCAACTGACCCCTCAGAAGCTCTTCTCCCACCCAAACAACTGCAAGAAGAGTAGAACTTTACTGAAAGAATTATGCTATAGCAAATTCCAAAGCCAATGACACTAACTGTAACTGTAGAAGTGTCACTCTGGGAGGTGGGTAGGGAGGGGAAAGCAGAAGGAGAATGATTGCCTCCTGTAACTCATTTTCACATAGGAATCACTTTAAACTCCACCAAGAAATGTATGGAAAGGTCAGTAATCTTGAATTGAGGTGATTAAGAGGAGATAATTATAGGGGGGTTTACGTTTGAAAGAAAAGTTGTATTATTCTTGTCAAATGCATATAGTAAGAAGTGTTTTAGCTTTAATATCCAACAGCAGTCAAGTGTTTGAAGATCTGTAAGCTGTAAATCTGTATTGTAACAGCTAGTGTACTTTCTCAAAGAAAGAGGTGAGTTCAGTATGCCTAAATATTCACTTAGTTGAGCCCCAGTCAATTAACCCTTATACATCCCCCCATTTAGATAATAGATTGGCTGTTCCAGAAACTCACGTAAAGATTTGTCAGTTTCTGGACACATCTACAAGTTCATTAATGCACTTTAGATTCATAGATTCATAGACATTCCGGCTGGAAGGGACCCCGGAGGATCATCGAGTCCAGCCCCTTGCCCTAGGGACAGGAAGTCAGCAGGGATCATAGGATCCCAGCAAGATGAGCTTCTAAATATGTCTTGAAGGCATTCGAAGTGGGTGCTTGAACCACCTCCAGCAGCAGTCTATTTCAAACCTTGGGGGCTCAGACAGTAAAGAAGTTCTTCCTTACATCCAGCTTGAATCAGTTGCAAAGGAGTTTGTGACCATTCAATCTTGTCATCCCTTGGGGCGCTCTGGTGAACAGACATTCCCCCAGATTCTGGTAAACACCCCTAATAAACCAGATCGCCCCTGAGTCTGCACTTTTCCAAGCTGAAGAGTCCCATGGCTCTCAGCCGCTCATCATAAGGTCTGTTTTCCTGACCTCTGATCATGCATGTGGCTCTCCTCTGGACTCTCTCAAGCTTCTCCACATCCTTTTTGAATTGTGAAGCCCAAAACTAGATGCAGTACTCCAGCTGCGGCCTCACCAAGGCTGAATACAACAGGAGAATGACGTCCCGGGATTTCCTTGAGAAGCATCTATGGATGCAAGCCAGCGTTTTGCCCAATTTACTAGCCACAGCATCATATTGAAGGCTCATGTTCAACTTGTGGTCAATGATGACCCCCAAGTCCCTTTCATCTGTAGTGCTAACCAGTGTAGCACTGCTAAGCCTATTAGCATGGTGCACGTTTTTCCTCCCGAGGTGGAGAACCTTGCATTTTTCAGTGTTGAACACCATCAGGTTCTCATCCGCCCACTTCATGAGCCTGTCAAGATCTGCCTGGATCACCCTCCTGTCCTTAGATGTGGATGCTTTACCCTAGAGTTTGGTGTCAATGGCAAACTTGGCAAGCCCACTTTTGACACCAATGTCTACATTATTGATGAAGATGTTAAAAAGTATAGGCCCTAGGACAGAGTCTTGAGGGACCCATCAGTCACCAGATAATGTATATTAGATCTAGTACCTCCATTGTGAGGTACTAGAAAAAGGTGTGTTACCTTGTTTGAATGTACATTAGCTGAAGAGCACTTTTTTGTGATGTTTCAGTGTGCATTAAAATAGGCTATCTGCATTAAAGCATATGTATAGACACACCCACTATCTAACAAAGTAGACTGCTGGCAAGGTAGAGAGACACCTCATAGACTAACTAAATCAGAGATGCATAAGCTTTTATAAGCCCAAGCTCAGGCTGCTATCTAAGAAATCTTATGCATTTTGAATGAGTTTAGTGTCTAAGGGTGTGTACAAAGTTCAAAGCAACCAGTTGATTTTTCAACCATCTTGCCCTATACATAAGTGCAAAGGGGTGTCTGCATGCTCCTCAGATAGCCTGCAATGCTAAAAACATCCAGTCAGGGAGACCCAGAGAATGCATCCACACTCAGGGATGGGCTGCGTCTGGGAAGGGGGCAGGCCACAGCCCAGAGCTGGGAGCTTTCACCAATAAGCACTGACTGGGGTGTTGAGAGCTCCACATTCTCTGGGCTGTGGACTGGGGGGTAAGCTTCCCAGCTTTCAGGGAAGGGGCTTTCTGTCACTCAAGCTGCAGCAGTAGAGCACAGTCCAAGTCACAGAGCATCTCGCAAAAGGGAAGCAAGTAAGTTACAATACAAAATACATCAAATGCAAGTATACAAATGTGAGAAGTATGGAAAATAGACTAGATGAGGTGAAAGCTGCATCCTGTGAAAAGAACTGTGATCTGATTGGCATCACAGAGACCTGGCGGGGCAGACCTTATGACTGGAAAGTCAACATTGAGGGCAACACTTTGTTTTGGAAGGACAGGTTTGAGAGAACAGGTGGTGGGATTGCCTTGTATGACAAAAATGCATACAATTGTTCCCTGGTTCAGGAGGAAAAAGACAGAAAAGCAAAATTCATTTGGGTGCATTTACAATAGGTCAACTGCTAACAAGCAGAAGGTGCAAAGAAGGCAGTGCTACTCAACAGCTACTTTCCCTCAGTGTTCACAAAAAAAAACCACAACCTGCAGTCAGGTACCTCAGGATTTATTTGGAGAAGAAAGGGAACAAGCTGAAGGATGAGATAACAAAAGAAATGGTCAGAGAGCTTTTGATGGGTCTGAATGGATTCAAGTCAGCAGGACTTTCATCCCAGGGTCCTGAAGGAACTGGCAGAGATTTCACAGCTCCTGGCAATGATCTTTATGAAGTCATGGGAGAGAGGCAAGGTGCCAGAAGAATGGAAAGAGACCCACATAGTGCCCCTCTTTTAAAAAACAAACAAACAAGGACTCAGGGAGCTACAGACCAGTTAGCCTCACCTCAATACCTGGGAAGTTACTGCAGCATATTCTAAGAAATGCCATTTGGAAGCATCTGGAGAACAAGCAGCCAGCATGGATCTACAAAAAACAAATCACATCAAACAGACTTGATCTCCTCCTTTGACAAAGTAACTATTTGGGTGGTAGTAGGGAATACTGTAAAGTGCATGTGGACTTCAGCAAAGCTTTTGACAAGGTCCCACATGAAGTTCCATAAACAAATTGTAGAAATGTGGGCTAAATGAAACTACTATAAGGTGGATAGATAACTGTCACAATAACCACAAGCAAATGGCCTAATATAATAATTATTATATTAAGAGGTCCACATCAGAATGGCAGGAGTTTTTTTCCTGGGCCCAGTGCTGTTCAATGTGTTCATTAAGAATTTGGATGTGGTATAGACAGCTTTTTGGGGAATTTTTTTTGGACAACATGGAACTATGAAGGCTTGTGAACATATTGGAGGATGGGAGTGCTATTCAGAAGGGTCTCAACAGATTGAAAAGGTGGGCTACAGCTAACAGGATAAAGTTCGATGTGGAGAAATGCAAGGTACACAAATATAATATGGGAGACTCTTGGCTGGATAGCAGCACTATGGAAAAAGGTCTGGTGGTCCTGGTCAATCACGGGCTCAATATTAGTCTGCATTGTGATGAAGCTGCACAAAATAAGAATGTGGTTTTAGGATGCATCAAAAAAAACATTAAGTGCAAGACATAGAAGGTGACAGTGCCTCTATATGGCATTGATTAGGCCTCATCTGGAGTATTTTGTGCAGTTCTGGGTCTAGAGATGGCCAGAGATGATCAAGGCTTGGGAAGCAAAACACAGAGGGAGAGGCTGAAGGAGCTAGGCATGTTCAGCTTAAGAGGGGACACGACAGTAGTCTTTAAATACTTGAAGTGCTGCCATAAAGAAGGAAAGCACTTTTGTTCTCTTGATGCAGAGAGGAGGACACACACCAAAGGCTTGTAGTTGCAGCAAATTAAGTATAGATTGGATATCAGGAAAAACTTCTACACTGTTAAAACAGAGAGGCAGTGGAATAAACTGCCTGTGGAAGTTGTGAAGTCTCCATTGCTAGATGTATTCAAGAAGACATTGGACATCTACTGGTCAGGGATTATCTACGTCAGGGGTCAGCACATTTTTGGGCTCAGTACCAAAAAACCCTGCAACCTTGACTTGTAAGATGTTGGAGTGCTAGGGAGTGGATGGTGGGGGAGCTGTGAAGGGCCTGATTCTTGTTGAGATAGTACAGCCCCAGCCCCTTTCCCACCACCTGCCCCAAGGCATGTGTATATCCACCACCTGCTGTGCACAGCTCTGGTTCCAGGACAGCTGTGACATACCAAGCAAAATGGCTTCATGTGCCATGCTCTGGTGGCACATGAGGGGTTGCTGACTCCTGATCTGAGTATAGCTATGTCTGTTATACTACAGGTATTTCCCATGCTTCTAGACTTTGCTGGTTGCCACCCCCCCCCCCCACACACACACACACACCTCCTTTATTTTCTACTCCATGTGTCAGAGTATTTTTAAGCCTCCCTTAGAGGCATTGGGTGTTGGCAACAGCCAGGGCTTGGAATTTTGACTGGAGTGCGTTAATGCTCCTGCTGGAAGCAAAGATAAAGGTTCCTGGCTAGAGGGTCTTACCCCTCTGCTCAGGGTCAGATTGATCCCCCAGGAATTAATTTTACCCTAAGATCAAATTGGTATGGACTTTGAGGGTTTTTGTCTTCCTCTGCAGCAGGGGTCATGGGGTCCTTTACCCAGGATATATTGAGCTTTTATAGAAGCAGGACATTGCTTGCCATGGTTTCCCTGCTTTCCCTGTGTCAGGTTAGGGTGTTATGTCTGTATTGTGTCAGCATTGATGGTAATCTTGCATAGAATTTAGGTTATGGGTTGTATAGAATGGTTTGGATAGGGATGATCCTGTCTCAGGCAGGAGGTTAGACAGGATGACCTCTGTAGGCCCCTTCCAGCCCTACTTCTCTATGATTCTATGATTTCCTGGAGGGGCAAGGGAGCAGGGCATGCCACGATGCTGGAAGGTATCCCTGGGCCCCCAAACATTTGGGTTTGTGTTTAAGTATTCCTTCAATTGATTAGCACTTCAACCATGGCTGACGTGGTGATTTCCACCACATTGGCCATTTTTTAAAAGGTTGAAGTTCTGTGAACACTTGCAAACGAAGCATTTAAACCAGTAGAACCGTGATTCCACCAGTTGAAATGTAATATTTATATTCATATTTCAACGTGCTACTTTACCCTGTCTTCTGCCAATAGGAAAAACGAAGAGGACTTCAGAGAGGGATTTAAGAATCTCAGTTCTCAGTATGTTAGGCTGGAGTGTGTGATAAGCCTTGAAGAACAATATATAATAAAAACAGTCAGAAAGAGGGGAAAGATAGGTACGGGAAAACATTTGTGTAAGGTCAGCATAGCACTGAGGTGATACTTGAATGTTTTTCAAGAGATAAATCCCCATAGTAGATCTTTTGTTAAAAGATAAAGACAAAATAAAATGGGAGAGGGGGAGCAGAAGAAAACAAAGAATAGAGTCATGGTGACCTTAGCGGAGAGTAAGTACATATAGATTGATCTATATATAGATCTAGATAGATAGATAAAACTAGACCTATAGATAGATCTATATTAGTGTATTGGGGTAAGTGCACTTACAGCAATGAATCTATATTAGTGTATTGGGGTAAGTGCACTTAGAGCAACTCTGATATATCTACATCTAGATATAACAGAGTTTGTTTTCATTTTATCAGGAAATTAATAAAGTGTACGTACACCAATATCACAGTGAGATCACAGATGGACACAAAGTGAGATGGCATGGGAAAGTCTATGGAAAATCTTTATGTCGGGGACCAGCCCCAAGGTCACGGTGGGCCAAGGGTTCGGATTGGATCAGGCAGGATTAGCGGCGAGGAGTCTGAGCGGTACGGGACATGTGTGGTTTCAAAAACAGATAACTTTTATTTTCACTTACGCTACAAGATGATGAAGCGTAGGTAGCGGACTTGCTTGTTCAGTTACAGTATTGACAAACAAACAAATAAACAAAGGTGTCTGTCGGTTCATGGGGTTCCCTAGCCGAGCCCTTGCTTTCTAGCCCAGAGGCTAGGTGCAGCTGCCCGACTCCATAGTCCCAGAACTGGTCAACAGCTCATAAAAGGGAACAACGAACAACTGTAACGCGTCATCGGTGATGGATGAACGACGAACCAGGTAAGGTGAATGGTCGATGGGATGAAAGAGGAGAGAATGTAGGTGAAGCTGGGTCGGTGATAACAATGCCAAGGATAAGCCGGGTGCGTACTCAGTGAGGTTGGAATAAAGGTCAGTACCAGGTAAACAATCTGAAGATGAAATCGATCAATCAAAGATAAGCTGTAAAGCCACAGCACGGAGAGACCAGTGGAGCCTTGGCAGATGAACCAGGGCTCTAGGCCTAGGAGGCTCTCCTGAGGAAGCAGTCTCTGCAGCTGCAGTCTCTGCTCTCAGGTCGGGTCTGGTCTCCCCCCGTGGGCGGGTTCTTACAAGCCTTAAATATAATTTTTGTGGCCAATCAGGTAACTCTCTTCATAGAAATTTCTGGTCGAATAAGACTGAGCACGCTCAGGGTGTCAGTTTAGATTGCCTCATGGCAGAGCCATGATTGACAAACCAGAGGTCGCACAGGGGACACATGCTGGGCATGCTTGTCCACCCTCTGGGGATTTTCCATGGCCTGTCTATGCACGTCAACACTTTAACTCTGTTGTATCCAGCATTACATACAAGTTTGGTTTTGACACTTTACAAAAGCCTATATCAGAAAATCTTAATATGGAACTTTCTCATTAAAAATCTCAAGCTTTTACCACAGAAAGCAGTTGTTTTAACAGACATTTTCATTAAACTGGAAACCTGAAAACCCAATTTTCCATTAAAAAACAAACAAACAAAATTACATTTGTACTACCAGCCTCATCTAACAGAAAGAACTGACAAGAAGAAATGTTCTACAGAACAGAGAGCAGAGGACTGTGTCAGTACTTAAGTTTGTTCATGTATATTCCACTAAGCAGATGTGTAACCTTATCATATCTGAGTTTACTTCCCCCCTCAGAGAATACCAAAGCACTTAGATCTATAAATGAAAGCATTATGAACCAATCTTAAGGTCCATACTGCCTATTCTGAGGGATTTGGGGGTTTGGCCTCCTGCTCACTGTTGGTCTTGGTGTTCAAGCTGCACGTGGTCAGGGTGATCTGAGAGGCAGTTGCTCTCAGATGCAGTTGGAGTCATGTTCAGTGGTGACCATTCAGATAGGTTTAATGTCTTTCTGAGGACAGTAGCTAACAGGTCTGCATAGCAATCAGCCCAGCTCAGCAAAACTGCCCAGACAATGGTAAGCAACTCAATGCATGCACAGGCACCTGCTAAGCTGCTAAAAAAGGGCAAGAATTGCAACCCCTGTATTTTATAGCCTAGATGCTGCCACTACATGGAAAGGTTTTTCTCTCTGAGATGTCCCTCTTTACTTGTCTCTTGGCCAAGTCCACACATCTGCAGATCATTCCTTGCCAACTGCAGCTCCCCACTTCCTTCCAAGTTCAGGCATCTAGAGGTGGCTTCCTGTTGAATTTGGGCTTTTCTAGCTTATTCCCTTACGGAATTTGGGTATATTGTGTTTATTCTTGCTGAGTATGGCTCTCCTCTTCTTATCTCTACTTAACCAAGTTCTAACTTTGTACTCTCCAACTTCTTAAGCTATTGTTTCCTACTTTGAACGACTGTTTTCACTAACTCCATCTTCTATCAGGTCATCCAGGGGTCAGTGAAGCCTGTTACTCCCAAGGTCCTTTGTGGTGTCTAAGTTTAAATACAGTTTACTGTAAGTACAGCTGTGCTTAGTCAAAACTGCTACAAATATCAGCAAGCGTTTTCATCTCACTGAAAATGGAATTTAGTGAAAATTCATTACAGACTTTGGCCTAATAAAGTATTAGGCTTTTTAAATTCAAGCTATGTTTGCAATTTCCTGGTGAAATATGTTAAATAAAGAAAGAACAAAAAGAGGGAGCAGGGGAGTGAATGTCAAGTATGTTAGTACTATTTTAAGAGATTAGCCTCCAACAATCAGTATTAAAACATCATGGAAATTCTCTTTCCATTTTATCCTTTAAATATTGATCAAATAATAGCATAAAGGAATATGTCATTTCATTTACGTGTAGCCTGGGTGTACACGGGTTTGTACTCCCCTCTCCAATTCAGGGAATTACTGGCAGGGCAGTGTGCTGCGGAGGGACACAACAGCCCAGTGGCTGCCTCAATCCCCTATAGAATCAGGTCCAGTCAATTACTTAACTATATACAGATTTATTATTACAACAAAACCATTAAAGGGTAAGGACATAAATTATACATATATGTACAAATTTACAGAACAATAAACCCTATACCATGTACACACACACACACACACACACATATACACACAACCAATTATTATTTAAAAATACAGATGAACAATAGAACAACCCAGAACAAAGTATATTGATTGGGCAACCTTATAACTCTAGTAATATACAAACTATTACTTCAACTTATTCACATAAACTATAAGGCATAGTCTACAAATATAACCAGCAGTCCTTAAACTACCTGGGTGCCTTCCAGGGCAGGGGCCCCATTCCCAAGGTACCACTACAGGAAAGGAGGTGGGGGGAAAGAAAAGGAGAGGGAGACCCCAAAGACTCCTAAGCTCCCCCACTATCACCCAGAAATGGCCCATGTGGTGCCCCTTCACAAACCTGGGGGTCCCTCCCCTGTGGGGATCCTGTCTCTAGGGCAACTTACTACTTCCACAGTCCCAGAGGGTTGCCTTCCATTCTCTAGGTCACGCTCTGTTCCCTGCTCCGCTTTCCTACCACCTGACTCTGCTGCCGCCAGCCTGGCATAGGGGCTCATGCTCCGCTGTGTGTAGTGGGCGATTTGCCTTGTGCTCGAGGTTGGAGGCCTGGACAACCTTGTGCAGCACCGGGGCTTGGTCTGCTCCTGGACCCTCCGAGCAGCATCATCTGCACTGAGCTGCTGGCCAGAGCCAACTCAAGTGGCTCCCAGGGTGTCTCAGACTCTGTGCAGTGCCTCCTGCACTGAGCTCCCAGCCTCATGCTGAGGGTTGTGGATCTGAGCCACCCAAGGGGCTCCAAAGATCCTGCTCCATGCACCAGCCTGTATACTGTGTCTTTGGCTGCACACCAGATGTTGCGGTGTTCTTCATGCAACGCCGTGCGCTGGGCTGCACACTGAGAGCCTAACCACGGGAGCCATCCACCACTCCCCACCAATAGAAGTCTTCAGGGACTCTTCCTGGGCTACTGCTTCACCCTGCTGAGCAGCTCTCCTCAGCTCTTCTAAGCCCTGCTCTTCTCTCTTCTCTGTCCACAATGCATCTCCCCCATGCTGGACACACAGCTCCTCTTATACACTCCAGGACTCCAACCCTGAAGTCTTCCAGACCTAACAGTGTTGCAGTCTTCAATCAGGTCCAAAGGAGCTCTTCACCCCTTCCCCTCAGGAAATGGGTGTGCCTTTATTTCTCTTGCTGCCTCCTGATTGGTGGATGGGCTCCACCAATCAAAACAGCAGGAACTCAAGCCTGGTACTCAACCCAAGCTGTGAAAAGTAAACCCACTACATATGAAAAGTATGGAAGCAACTGAAGTGGCAACAGTGCTTTGTCTGCTACTACTACTGTGCTGAAGTTTTCTGCAATGGCAAGGTTTTTGTTTGTTTGTTTCTTTCTTTCTTTTTCCACAGGCAAGGTGTACAGCTATCTGATAAATGATGATACCTAGTTTAAATATATGCCACTCACTTCCAGACTGACTATCTGTAGAAGATAATGCTTCTAAACAAACTGGCTAGCAGATTTCCCATAAGGAAAGGTTGGGACAGCATCCCTCAGTTCCAGATGTACTGAAAAATAAATAGAGAGGTAATTAGTAAGGGTGTGTGAAACGTGCTGTATTCGATTCGAATTTGGTCCAAATCATAGAATCATAGAAGTAGGGTCGGAAGGGACCTTGTAGATCTTCAAGTCTGACCCCCCGCTTGGGCGGGAGAAAAAACTGACTCAAATGAGTCCAGCCAGGTAGTCATCAAGCCTCTTCTTAAAGATCCCTAGGGTAGAAGCCAGCACCACTTCCCTAGAAGATGTCTAATCTAAACCTACTCTCCAACAATTTGTGTCCATTGTTCCTTGTCATGCCAGGGGGCGCTAGGGGAAACAGTGTCTCCCCCAAACCCTTCTGGTCCCCCCTAGTGAGTTTATAGACAGTGGGACACAAATCAGGGATAGTGATTTGATTCATTGATTTGGATCACTGTCCCCAATTTGATTTGGCCAAATCCAGATCTGAAGATTCGATGCCGATTCGAAGAATCAGCAATTCAGCCATAGACACAATTTATAATGCTTTTTCTACATACCTCAAGGTACCAGGCATGGCTCATGAACCTTGTGATGCTGGGGCAGATGGAGCGTTCCACATTTAAAGCTGTGTCTATGGCTGAATTGCTGATTCTCTGAACCAGCATTGAATCTTCAGATTTGGATTTGGCTGAATCGAATTGAGACAGCGATCCAAATCAATGAATCAATCACCATCCCCGAAATCGGGCCAAATCTGAATCCAAATCAAATATGGCCCATTTTGCATACCCCTAGTAACTAGCTGTGATAGACAGAAGGCAAGGCAGAGTGCAGCCTTATAAACTTACTTGTTCATGTGCTTTTGGCATGAGCTTTTGTAGACTACAGCCTACGCTGTTATATGGTATGGACTTGCAGCTAGCAGGGGTTCTAAATAGAAAGAAATACATGCATCTGTGCCTTGCCTTCAGCAAACAAAGTGTCAGCTTAAAATAAGACATTCCTCAAAACAAATCAATCTAATAGGTTAGCAAATGCAAATATTTTGAATAAACTTGTTTATGAGTGAAAAGAAGCAACTTTAATGAGAAGAATTTTTTAGCACTCTAGGAAATTATGCACATTCATTTTCCCCAACTTTTTTTTTCCTTGGGGCTTATATGATTTTTTGCTGCCCTCATTCCAGGGGCCTTGCAGATCTTCTACTACAATCTTTCTTCTTAAAATATAGTGAAAAAATGTACAATAAAAATGAATGGGGTTTTTTGGGCAGAAAAATCATATTATTATACAACAAGACAGTGATACAAGGCAGAAACCTAGGAGAAGTAGCATATTCAAATCTTCAGTTAGCATCAATATTAAATAGGGCTTAATGTGCAGCTGTTTCTTTCAGCTTTAATTTAATTTTATTTTGGTTAGAGCAGACACTCCATAGCTGTAACCCCAAAATGCCATCTTTAATTATTATCTATTTATACTTTTTCCACTGCAGATGCCTGGTTTCAAATCAGTACCTTTTACATATTTGAAACAGTTACATTTTTTCTCCCTTTCCCTCTGTTCTCCCTCCATTCCCAGAACTCATAGCCATTTTGGTGTGACATGCTAAATATTATATTTCAGATATAAGGTGCATGAAGCATTAAGACATCAGTTGTGAGCTGGAAATCCAGCACTAGCCAAACCATCAATGTTTACCCAAACTTTCGACCTAGTTGTAGTGTGTAAGGATTAGACATGAGAGTTGTTAGTATGCAAGTCACAATGATAGAAAGCTATGACTTAGTGTTCAGATACTCGTGGATACGCAACAATTATTTTGTTATTCTCATTAATTGATTGGTTTAATTGTAAAATAGTACTTTAAAGACACCTTCTGTGTTGTAATCTCTTTTCTTTGTTGCTTATTGTGTCAAAGAAACTCACTTCTATGGTTTTTCCCCCTCCTAAACACCCATTCTCCCGCTCAATGATTTCACGCTTCTTTCAAGGAATTTAAACTTTTACTTCACTGAAATCAAAAGGAGTTTTGTCACTGATCTTAAACTTACCAAAATTTGGCCATATATGTTTTAACACAGACTGTAACGAAAGCCCTTTCAGCATAGAGTTTTTCCATATTGTAGTAGTACTAGCTCAGAACCAAATAACAACACGCATTGCTTAAAACCCAGAAAATAGATGGCACAAAAATGTTTAACCATTGCATACTAACTATAAGTATGGAAACCAAGCCAGCTGTTAGAACTGGTGTTCCCTCTAAGCTGTGTGGCATGCATGGTCGCACAGGTGCACCTGGCAGCATGGCATGAGCATGCCTGCATGGCTGTGTATGCTGCACAGCTTAGACGGAACGCTAGTTAGAACCTGCATGATAATCATTTCACTATTGCTGAAATGAATTCCTATACGGAAAAGCAACCTAAAACGTATGCTTCAAATAAGCCCTTCTAAGTGGAATCTGAGTGGGTCATAGGCCTTGTTGCACAGATATTCTACTGTTCAACTTAATTCTAAAATAAAATTCCTTGTGTATCATTGTTTTGTTCCATTACGCAGAGCTAGGGGGTTTTGGTTGTGGCCGTGTTGGTCTAAGGACGTAAGCAGAAAAGGTTCTTTGAATAAATGTGATCTCTCTTATGGAAAAATTGATCTTTGCAGCTTTCAGGCACAAACCTTTCTTCACGCATAGGGAGAGTTTGATGTTGTTTTGTGCTTTCCGGGATGGAATAGAAGCCAATATGCAAAATGCAGGTCTGTGAAAATGCAAACATGTGGCAGTGAGGATCAGAAGCCATGGGAAACCATAGGTGTGAGACAGGTAGATTGGGGCAGGGAAAGAGTGGGGAATATGTAGCTGGTAAATGTATCACCTGGTGATATGTAGCTGGTAAAATGTAGAAAGGTTACCTGGGGTTATCAGATGGCAGGCAAGTTATAATGTGCCATAAATCCAATGTCTATATTTAGTCCATGTTTTTTTGGATTCAGTAGATCTATGAAGAGAAGTTCATAGGCTCGTCTATGAAAGGTGTTTTGTAAATTCCCTTTGCAGATTAGAACTGAGAGGTCAGAGAGAGAGATTTTTTTTTTTTGTGAGAAGTGTGCACGCACAGGTAATTGGGTATTTTTGTCTTTGATAGATTTTTGGTGTGTGTTCATTCCGGTAAGCAATTGTTTAGTTTCTCCTATATATTTTTCATCACCATGCCATGGAAGAGGAGGGGGGGGAAGGAGAAGGGGGACAGAGGGGAAAGGGGGAAGGAGAAAGAGAGATGAGACGAGAGAGAGAGTGAAAAGGAGATAGAGAGAGAGGCAGATCTGGCACCAAATAGGTTCCCAAAATACATTAAGTGGCCCTCCATCTGAAATAATTGCCTACTCCTGCCATAAATACAATTTTGAACAGCAATTGGGCACCTACTTATAGGTAGTATAAACTATGAATGATATTAGTCCAAGACCAAAGGTTCATGATTTACCACATCGTTCATTGGGCTGGGCCCCACCAGAGACAGCAGCATTTCAAGCCACAGTGACACCACACCTCAGCACTAACCAGAATATATGTGTACTTCAGATGCCCACCATGTGCTAATTAGCCACCGCTCATGACTGAAACCAGTCATTCTTGTTTTAAGTACTGGGATGCTTCAAAAATGTATATGCAATGAGGCACGGGGCAGCCTGATCCAGCTTCACCTTATAGTGGGCAGGGCCATACTATTCACATGCACCAGGCTGAGAGAGGGGGCAAGAGAGGGATTCCAAATGAACTTTTCAGGACCCTGTTTGGTGATATTTGCCAGGAATTTCAGGCTGGTGAAGAAACAGGAACAAAATTGAAAATAGAAAGAAGTGGGAGTGAAAAGGAGGTCAAAATGTATGCAATAAAGTGGTTAACCATTTTAAGGAAAGTAAGCCTAATAAAAACTCCATATAATTTCTTTAATGAGGTTGCAAGTCTGGTTGGTAAAAGTCCTATGTTGACATAATGTATCTAATTGTTTTACAGCATTTCCCTTATTTCTTCATGACATTCTGATAAAAATAACACAACATAATTTATTAGAACCAAATTAAATGGATTAAAATTATTAACAAATAGATGTCAAAATATAATTGTAACGGAGAATTATCAAGCAGGGAGGTGTTGTTAT
>NW_017728913.1:20953318-20956201 GCF_001723895.1 Crocodylus porosus | reverse complement strand
TTTTTTTTTTTGTGAGAAGTGTGCACGCACAGGTAATTGGGTATTTTTGTCTTTGATAGATTTTTGGTGTGTGTTCATTCCGGTAAGCAATTGTTTAGTTTCTCCTATATATTTTTCATCACCATGCCATGGAAGAGGAGGGGGGGGAAGGAGAAGGGGGACAGAGGGGAAAGGGGGAAGGAGAAAGAGAGATGAGACGAGAGAGAGAGTGAAAAGGAGATAGAGAGAGAGGCAGATCTGGCACCAAATAGGTTCCCAAAATACATTAAGTGGCCCTCCATCTGAAATAATTGCCTACTCCTGCCATAAATACAATTTTGAACAGCAATTGGGCACCTACTTATAGGTAGTATAAACTATGAATGATATTAGTCCAAGACCAAAGGTTCATGATTTACCACATCGTTCATTGGGCTGGGCCCCACCAGAGACAGCAGCATTTCAAGCCACAGTGACACCACACCTCAGCACTAACCAGAATATATGTGTACTTCAGATGCCCACCATGTGCTAATTAGCCACCGCTCATGACTGAAACCAGTCATTCTTGTTTTAAGTACTGGGATGCTTCAAAAATGTATATGCAATGAGGCACGGGGCAGCCTGATCCAGCTTCACCTTATAGTGGGCAGGGCCATACTATTCACATGCACCAGGCTGAGAGAGGGGGCAAGAGAGGGATTCCAAATGAACTTTTCAGGACCCTGTTTGGTGATATTTGCCAGGAATTTCAGGCTGGTGAAGAAACAGGAACAAAATTGAAAATAGAAAGAAGTGGGAGTGAAAAGGAGGTCAAAATGTATGCAATAAAGTGGTTAACCATTTTAAGGAAAGTAAGCCTAATAAAAACTCCATATAATTTCTTTAATGAGGTTGCAAGTCTGGTTGGTAAAAGTCCTATGTTGACATAATGTATCTAATTGTTTTACAGCATTTCCCTTATTTCTTCATGACATTCTGATAAAAATAACACAACATAATTTATTAGAACCAAATTAAATGGATTAAAATTATTAACAAATAGATGTCAAAATATAATTGTGACGGAGAATTATCAAGCAGGGAGGTGTTGTTATCCTTGTAGACAGCATTAGTAAGATCATAATATGAATTCTATGTTTGCTTCTGGTGTCAACACAAGATATATGTTGGAAAAAAAGTGGGGAATGCTTATATGACTTAGAGGCCTGGAGAACATGTCCTATTAGACTTTAGAAGTTATGTTTAGTAAGTTTAGTAAGTTTTTATCTTGGAGAAATGAAAGCTTTCTGAAGTGCATGAGGAAGAAATATCTTACAATAGGGTAGAATATGTAGAAAAAGGCAGCACAAGATCAAATGGTTGGAAGCTAATGGTAGGCCAATTCTGATGGGAAATAAGCTACACGTTAAATGAGTAATTAGCCATCAAACTTACCGAGGAGCACAGTGGATTTACCATCACCTGAAGTCTTTGACTGAATGTTTTTCTAACAGCTATAACTGTAACAGAAATATGGGCTTGAACCAGAAATTACTGGAGACAGTCTATATTGATAGACCTTAAAGTTGCTGCCATTCAGTTCCACCTCTTCCTTGTCAATAAACTTCTTAAGTTTAAAGTTGCAACACGTAACACCATGATAACAAAAGGTGGAAGACATTGGTCCTGATTTCTCTTGTTGTACAAGTCATCCATGCCACATGCTGATGCATGATGTGTCATCATGACACAGTGACTCTGTTCCTCCCGTCATCCTGATCCCCATCACTCTCCCTAGATTTTCCAGGGCTTCTATATTGAGAGAGGCTGTTGCTCTTCGCTTCCCCCACACTACTTCCTTCTGGCTCAGCAGACCCTTTCATCTCCATTTCTGATGTACCGTTCCCCCCAGTGTCACTTCTCCCCTTTTCCATCTTCCCCTTTTCCACGACTGTGACAGCCTTTGTTTCTTCCTTTTTCCTAGCAATGGCTCTGCCCCTTTCCATTTCTTTAAAGCAGAATTTGCTTCTCAGTCAAATCTCCAGGATTTCTTTCTCTACTTCTGGTTTCATGCTTGTGCTTCCACAGCCCTCCTCCTCTTCCCTCTCCTCCTCTAGTTGTTGTGCTGCTACCACAACACTCATTCCACCCGTTTCCACCCCGATGTTTCTTCCACCAGTGTTTCCTCTCCCAAATCCATTATGACCTCCCCACCTGTTCTTCTCCTCACTCATCTGATAGAAGTCACTTCGAGGTCATGCTCTGTTAAAGAAAGAATCTGGGCATCTCTTTTGCATGTGCCCTTCCTCCTGACATATCTCACAATTCAGCACTTCCAGGCATGCATGGGCTCTGTGCCCTTTTCCACCACACTGGTAGCAAATGCTTAGGCTACAATAGGCCATCAAATACCCTTCCTGCCTGCATTTGCTAGATTGATGGGGCTGCTCATGGTATACGATGTAGTCCTGGTGCCCTCCTATATGAATAACTGATGGCAGGTGCTGCACCTCTCCCAAACTCTCCTCCCTTAGAATCACTTGTGCCCAAAATGCCTCAGTTCACACATTATATTTGCCTCTCACTTTTTGCACAAGCAGCACTCTCTGGACTCTCTCCTCCAACCACCTCTCCACATCCATTTCCTCAAAGATGTCCGAATACAATTTGACAATGATCATTTGCTCCCTTGACTTTTGTTCAGCAGCAAAAATCAGTCCTTGCAGTTTGTAGTTTCTCCAGAACTGCTCATAGGACCCTCTGGGCCAGAAGGTGAAACCCCACGACCTCTCATTTGGGTAGACCGTCATGCATTGTAAGTACTCAGGGTTCACTTTCAAAATGTCAGTCAAAATCCAGTTGAAAAAGTCATACCTCCCCATGGTCTGTTTCTCCTGTGCTTTCTCCCTAGTCATTGTCACA
>NW_017728913.1:20948532-20952433 GCF_001723895.1 Crocodylus porosus | reverse complement strand
ATTGATTAAAAATAATTACTACTTTCACATCTCTTATTACCCAGAATGTATTTTTTAAACAGAACATGACTAGTATGTGGTTGCAGAATTGTGGATTTTTTTTATATATATAATGCAGCATTGTTAAATGACTGAATTCTGAATTACTGCCTGAATTATATTTTGTTTGCAGGTAAGAAATGAAAGCATACAATAATGATTTTCATCGTCATTGACTGATTAATCTTTGTCCATTGGAAATCTAGTATAGAATGAAACCAAACTGATTGCAGTACTTTTTTTGTTAGAAAGTTATCACCTATGAACTTAGAAACTCCACAGGTATTTTACTAGTAACAATGTGAGATATCCAGGCCATCCTTAGATTGGTACCCCCTAACACTTTTTTCCTTCACTGTATAGATAGTTTTATGAAACACTGCTTAACTGGGCTCTTGTCTAATTTAGAGGTTTACAATAGACCATTACCATTAACCTATTTTGTGATTTGTCATATAGAATTTCATCCAGAAAAACTGCAGATTGCAGCTTTCTGACTTGTCATGACCTGTGAATGAACAGCAGTCTCTTCAATGTCAAGTGACACTCCCTCTCATTTGGTCCACTCTTTTTTCCCTTAAAAACATTATGTATACCAAACTGACATTCAAGAAATGTGATCAGAAAAATCCATTCTATAACATTTATTAGTAATAAATGAGCACTTCTAATTCCCCCTATTCATTTTTCAGACTTCTAGCAATGTCATACAGGCAAGTGAAGAATTTCTTCCTAGTCCTTTAATGCCTAGGGGTGTGTGTAGACAAAATGGGGCCCCTAAATTGAAGCAGTGGGTTTTAAAAAACACCACTTCAATTTAAGGCTGATTAAAGCCCTGTGTTGTGCACACACCCTGCTGATTTACCTGTTTCTCCAACAGGTAGAGCAGGGCGAGCTGCTGGTGGGTGAAGCAGTCCCTGGCATGCGGGGGGGAGGGGCTGGTGCTTCCCTCCATGGCAGTGATGGCCCTCCCTTGCCTAGACAGCACCTGCCCACAGGCACCCAGCTCAGGCAGTCCCTGGGGGGACTGTAGCCACAGAGGGAAGCACTGGGCCCCCGCACAGCTCAGGCAGGCAGGCAGGCTCCATGGGGGGTGTGGAGGAGGTCAGGTTCTCCCTTTTCTTGGACAAAGCCTGCTTTCCCAGGCTGCTGTCAGGCTGCCTGCAGGGCTCCCTGCGGAGCCATAGAGCTGCACAGAGCTCAATGCTTCACTCTGCAGCTGTAGGGGCAGTAAACTAAGACTCCTCAAAGGAGTTCTAGTTTGCTGTGCCCCAAGTCATTTAAGGCGCATTACGCTGCCGAATTTTCTACAGCGGCTGGAATTAATGCGCAATATGCTGCCAAGGTGTGCAAACAGTGACACCATTAAAGCAATGCAAAAGCATTTAGCCCACTTTGAAATGGCATGCACACATGCCTCTCATTTCATCTACACGCAGCCTAGGTTCCGGTCATTGTTGGACCATAAGAACAAAATCAGCCCATTTAACACCTCTACTTTGAAATGCAGGTTTTAAATCCTCCTGGCTACTCCAGCTCTAATCATTCACCTAGTGGATTGGTTCCTCTTCTACCATGTTGAAAATGCTCTAAGCCATGTATCCTTTTATGGAAAGTGGTCCAACACTGTATGACAACTCTCTGCTTTATATGACTTACCTTGTCAAAGGTTTGCACTCAGCATCTTCTGTCTGTCTTCCTCTCATAGAACAGAAGGATATTCCAGAAAATCACTTACACTTTCTCCCTTTCAGTTCCCTTGTAGCATCTGTGAAGCTGTAATGATCTCTGAAGCATCCTTGGAATCAAAGTAATTTATATCATTGTTTATCATTAAAAAACTGTGTGCTTTGGTTTAGTTTTCAGAATTTCACTCAATCTTTCAATGGCACGCTTTATTTGTATCTGGGAAGGTGCTGCATAGTCCTGTTGTCATTTTGAAATATGGATCCAGAAAGATATTCAAAGCTTGGGTGTGTTTGAGTCTATGGGGTTTATTTGGACCTAGAGGTAGCATGTTAAGTCTTCACTGACAATCAGAACTGGAGCTATACAGATACCTGCATGAATACAATAGAGCTCTGATCATTTTAAGTGGGTTGCAAGCCACCTGGAAAAATTAACAGCAGGTTTTCAAATTAAGGATGAGCCACTCAGCTTTTTACTGCAAAAGGCACTCCTTCTCCACTCAGCCGAAACTCATCACCTGTCCTGTACAGCTAATGAGAAAAGCAGCACCTTTTGAAATAAAAGTGCCACAGTAAGCAGTTGGAAGACCTCTACAATCTCATCCAGCTGTTTGTTGTGGCTATATATAGTCCCAGCTAGTAGGCAAATCCTCATCTTCACAGTAAGGAAACTAACCTGAAAAGTATTCAGGTTCTACAATATATAACCAGTCACAAATTTATTTTCAAAGTAAGGGGCTTGAGGAAATAGGTCATTAGTTTTCCTACTAAGCTAAAGTACCAACTCATATTAGTGACACAAGAAACTTGGCATTCAGCTCTTCATAAAATACCAATGTACAGAAACAAGGCTAAATCTTTCATCAAGGTCTCAGTGTCTGGGAGGGAATTATATCTGAAACTTACCTGCTATGCCATTTCAGGATTCCACTATGAACCTGATAAAAAGACAAGGGGAACTTAGTAATAGACTGATTATCATTTAAAATTAAACTTTCAGTCATTTTGAAATACTATGTAGCTTTGGCATATATACATGAATATCTGAAATAATCTTTAGAAATAAAAGTGTAAATTAACTTTGCAAATCATCT
The DNA here is from genome assembly GCF_001723895.1 of Crocodylus porosus. Lineage (NCBI taxonomy): Eukaryota > Metazoa > Chordata > Crocodylia > Crocodylidae > Crocodylus > Crocodylus porosus. The sequence continues at coordinate 20,949,612 of NW_017728913.1, read as the reverse complement.
TCCTATGGTATAGATTGAATGAGGTAATAATCTGGGGATTGCATTTGTCTTAATTTACATTAAAATTTGAAATAATTTTAAAATGTGGAGGATTAACTTAATCCCTGTTATAATAGCTGAAAATTTTCATTGGGAACTTCCTTGTAATTATGTAGTTTAAAAAAAGCCCTCCATCCACTCTGTAATCTAAGTCTTTTGATGCCAATTTTTTAATTAAACTTTTTCAGTTTGGCCACACATATATGCAACCTAACACCTATCGTGTCCTTCAAAATTCTCAGTTTTAGCATTCTTCCCATTTAGTGCATTTTCACTACCTTAAAAGTTAAAAGTCCAACCTTTGAACAAAAAGAGCAACTACTTTCCACATTTTCCATTGTCACACCCTGACAAAATTAAAACAAAGATGTTTTACTTACTTTTAGCTCACATTAAATGTGTTTAAATACTACAGTAATAATGTTGGTAGTTGGTCTCTTTCTATGACCAGGTAACAAAGAGCTTAGATAGGAAGGAGGAAGTCAATGTCATCTTCTTGGACTTCCAGAAGGCCTTCGACACAGTGTCTCACCCAATTCTGGTGGGCAAGCTGAGGGACTGCAGCATTGACTAATGCATGGTCACATGGGTGGCAAACTGGCTCCAGGGGTGAACCCAGACGGTGGTGGTGGATGGGTCGATGTCAACCTGGGAGGGTGTGGGCAGCGGAGTCCCCCAAGGCTCGGTCCTTGGGCCGGTGCTGTTCAACATCTTCATTAGCAACCTGGACGAGGGTGTGGAGAGCACCGTTCAAGTTTGCTGATGACACCAAGCTGTGGGGTAAAGTGAATACACCGGCAGGTAGGGACCGCATCCAGGCAGACCTGGATAAGTTAGAGAACTGGGCAGATCTGAACAGGATGTGGTTCAACAAGGACAAGTGCAGGGTGCTGCACCTGGGACAGGGAACCAGCATTATGGTTATAGGTTAGGGGCTGACCCCCTTGGCAGCACAGAGGCAGAGAGGGATCTTGGAGTCAGGATTGACTCCGGGATGAATATGAGTCACCAATGCGAGGAAGCAATAGGCAGAGCCTACCG
>NW_017728913.1:20923536-20948157 GCF_001723895.1 Crocodylus porosus | reverse complement strand
CTGGAAATCTTCAAGAGGAGCCTGGATAGGCACCTGGCTGGGGTCTTATGACCCCTCCCACTCCCAGTGCTCCTTCCTGCCCATGGCAGGGGGTCGGACTAGATGATCTGTCTAGGTCCCTTCCGACCCATTGATTCTATGAATGTTTGTTTACACCATTTCTACCATTATTTTCTTTACTTCTATTTTTTCTTTGCTTTTGCTATATCTCACCCATTATATATAATTCATATTGTCACCAGAGTTACCATGGCAAATGTTTAGACCCATACCAATACAGCTCCTCATATCTTGCAGCAAAACATTTATTAGCTTTTTCTGTCTGGCAAGCCTGTGGTCCCTTGTATTATGTGGCCTGAATTTACAACTTCCAAACCTGGGCCTGCTTGCATAACAATTGAAAAATCATCTCTGCTAAAAATCATGTGACAAAACACACCAGTGGTCACTATAGGGCTAGAGACAGAAACTACTCATAAACTGGCATAAGTGATCAGAAACTGATCTAAACCTGTAACAGAACAGGAGTTCAGTGCACAGACTGGTTTTAAAATGGCAGAACCTGATTTAGGATATACCTAGATGGATGTAGTATCAAGATGTATTCAGTTTAGGTTACAACAGGCTATTGGATTTCTGTCCCAGATCCCCTCCCGACTCAAGTTAAGTTACACTATGCCAGTATGCCAGGGTGCTTTGGAATCACTGCTAGGCCACACTCCCAGGGCAGTGTGTTGGAACATGGCTCATGCTCTGCTGCTCCAGCCTAGCGCCCAGCTGACCCTGACCCTGGGCTGCCTGTCACACAGCCCAAAGTCAAAAAAAGCCCTTGCTTGCCCAACATGCAGCCTGCAGCTGGAGCTAGAGCTGGAGCTGCAGAGGTGGGGGATGGGGGAAGTCAACAATGGGCGCTTCCCACAGGGTCAAAGAAATCCCCAGCTTGGCCAGAGCTGGTGGGGAGGTGGATGGAGCTAACACAGAGCCTTCTCTTGGGATCTACACATGCCCTAGCTCAGCCAGCAAGCAGCCCAGAGCTGGCAGGGAACCAACACGAAAGTTTCCCTCGGGTCAAAAAAAGCCCCTGCTCAACCAGCATGCAACCCACTCTGGAAATGTAGGACTTGGTGTGGGGGGGAGGGTGTGCAGTGACAACAGGGTGTTGGGGCATGTGCCCCACAGCCAATCAGGGATGCTCCTGGCTCAGCAGAGCTCAGCTGCTCTTGGCAATATCCAGTGGAAGGTGTGTAGAAGTGTCCCTGGCCTTCGTCATCGCAGGCATCTGTTTTTCCCCAACCCCACTGAAGGAACATGAGTTCCCCTCTCTCCCAATCCAATCTATGCAGCTTAGAGAAACCCACATAGATAGGATCGATTTTCCCTGGGGCTTTTTGACTGTCTGTATTTAGCCTAGATGAACAGCATAAAACGAAATGGGGATGAGTAGTAAGTACATTAAAAGATTGATGAAACTTTATTAAAGAATTGTTCCTGTTAAAACAATAGAAGGATAGAGAGAGGCTTCTGAAAATGAAAAATGCATACAAAGTCTCCCTCTATCCCTCTGCCCTATGTTGCCTTTTTTTAACATCATAAATTGCTTAGAATCTGAATATAGTAGCATTGTAATGCAAAGATCCTCAGAGCCGTGTAGTAGCTCATATAAATTTGTACCACTTTAATGGACTTTAGTGAGAGCTACATGTACATACCCAAAGCTGGAATATTGGCTAGGTGCAGACATTCAAATACCCTGAGTTCGAATTCTTTTAAGTTACATGGTTTTCTGTAAGCAACATAATTTAAATAGGTACCAAACAGAATGTGTTCACCCTCTGGTGGGGTGGCAAATCTTAGACTGGGTTCCACCATTTTTAAGCCAGTTTCTGTGTGCTGTCGTTCTGGTCCATTGCAGGTATAGACTGGTTTTGTGTGCCAAACTTCCCTTCTGTTACAGGTATAGACCAGTTTCGAATCATTTATACAGGTAAAAGTGCAATGCATGTACCTGGCCTCTATCTTCTTTACAGGTCTGGATGGGTCAATTAGAAAAACCAGTGCAGAATTTGTGAGTCCTGCCCTGAATAATGAATTCCCAATTTGGTATTTTAAACTCAAGATATGTAAAGTGAACTACTTCAAACATGTGTGCCTGGCCCTTGAACCATATTCGCACACTAGTGAATACCAACTCTCCTCCACCCTTTCTGTAGACCTGCTGAACTCCACACTCAGTATGAGGAGAGGAAACAAAGCTAATGAAGGTGCCAGCTTTAGGAGGCTGCACAAGCAGCAGTGTTCAACTCAACTTCTACTTTCACCCCTCCTTTCCTAGACTCATATCTGTCTGTCATTCTACCTCCTTAGCTCCTCCCCATGTCCAAATATCAGCTATGTGGCATATCTAACATTTGCTGGATTAGAGTTCTCCTTTATCTTAGCCTTCATTTGTGAAAAGGTTTTAGATGACATAAGGATAGGATAAACTAATAGAATTGTAGGGCTGGAATGGATTTCATTAGTCATCTAGTCCAAGTCCCAGCACAGATGCAGAATGCTTGAACTTAATAGGCTTCATTTGTATCAACCTTGAAACAGATGGATTTGTCCACAGAATACTGGAGTAGCATTATAGCAAAATGTTTAGTCCACAAGGCTGAGTTCAAGCCTCAACTCTGTTAACCTTTTATTACATATGCAAGTTAAACTTCTTGCACATTCTACCACACACTAGTGGTAAAATAGGAGCAGTGTCATTTACACTGTCAAAATAGAAAGTATAATAATGATAACTAAACATGTCAGAGTAAATAGAGGAAGAGGCTGGGGTAACCAGATACAGGATAAGGAAATCAATATTTTTGTTACTGTTCTTGTTGTTCTATAGTGCCTGTGAATCCTATCTGAGGTCCAATATCCCATTGGTCTTGTGTGGTTTGTAAACAGGAACAAAAAAAGATGCTCCCTGATTCAGAGATCTTACAGCCTAAGCATAAAACAAGAGACAACAGATTGCTACAGACAAATTAACAGAGGAGTACAAGGAAAGAGTGAATTAACTTGATAGGCAGGGGTCTCAGCACATCAGGGGCTTCTGCCAAGTTTGGTGTAAGAAAGCTTTACGGAAGCATTTAAAAGAAGGTTATGAAGTGACTTTGCCAATCTCTATGGGATGCCTCTCCCAGACAGGAGGGAAAGGTGTGCTGCTTGAAAACGTAACAAGATGGAGATGGAGGCTGGCATCACAACATCAATGACATCAAAGAAAGAGAAGCCTCTCGTTTTATACTGAGTGCTTTTGGTGCAATGTAAATATGACTATAGAACTATTTCCTGCCACTGAAAGGAAAGTTTCTGCTTGACAAAATCCACCTCCCTGCTGTGTATCCTTTCTATTTTTATAAATAAACAAGAACATTTCTTATCCTGGTTAAATGTTCCTTCTCAAAGATTACATGTTCTTAACAGCATGTACAATACATTACTGATTGACTAAGAAATACGTTCACCTTCTACTTTGTAAGTCATTTTAAAAAAAACAACAAAAAACAGACTTTCTTTTCAGTTTGTAGCATACAGGGAAGCTTTCTTACTGTATTTTCTACCTCCTTGATTTTTTTTTCCTGCCATTTAACAAGGAAAAGGCTGAAGTACTGGTTCTCATTTATTCTGCTATTAGGCTACCCCCTCCCCTCGTCTGCTATGCACACATTTAACAAACAGCATATTTCTCAAGAGAATTAAATTTAATAGGCAAAAAGTACACAGTGCCACTGCTGAGCCCCACACACATTGAAGAGCTTGTGTTTAGACAATATCACCATTATCAATTAGCACTTTGACAATTAGCCAAGTACAGGACTCAGGCTTCCTGCAGTAGGTGATGCAGAACTTTCAATTAAATCTTTCCATTTCCCACAGCTCAGCAATGCATTAGTAATTCACTCAAGAAACTCTGGTGGCAGCAGCTATAGAAGCAAAGATATGGATTAGGTTTACTAATGAAAAGGTTAGTGTGCAAGGGAAAACTTCTGGGGAACAACAAAACAGGAAAACACACGCCAGAAATTACAGGAGTTTCTCATGGCACAAAGCTGGCTCTAAGATGTATGTGGGCCTTTGGAAACAAAACTAACCTGGGTAAAACTTATACCTCAACTTTACTTATAGTTCCCATGGGCAGGTCACCATGTGCAGGGGCATACAGCTGGTGGTGCCACAAACTGCACATGGGAATGTGAAAATATGCACTATGTGCAGTGCAATGGCAAAATTTGCTAGCAAGGAAAAACTCTGGGAAAAAAGCAGGACAGAGTATGCATCAGTAGTGTGCATTAGAACAAACAGGGCTGGCCATCCAGAGCTATGCTCTGGCAGCCAGCCAGGCTCTGTGCTGTCAGATCTGCACCCAGATACACCAGGACACCAGGTAATAGTGCTGGGGCCAGCACAGGTGGCCCCAGTCTCTCCTACCCCTACTCAAGACAATTTGCTGCGTGCTGAAGCATGCATGCAGGGGTGTAAGATGGGGCATAAAACAGCGGCACAAATTGTGCCACTGTTATTTGTGCCTCTATAAGTTCACACCTTTGCACATGAGGACCCACCCCATGAGATCAATGCCATTATAGTCAACATACTTGCAAGTTCCTGGTTTGCATGGGCATATATGGTTATATGCACACAAAGAAGGCGTGTATTCTTCGACTGAATACATTAGCTTCTCCAGGGCCTGGCTGTCAGTTAATGTTACAGTAAACATTTTGCTGTGATCACCTTTTCTGCTGTTACAGTACAGCTAGTTTTGGTCCCTTGAGTAGAGCCAAGGTGATGCTGCTCTTCAAGGCCTTTGCACACAACCCTAAGGTTATACATGATTAGTAAGTACAAGGTCACCTTTCTGTTGTTTAATCTGGACATCAGGTCTGTGCATTCTATGGGGATTTAGCACACAATCTTCTTTTCTCATAAATAAAACAGTGATGGAGCCCTCAGGAAAAATGAAGTCGAGAAATATCCTGATTGAATTGGCTATCTCAGGTTCATTTCCTTGCCCTGGGATTTCCCTTGGCTGTCCTGGTGGCCATTTGACCCTGCCTGTACCTGTGAAATCAGCCTTCTAAGGGAATGGGTCAATGAATATTTTTGTTCTTTTATTCTTCGTGTAACTTGAGATGTCTGGGCTTCCCAAACCTTTCTGATTACTATGAATATTACAAATACTAGCCCATCAGCAGCAAACCAATTATATACAGCCATTCATATTTTGTCTTTGGAATAGACTGGAATTTTTAATTGCAGGCATCATTTTACAGCTAAAAGTTTACTGAGTCCACCAATTTGGGTAGCATACTGCTTTACTAAAAAGACTGGGTGGAGGACAGGAAAAAAAATAAAGGAATGCATACATCTCCCTATGTTTTTTGTGGTCTGCACTGTATTTATGCATCTCTTGTAAAACAAATTCATTGAGACATTTTCTGAGTGGTACAAAGATTAGATGAAGTGACACCATGGAATGGGCTTCCCACTGCAATATAATTAATTCAATAAGTAATATCAGTAGTGTTCTCCATGAAATGAGAGTACTTATGTTACAAGTTAATGACAAGCCCTTAAAAACTCTGGAAATGGAGCAAACAATTCCACTCATTCAAAAAGCTGTACTCCTGTACTATTCAAAATAGTTCTGTTTCTTTGGGCAAGCAGGCAGTTCATTTCCTGCCATATTCTATGTACACACAAAGGCACAAGCCACAAATCTGAGTCATAATACCACCACCAATAATAAATAAAGGTTAAAAAGGGTAATGTCAGTACCCTCAGTTCTCTATGCCTTCTCCACTGGCAACTTGTAACAACCAGACAACTGAATTAGAAACAAAAAAATTAAATGGGAAAACCCACCACCATGGAGAAGCCTGTTGTCAATGAGAAGGATGTTAGTGAAGTTGCAAAAAAGCTACAAAATCAGATGTTCCCAAGACCAGATCAGCTTCATAATCAGTGTAGAAAGTATCTGGAGTGCCTACAATATACGCTGGAATGATAAATACCAGAATTTTCTGAAAGAAAAACACATGCTGCCAAAATGTATGATATAAGGGATCACATTTTGAAGCCAAAATTACCAGACATAAGCAAGCCAAAGGATTTGAGATCCATGACATGTATACCAAATACCAACAAAAACTTTACTAACTTCTCAGTCAAAAAGATGAAACTAGCTACCAGAATTGTCTGATCACTGGAATAAAGTGTTTGCAATCAGACCTCAAAAGGAAGTAAGAAGGTACTATCAATTAACTGACAAAGCTTCCAAAACGAAATGCCTTGGGACACAGCAGCTATCATATACTGTTCCACACCACATAATGATGGACCTATCTAAATTGCAGTGAGAAAAAAGGATTTTTCTCACTTGCAGCATTGCAAGTGGTCCACTTGCAGCATTGTAGAGACAATTTTGTGGTCTTCTTGTAGCAGTCCCCCACCCTTTTGCTACTGATTGGCCAAGGGGCCCCAGCGGCCCTGCCCCTCACTGCTGATTGGTTGGTAGGAAAAATATGTGGCATAATTAAATAATAAAGTCTACAGAAACATCAAATAAAGTACTGCATTATTATAAATCTAAGTATTCAATTTAAAACTAAATTGAAATATATGTGTATGAATACACATTTATACACAATATGAATCGTAACTAATATCATCATAATGTATTACTAGTGTTCTACAAAAAGTGTAGTACTACTAAATAATGCTAGCCTTGATAGAAACAATTCAAGTGAGTTATTGAACACTAGCATGCAGCATTCACCAGCAGTTGCAGCTGACATCCTCTGTCTCTGTGGTGTGAACGCTTGCCTATACACTGATATTGCATGTTCTTGGTTGGAGTGCTTAAGCAGATTTTTGCCAAGTTGTAGAGTTGTGGAAACCTATTAGAAACAGACTTCCAAAACCCAGTTACAGTCAAAGGCATCTGGCACTCTTTGACAAAGTTCATGTAAGCAGAACATTCCTTGTCACGTTCTTTCTGCCATCTAGGGATTGATTTCACTACCTGAGGGCCAAAACTCAAAAAAGGCACCTGATTGGGGTAAAAAATGTGAACAAAAAAGGAGGAAGACATTTGTTTAAACTCTGGTAGTAGTGGCTGATCATACTTGTAGTATTGATTCAATTTCACAGCTATTGCCAGGAACAGTTCTTGTCTCCACTAGTTTTCACATTAACAGTTTGAAAGTTGTGATGCCATGGCTTCAGCCAACTTATCAAATCCAACAGCTTGTTGTGTGCTTGATGGCCTGCCAACATTCAAACTACATTTGAAGTACCATGAACTGGATCTCATTTTTAGCCACAACTTGATTTTCAATGTTGTCCTGTCTTAAGAAATTGCGTAGTTTAAGTATGCAGTCTGTGCTGGGTGTGTTTTCAAGCTCCTCGCACACAAATTTCTAGTAGTACTTCATATTTTTTTTATCTGTTCCACCGACCGCACCCTCCAGCATAGGTTGGGCAACCCCTAGACTGAGCTCCCTCCACTCCCTTCCCTCACTCCTATTCTAAAGAGCTACGGGACTGACTCTTCAGCCTGGAAAAGCATAGGCTCAGGGGGGACCTGGTGGCTGACTATAAGTATATAAGGGGTGTGACACCAGGATCTGGAGGAATGCCTAAAGGATGACAAGGTCAAACTGTCACAAACTCCTCCATGACCATTTCAGGCTGGACAAAAGGAAGAACTTCTTTACTGTCCAAGCCCCCAAGGCCTGGAACAGACTGCCTCCAGAGGTGGTGCAAGCACCTACTCTGGACACCTTTAAGAGACATTTAGACGTTTATCTTGCTGGGATCCTGAATCTACATCACTAGCTCAGCCTCTCAGAAGCTTTCTCTTAAACCACATTCTCTATGGCTGCAGGGATTGCTGCACTTCCTTTGTATTCCAGTAAGCTTTAATTTTTTGGTTTTGGGGGGATGATGCTGCACAAAATCATGGGAAATGTCAGTTTCCACAGTTTCTGCAAAAATCACAAAACCGTGATGTAAGTAGTTCCCTACACATAATTGACCAGACATCTGTGCTGTGAATGAAGGTCAAAAGAGCACTATTCATCAAGGTTTGCATTATAATAGATGGCAATATACAGTGCACGAAAGGGGAAAATCAGGTAAGCACCACAACTGGACCACAGAAATAAAAGCAATTTCCTACCTTGTGAAGTCACGTATGACCTCAGTCAATACTGTCCATGAATTAAGGTCCAGATCATGCTGCCACAGATATATTTACAGTCTACCATATTCTGTGTGTGCACCAGAACATACACTGAACCTAGAATATAGTAATAGTAATAAAGGTATATTCTCTTTTCTATGAACTTTTATCTCCTTTAGCAATGATATATTTTACTTAAGTTTTCATTCAGGCAACTATATTGGCGAGATCTCCCATTTTGCCATCCATGTTGCCCCATGTTGCATTGTAACATGGAGCAGCAGGTGGCTATGAAGAACATGACTAATACAAGACTGCATATGTACAATTATACGATTGTGAAATGTTAACAATGGGCAGTATAGCAGGGCGAAGCAATAACTAATTCTGTTTGCTATGCTATTCTTTATTTCAATAGTCTTAATCTCCTAGTGGACTCCAAGATGAACCCGAGTCATCAGTGTGACGAAGTCATCAGCAAAGCTAACTGCACTTTGTCGTGCACCACCAGATGCATGACAAACAGAAGGAAGGAGGTGATACTTCCCCTCTATTGGGCACTGGTCAGACCGCAGTTGGAATACTGCGTCCAGTTTTGGGTGCTGCACTTCAAGAGGGATGTGGATAACCTGGAAAGAGTCTGGAAAAGGGCCACTCATCTGGTTAAGGGCTTGCAGGCCAAGCCCTATGAAGAGAGACTAAGGCACCTGGACCTCTTCAGCCTCTGCAAGAGAAGGTTGAGAGGAGACTTTGTGGCTGCCTATAAATTCATCATGGGGGGACAGAAGGAAACTGCTGAAACTCTACTCACCAAGGCACCCCTGGGGGTTACAAGAAATAATGGCCATAAGCTAGCAGGGAGCAGATTTAGACTGGACATTAGGAAGAACTTCTTCATGGTTAGAGTGGCCAAAATCTGGAATGGGCTCCCAAGGGAGGTGATGCTCTTCCCTACCCGAGGGGTATTCAAGAGGAGGTTAGATAGGCATCTGGCTGGGGTCATCTGCCTATGCAGGGGGTCGGACTCGATGATCTATTGAGGTCCCTTCTGACCCTAACATCTATGAATCTATGGTTTTCTGCCTTAAGTACTGGATTGAGGTAAATCCCTGTATCATAGAAAACAAACATAATGAAAAAAGAAAAAAAATAACTATAGGAATCTGGCCATAGACCCTCCTAAGTATTCTGTTCTCCTAGCTGTTGTAGGTTCTTTTGGCTCAGCAACCAAATCCAAGTAAAACCTTATGGTAGAATTTTTCACTGTCATATCAGCAGCAGCAGCAATCTCTCACATTTGAGGATTATTGTCTTCCATGACTGTCGTATCTGTGGATCTGAAGACGACTGACAAGGCCTACCTAGGATTGACAGACTCTGTTGCAGTTCAGGCACATTTCCATGTGGGATGGATGGTTTTGGGTTCTTGGTTTGTCCGTGACAGTGTTTCTGCTGCTTCCATTTTTCTGTTTCCTGTTGTCATTATGAAGTCTCAAAGTACTGAGATCCTTGCAGCAGATGCTTCCTCCATTGAGGGTGGTCCTGGGCAATAGTCTCTCAAGAATTTATACCAACATTGCATTTTTTCAAGTTGACCTTGAAGACATACTTGAAGTGTTTCTCTTCCCTCCTCTTAAGCATCCACCTTGACTGAGCTGGGAGAATAAAACTTGCTTTAGGAGTCTGGAGTCAGACATCTGGATGACATGTCTGGCCAGTAAAGTTGATGTCAGATGATAAACACCTTGATGCTCATGGTGCTTGCTTGTGAGAAGATGTTGATGTTGGTGAGTTGTTGCTAATGTTGGTGCCTATTCATTAGATTCAAGGATCTTCCACAGGCAGCACTGATGGTACTTCTCCAGTGACTTGAGGTGTCTCCTATATGTTGTCTATATCTCAGCTCCATACAATAAGGTGGGGATCACAACTGCCTGATAAACCATGAGCTTAGTTTAGGATCTGATGTTGCAATCTTCAAACAACCATTTCCTCAGGTATCTGAAAGCTGAACTTGCAGTTACACTTGCCTGCTTCACAACAGTATGTAAGTGGTGGTTCTCAATAGTGAATTTAATCATAGATCCCTTTGAGGTTAAGGTGGGAGTTAAGCAAGGGTGCATCATCACTCCAGCACTCTTATCAATATTCCTTACTATAATGCTACACCTGACACCAGCAAGTTTTCAGCTGGAGGGGAGCTAAACTACTAAATGGATGGTAAACTGTTTAATCTCAGTAGATTCTGAGTCAAACCCAAGCCTATCCCAACCTCAGTCATTGAGCTCAGTATGCTGAAGATGCTGTAGCATGTGGTCACTCAGAAGCAGACCTTCAGGTGATCACCAGCATCTTTACCAAGGCATACAAGAAAATGGGGCTGATGTTTAATATTAATATACAGAAGACTAAGGTCTCCATTAATAAGCTCTTAATTAGCAGACACCAGCTCTGGCAATTCAGATTCAAGGTGAGACTCTGGAGAACACTGAATATTTCTCATACCTCAGAAACCATCTCTCACACAAGACTGACATTGATAAAGAAATCCAACATTGCCACTGTCATATATTATTACTCTATCTTCCTTTGTGCTAAACTGTTCTACTGGAAGACCAAGAGCTGCTGTCCAGAAGACAAAAGTAAATACCTAAATAAACAGAAATGGGTACGTGTCAAATAGGCTAGTAAAAATGTAGTAGTCACAGATCTTGTTGCACTTGTTCCATTTCTAAAGACTCTTCAGTCTACTGACAGCTTGGGGAACTGTTCTTCCCTACAGAATAGAGCAGACAAACTCAATCTGCTTTTGAACTGGGGTGTAATATTTAGCCACTGTGGCTAAATATTCAAGAAGAGACTATATGTTCGAGACGAGACTTTTATCTATCTAGGTGTAATAGAAGACGTTCAGCACCTTCGTACATGAACATACAGCACATTTTATATCCAGCATATATTTTAAGCACGTTTATGTTCTGCTGGTCTGTTAGAAGTCCTTAAGTGACAATCAAGGTTACACACACTCATTCATTTAAAGCAGCATCGCAGTTAGCCAAGAAGTTAGAACTCTGGATTGGACAAACAAATCTAGCTCCGATTCTATATTGACCGTTTCTCGACCTACCTGCAAGGATATGCCTCTTTTGTTAGTATTGCAACAGGTTTGGCATTTGTTAATTGAAAATGCAATACATTCTAAGTACATCCCTTAAGTATCGTTTTATAGCTAAGAATCAAATTATATCAGGCTTTCCTAAGAGTTACTTTAAATGCAGTATAAAAGTAAGCTTGATCTATCATAAAATTACAATGCATATCAATAAGGAGAAATTATCACCAAATGAGTGGACCCTGTTTATACTATGTGATTCAAGCCAGTCTGCCTCCTTAGGTGAATTTCAAACAATTCTTATGTTAAGGGATATATTATTCATTTATCAGAGACTTGTTTTTTATTTACTCTTCGCAATAGAGTGTACTTTAAATCTGGAAATAGCTTTATTTTATTTACTTCCCTTCTTCAGCAATGGATTCTATTTATTTGTCCCATCCTCTTTTATTTGCTGAAATTAGGGCTGTGTGATGCTTTGGTTGCTGATTCAATTTGGTGGAGATTTGGCCAGATTCGGCAGCTGAATCTTTGAATCCGAATAGAATCAGGAGACCCTTTAATCTCTCCAAATTGAATTGAAACCCTCCAAATCAATTCAGAGAGAGTCAAAGAGATTTGATGATTCAGACGGACACAGCTTTAAATGGTTTTTCTACATACCTCAAGATACCAGGTGACTTGTGAAAGCTGAGATGGTGGGGCAGTTGGAGTATCCCATGGGAGCACAGGCAGGTCCCCAGAGCACTCGGCAGCAGACCAGAAAGTGCACCAGAAGCACTTCCAGTCCACTGCCAGGCCCACTGTGGAGCATGCAGGGGGCCCCCTCCGCCCCCTGGCTTAGTGACTGGTACCTCCTGGGTCTGGGAGGGCACCCAGGGTCCCCCCTCGGCTGATCACCAAGCCGGAGCGGCATGGAGGGAACCCCCACATGCTTGGCAGTGGACCTGGAAGTGGACTGAAAATACTTCTGGTCTACTTCCGAGTCCACCACCGATCATGTGGAGTGCCCCCCTGCCCACACTCCTGTGGGATGCTTCACCCACCCCACCATCTCAGGGTTCATGAGCCACGCCTGGTACCTTGAGGTACATAGAAAAAATATTTAAAGCTGTGCCTCTGGCCAAATCACTGATTCTCTGAATCAGCATCGAATCTTCAGATTCAGATTCAGCTGAATCAAATCGGGACAGTGATCTGAACCGACTAATCAAATCACAGTCCCCTGAATCAGGCTGACTCCGAATCAAATACGGCCCACTTTGCACACCCCTACTGGAAGTATGATTTAGACTATTGTCCTCCTTTGTGTCCTGATGCATATACCATTTGGTATCTCCACAGAAAGGAAGGAAATACATGTTTTGCAATGTATACATGCAGCTAAACTTCCTACTGATGACTATGATTATTCTGTTCAGAAAGTAATGGATCCAAGGCAGTACAGGCCCTGAAAAATATAATCAGAAAACAGTGTAATTTTAAATTGTATGTAATTTGGATGTTAAAATAGCATCCTTTATACTTGATGGCAGATACTAGTATTTGACCAAAGAAACTAGTACTACTAGCTGATGGTGGTATTTCCTTTTTAAGCAGTTATACATGCTAAAATAATTGCAGTATACACAGGAATTTTAAGTGGGCTGGAGTGGATTGGACTGAAAGCTCCTTAGTGCCATCTTGTCTAGGAATCTGCAAATAATTTTAAAAATAAAAGTCTATGTCTAGTCCAAAAATGGCTGACCTAACCAAGTAAAAATATACCCTCTGGCTTTTGCTTTGTGCACTCAGCTGGCTACATAAAATACAAACTACTTGCATGAACTGATTTTTTTGATGTTTTGAACCTACAGCTCAGAATCTACATCAGAAGAAAGATTAATTTAATTCACTGCAGCTAGTTATTGTTCAGGATAATTGCTACTGTGGAATAATACCTCTGGGATGTGCATGTAGAGATAGCTGTCTTTCTCTCTATGAATGCAATTCCTTAGCTTATACAGTAAAAGAAGGAAAAAGTTCTTAAATGACTGGATCATGAAACTTTAATTGTGAAAGAGTCATTCCAAATTAAAGGACCAGTCAAACAATTCACTGTGACCTCTGCTGCAATTTTGGTCAATACACATTATGTTACCATATTTGCTATTTTTGTTTGTGAAGATTAAGGAGCTGTTTTATCTGGTGACTACATCCCAAGGATCCTGAAAACTCAATTTTCCAGATGACAGTGGAGCATCTAACATAAAACATCACCCTGATCCTGCCTCTATTTTGGCTAAAGGTACCCTTATTTACATAGCTTTTTTTGTTTAGCGGGAAGCAAATGGTTCCCCAAGACAAGCATCCTACATATACATAAGAAAAAATATTGTTTTGCATTGCTCATTTCCTTTACTTAGCATCCATTCTAGAGGTACTGTCGACAGTTTTGCTTGCTTGAAATGTAACAAGATGGTACATTTAAATAACAATTGTGTGAGCTTGAAGCAACTCAGTGAGTAATTTAACTTCCCCTTTTTAGGGACTGAATGTGGACACCCACTTATTGAGAGTGACAAAAATCAGAAATCCCAAATGCTGGGACTTCTGAGGCAGTTAACTCAAAACTCTGCTTCTGAAGGAGAAGAATTTCCAAGGAAATACTAGTCAGATGACAGAACAAGGAGCAACGGTCTCAAGTTGTAGCAAGGAAAGTTTAAGTTAGATATTAGGAAGAATGTTCTCACAAGGAAGGTAGCAAAACACTGGAAAATGTTGCCCAGAGAGGTGGTGGAAGCTCCATCCTTAAAGGTTTTCAAAACCCAGCTAGACAAAGCTTTGGCTGGGATCATCTTGTTGGGGATGGTCCTACTTTGAGTAGGAGGTTGAACTAAATGACCTTCTGAGGTCCCTTCCAACCCTAACTTTCTATGATTCTATGCTGGTAATGCCCCGCCAAACATGGCTGAAAGAAGAACTAAAATATATCAGCTCGACACAGCAGATAAAACAACCAAAAACAAATTTGGAAAGGGAAATCAAGAAATTCCACAAAGAAGTGGAAGAAATAACAGGTTGTCTTAGCAGTCCAGAGGGAGATCAAAGAAGCTATTTTTTTTTTTCAAAAGACAATACGCCAGTTTGTTTGAATTGGTGGCAGGACAAACTGCTTCCTATAACTATTCTTGCAGAAAAAGGATGAGGGTTGGAAGCAGGAGAGCCTCAAATGTTTTCTCAGTTCAACAGTAATCTGAGCAATCAGTAATGTTTGGTCAGATATGGAGTCCCTCCTTCAGGATAGGTGGGAGCCCACTCTGGTACATATGCTAGCCAACAAAGAAAGCTATTCATGTCCATGGAATTTCCTCCCCCTCAAAAACATTTTCAGTCTTAAAAAAAACTGTTGCTTAATGCATACCTCATAAAACCAAAGCTATTTCTCAAGTAAATTGAAGCATTGTTCCCCCAGTTCTGCCATCTACCATCTTATGCAAACACACTTAGAATGGTTACTCTAATACAGAACAATTGATACTATTCACCTATTAGTAGCCTCATTGATATTATGGTTTTTATTTCTTTTGTCTTTCTACAGTTATTCACTAAATGGCAATTTGAAGCTCAGCTTTTACCTTCCTTTAGTTCATGGAAGGCTCACCTTTGGCTTGCTGCCATAGGTGGCATGGGCAACCTCTGTGTATGGCATGCAGCAGACTGGGGTGGAGGACAGATAGCACAGTGGCAGATAGTACAGGGAGCAGAAAACAGAGCAGAAGATTGGGCAGAGAATACTTGGCTGGAAGCAGAAAGTAGAGCAGCCGACTGGGCACGGAAAGGGGCTCGCAGTGGCATTTCGGGAGATGTGGGACTAGTTTGCCAGTGCAAACACAGCAGCTCACAGTTCATAGCTGTTCTTTTTCCTCTAAAAGGAGATTAGCTTTAAAAGTGTTTGTGATCACAAAGATTAGGGCATCTTTGTGCCCATATAGATTAATTCCTTTCCAGTGTTATATATAGGTGGAATGGTCCTGATGCAAACTATGCTTCTAGGGAAAAAAATACATCTTATATTAAATGCTTACTCGGTGGTGTGTCAGTTGACAAACAGTTTTTCAGGCTGAATAAAGTATAATTTAGCAGTGCCAAGAGATAGCCACATTATTTTCAGAAGGACAATAATGACATCTAGTGTAACAGTGCTGCATAGCAAGGTTTGAAATTTTCTTCCTGAAACCCATGCTATTTATTCTATTGCAGAGACTGACGGGGTACTAAAAAGCAACAAGCACAACTTTGTTGAGGGAAGATCATGCCTGATGCGCTTTGTGTCCTTGTACGACTAGGTAACTAACTATCTGGACAAGGGACACAAGGTTAACATCATCTACTTAGACTTCAGTAAAGCCTTTGACTCTATCTCCCACAGGATTCTTTCCAACAAACTGGAGGGTACTGGACTGGACCAGTTTACAGTGAAGTGGGTGGGCAACTGGCTTAATGGGATGGCCTCATCCTGGAGGGCCGTCTCCAGTGGTGTCCCCCAGGGATCGGTGCTTGAACCCATGCTATTCAATATATTCATCCATGACTTGATGAGGGGGTGAGAAGCTCAATGATTAAGTTTGCAGAAGATACCAAGTTGTGGGGAAACACAGGCGCACCACAGCATAGGGCAAAGATTCCGGGTGACTTTGACAATCTGGATACATGGCAGAATGAAATCAGATGAGGCTTAACAGGGAGAAGTGCAAGGTCCTTCACCTAGATAAGGAGAACCCCCACCACAACTATACACTGGCACTAACTGGCACAGCATCTGAACAAGACCTGGAGTCATGAGTGCTGGAAGATGAATATGAGCCAACAGTGCAATGAGGCTGCTGGAAGGGCAAATAAAACTCTGGTGTACATCAGTTGATGTGTGGCCAATAGATCCAGGGAGGTGCTTCTCCCTCTCTACTCAGCATTGGTGAAGCCTCAGTTGGAGTACTGTGCCCAGTTATGGGCACCACACTTCAAGAAGGATGTGAATAAGTTCAAGAGAGTACAAAGAAGGGCCACCCATATGGTTAAGGGCATGGATGAGTCTCTCTATGAGGAGAGACTCCAGGAACTGGACCTGTTCAGTCTGAGTAAGAGAAAGCTGAGAAGTGACTTGATACCCACCTACAAGTCAGGGGGGAACATCAATAATGAGGAGTGCAATTTTTCAGGGGGGGCACCTCAGGGGAGGATGAGGACCAATGGGCATAAACTAATAGAATGTAAATTCAGGCTAGACATAAGGAAAACCTTTTTCTCTGTAAGGGTCACCAGAATCTGGAACACTCCCAGCAAAGGTGGTGCAGTCACCCTCCTTGGAGGTATTCAAAATGCAGCTGGACTGGTACCTAGTTGAGCTCATCTGAGCCCAATAACTTCCTGCCCACAGTAGGAGTCTGGACTTAATGATCTTACAGGTCCCTTCTGGTTCTTTGTTTCTATGATTCAAAGAAAATACTGCTGATGGTGGGTATTCAAGATATGATCTTAAAACACCTTTTTGACAGTGGATATAGAAACACAAGTATTAAAACTCCTTAGGCTTCTAAGAGAAAGGAAAGCTGAAAAAATGCAGGAGTAGATAGGACATTGACAACTAATGCACCCCATCATTCTTTGGGGGAACTCTCTATTATCCCCTACTCTCTTTCATAACCATTATTTATCATTTCCAATTTTTTTCTGAAAGGAAAACAAATTAAAAGCACTGTAGGTGGAATATCACAAGGAGAAACAGAGATCATTGCAAAGTAGTAGAATAAACATCTGGAAGCTGTGTTACCAGGAAAGGAGGACAAAACAGGGGGCACACCCCTATATATTCTACTACTAAACAGTTGAGAACCAAAAAGATCATTGCTGTGGGAAGTTTTTATCAAAAAAGACAATAGCTATTTCATCTGATGGTTAGCTGGTTTTGAAGACCTGTTAGTATCAATACAGGTAAGGAATGACTAGACAAAAACATACTCTGCTAAGTCACAAGATTAACAGCCACATGTAAGACCCATGTGAGAAACATATACATGGCATAGAAAGCCACCATCTGGAAAACACCACAGATAGGCTGAAAGAGGGAGAGGATATTGCACTTCAAGGAAGGGGAAGGACAGAGCTAGTAATGAAAAGAGTTTGTGGTTATAATGGTAAAATTACAGTTAAGTAATGTTGTAATGACAGGAGAACAGCTAAGGTCCAAAAAGGAACAAAATAGATACTTTAAATAAATTTACTCCAGTAAATTTACTTCTACCATCGCCACCATTAAAAATCATTTCTTATTCCAATTTCTTTAATAAGAAGTCAAAAAGAGTTAATATGTGAACCAGCTAAGGGAGGAAGGGAAATATTTAAACTGAAATGTCTGCTCAAACCTTTGGAACTTAGAGCCTTTTAAAGGGAGAAAAAATCCTTCTCTGATATGAAAGCCTTACTTAAAGCATCTGGAAACTAGAGCATTTGAGATGGAAAAAAGCAGAATTTATTAGTGATTTGCAGGTCTTGGGCAGGTGGAGGGAAATGCTACTAAAGATGGGGGGTTGGGGGTTTTTTGTTTGTTGGTTTGTTTTAGGAAAAGTTGCTTTAGTTGCTCTTGAGCTGGTACAAGTTGTGAACCCTTTTAAGGCAAAACACAATAAACACATTCAAAGGAGTGAAAGGAATAGCAAAGATTTAAAAAATGTAGCTTCTGCCTCTGTTGTCATTTTACACTTGTATCCTTGCTTTTGAAGAAAGATAGGTCCAGCATAGCGGCTTATTGCCTGCATTTACCATCATGGCTAGGGATTACACATAAACTGGTTTAAGTGATCCAAAACTGGATTAAACCTGTAACAGAACAGATGCTCAGCGCATATAAACCAGTTTGAAAATGGCTAAAACCACTTTGAGATAAACCTGGTTGAATGTAGTATCAGAGCTAACTGATTTGGGTCAAACTGGTTTATACAATGTCTGTTCCAGACCCCTTGCTGGTTTAAATCAGAGTCTCTCTGCATCCCGGCATGCTCTCTTGACTTGGCAGGGCTCTCTTCTCCACAGCAGGGCTGGCCCCTCCCTGGCCAGAGCTCCAGCAGAGACTTACAGGCACAGCAGGGTCTGCTGGCTTCTTTGTGCCCCCCTCCCTCCACCACCTCACCACTCACTGCTTAAGCAGGGATCCCTTCCTCCTTTCTGCTGCAGCACAGACCACAGCCAGCATGTGGTATGCTAGCTAATGCTATGTAAGGCTCCAGCAGAGACTACAGATTCAGCAGTGTCTGCCTGGCTTCTCCCTACCCTACCCTCTGCCCTGCTGCTCAAGCAGGAAATGCACCTCCACTCCTATCTCCCATAGAACAGACCCCAGCCCCATGGATCCTAGGCATGTGTTATGTTGCTAATGCCGAGAGGTGTCTGTGTCTCTCTCTCCAATTTCACTGGGGCAGGTAAACAAAAAACTGACCACTTAGGGCTTTTGGAGCTAATCAACATGTCAGTTGGTCAGCTGTTTAAGAAGTTTGAAGTAATAGAGAGGCTATTGTTTTGCTAATCAGGTGATAAAGACCACGATCACTATCATCCCCCAGCTGGTTTGCTTTCCTGTCAGTTTGCTGTAGAGAGTATGATGAAGCAGGGAGGGAGCTTGATACAGAGCTTTTCATCAACAGATGCATGTACTGCACCCTGCTCCCCCTTTGCCTCAGAGTTGCTGAGGGCTGGGGGCTGGCAACACTCCCACCCCTTGAACAGCCAGTGGGGAACAGCCTGGGACCATACAGGCAGACCTCCCTAATGGGAGTCCTACCGGGGCCTCCTCAGCTCAGCTCCCTGCAGAAGGGAAGAGAGGGCTGCTCTAGAGCCCCCTGGCTTCTAGCCTGAGCCACTGCAGGCATGTGCCTGAATTTCCTCAGTCCAGAGGGTATGTCTGTTCAGTTTCAAGCCAATTCAGCCTAGGCAGGGTAGGCTAACCTGCAAAGATTGAATCAATTCAGGCTCAAGCTTTTCGAATGTCTGTCCCTAGCTGTTTAAGTCATCGCTTTTAATTGCCTCTTGGACTCACAGCACTGATATGCAAGTTGAAGTTGTCTTGGCAGTTAAGCGAGACACTGTTAGACAGAAAAGCAAAAGAAGAGAGACAGGAATAACACAATAACATAAGGTATAGGGTGGCACTAAAATCCAAGTCTTGCATCCTATGGAGTTAGCCACATGGATTTAGCACCAAAGTAATGGCAGTAAACCAAGCCTCAGAAGATCTGGGTTCAATTCTTTTCATGACTGGGCAAGTCACATAATCACTTTGTGCCTCATCCCTGCATTTCTAAGTTTTGGGACTGCACTCCCCTTCCAACACCCTTGTCTTGTTTGTCAAACTCTTTAAAGCAGGGAATGTTTCTTATTATGTGTCTGTATAACAACTAACATAGACTGCAATTCCAGGCCCAGCTGGGGCTTTTACGCATTACTGTAATAGTCAAGATGAAATTTCAGGCTAGGTACAGATAGTCAAAAAGCTTGAGGCTGAACCAATTCAGTCTTTACTGGTTAGTCTAAACTGCACAGATTAAATTGAAGCAGAAGTGAACAGACATTTACTTTTGATATAGGAAACACAGCCACAGGCCTACAGTGACTCAGTCCAGAAACTGAGGGGTGCCAGAGCACATCTCTCTGGCTGTGCATTCCTCTTCCTGCTGCCCCCAAGGTCCCTGAGATTTGCAGTCCTGAATGACAGCAGCAGGACTCTGCAGGGTTGCTCATCCCTTTTCTTCCTATTTCCAGGTGCCTCTGGGATTTGTAGTCCACAGTTGCAGCCAGCAGTAAGTTTGAGCTGGGGAAGGGATGTTTAATGTCCCTCTTCCACGCCCCCCCCCAGCCCGACACACACATATGCACACCCTGGCCCCAGACAGGGTTTGCCTGGAGGGGTCAGTACCCCCTTGCAGACTGGGCTGCATCCCCAGGTGGGCTTCCCCCAGCCCCTTGTCAGCCAGCCCTCAATGCTATTAGGAAGCAGAGGAGCGGGGTAAGCCCTGCTCTCTGGAGCAGATAGCACAGCCCAGCCCAGGGCTGGAAAGCATGCTGAGATGCTGGGGGACTGTAATTTAACTTGAACCTGAAAGGGATCTGGGACAGAACTTTCATAAATTGGTTTGACCGAAGTCTGTTAAGTCTGATATACTACATTCAACCAGGTTTATCTTAACCCAATTTCAGCCATTTTGAAACTGGTTTATATGCACTGAGCTTCTGTTCTGTTACAGGTTTAAACCAGTTTCTGATCTCTTAAACCACTTTATGTGCAACTTCTATCCCTAGCCTTTATGACAGCAGAAAAACATTTCCAGATTTTTCATTCAAAGTGGCAATATAATTTTCCTTGCCAATTACTCAAAGTGAGGATGATCTGGGGCCTAGAGTTCATTTGAGCAGGTAGATCTAGATGGGTTGTATAAGCCACTGGCAGCAATGCTTCAGCAGAAGGAACTGGTTCATAAACTAGGGAACCTCTCTCTTCAGCCAATTGCTCAATCAGGTGCTCTGGGAAGAAAGAGAAGATCAGAGCTCCTTCCCGCCACTCATTTTTAACCTGATGTATTTTTTTTATTATTAGAATATCATATCTACAGCTTTTCTATAAAGGTTGCAGTATCTCATGCATCTCCTTACCAAATACTCTCCAATATAAGTAACTCTGCTAGTGCCAGAGCACAGAAGCTACCCTTGCTTTTCCATTCAGTTCCCAGAACATAGGCAGCTTGGCCTCAACTGATGTAGAGACAATGTGCCTAGTGTAAGGGTTCCTTGATCATTCTAAAATGCACTCCAGGCTAGCAAGAAACCCATGAGAAAAGTTATTATTTCTAGTGATACATGCCAATTTTGTCCAGTGCTCATGTTTTGTGAGAATCTCAGATATTAAGACTGTGTTAGTCTTGCCATCCTTATTTTGAATTCTTAATTATTTTACAACTGACAAAGCCATTATGTTATGACCTAGGTTATGAGAAAAGGACAGGGAAGTAACGAGAAGAATTGGATTTCAAAGTGTGGGTGCCCCTGGTGATTTGCCATCACCTGAGAAATAGGGAAATGAAGAAAGTAAACTGGAGAACTGAATGATGTAAGGTAATGAGGACAGAAGAGCAGTAACAGAAGCCATGTGAGGGAGTGATATTGCAAAGAGAAAAGGAAAACAAGGGATGCAAGAAAGTATGAGAAGGCAGGAACATGTATAAACCAGGAAAACAAAGGCAGTGGAAAAAAGGGAGACAAGGAACAAAAATATAGTGGGAAAATACACTGAAAAAAGGAGGACAAGAGACCCCAAGATACAAAGTAGTCAAGAAAGCAGAATAAAATAATGGAAGTAGGAGAGGATAAGAGAAAGGAAGGGACACATGATAGTTTTCATTGTTTAATGACAAAACATTGCAGTCAAATGTACATACATGTATGTACACTAGAATCCTCATCTCTGTTCAGGTCTCTACCCTTGCATAAGTGGGTTACAATGTAACAAAGGGACCTCAGAAAGTCAGGGTTGTAGTTCCCAAGTGCTGTAGAGGCTGCTGAAAGATTACTTTGTCAACACAAGCTCCAACACGGAGGAATGTTTGTTGGGTAGGAAGGGAAATTTTCAGTCATAAATAAAACTGTAAAATGATTTTAAAAGAGAGGAGAAAATCCCTCTTGAAAAATCGCAATAAATACAACAGATGAAGGGAGGAAAAAAACCACACTTTGACCTTGATGAATAGTGAGGGGTATATTAATGCCAAGAATAATGAGGTGAAAAATCCTTTTATGTTCAATGCTGTATTTCTTGTTTATGCTGCTTGCTTCTGCAGTTTTTATGCTGAGAGGAGTGTCCATCAAAGTTTTACCTTTCAGGCTAAAAACTTTCAGTTTACACCTCTGCCTAAACATGGTAAATTTGAAAAAAAAATGTTAAATATTTTTAAAAGGGAAAGTGAAGAATGGCCCTGTCTTACTATATGAGGAATGCATGTTATTTTTTAATAGCTTTAAAAACAAAGCTGGGAAGGAAAATTGAAACTTTGGTGGTGCAAAACTGTCTTTGAAGTGATAGGCTCTTTGGTGTTCTAATTAAAACAGTTTAGGTAAGTGGTGCTCACCTTCCAGCCCTGATGATGAGCGGCACAGGGTCTGCTGGATGGATCTTGCTGGTGAGCTTGTTGCATGGACCAGGTCAATGTCAGGCCCCATGTGCTGGATCTGGCCACAGTGCAACCCCACATGCCAGCCCAGCCCCACACATGGGGCCATGTCCTCTATCTGTCTGGAAATTTGGCAGTGAGGAGTGATGGTGGCAGAGTTCATTAATGCAGGTTCCGGGGTTGGGGCAATTAATGCTGCCACCAATCCCCCATCACAAAATTTCCAGCTGCATAGGGAGCCCCATGGGCCACATGAGACAGCTCTGTAGGCTGGATTCAGGCTGCAGGCCAGAGGTTGAGCCCTACTGGTTTAGATTTTACTGAGTGATGAGCAGAGGTGTATTCAGAAGTGGTCTTGAAGTTGGTATTGGGACTGGGGGAAGAGAGATGCCCTCTGAGCAGTTTCATGACAAGATTTCTAGGTTTGATGAGTATGGAGTAGAAGTAGATGCTGAGACATGCTACATTTCCAAAGGGTGTATTTTTATCATGGGCTATCCAGCTTGTATTAGATATTCTGTTATAAAAACAAAGTGAAGACATGGCATCCTAGTTTTATTCTGAGCTCAACCGTTGTATTGACTTACCTACCTATATAGCACTGAACACAACAAGTGCCTTGTCCCCACTTAGGATTTTCCAACATATTAATTATCTCACTGAAGAAACCTGACCTTTTTGCTGGTGAAGACAAAGCCTTAGTCAAGAACAGATTTATTTTTATTAGTGAATGTTATACAGGAAGTTACAAAGTTGAAAGTCAGAATCACAGAATCATAGAAAATTGGGGTTTAAAGAGACCTCAGAAAGTCATCTAGTCCAACCCCCTGCTCAAAGCAGGACCATCCCCGACTAGATCATCCCAGCCACAGCTTTGTCTAGTCAGGTCTTAAGAACCTCCAAGCGGTTTAGTGCACCACCTCTCTGGATAACCGGTTCCAGTGTTTAACCACCCTCCTAGTGAGAAAGTTTTTCCTAATATCTAACCTAAACGTCCTTCGCTGCAACTTGACACCATTGCTCCTTGTTCTGTTATCTGCCACCACTGAGAACAGCCCAGCTCCATCCTGTTTGGAACTGCCCTTCAGGTAGTTGAAGGCTGTTGTTAAATCCCTTCTCAGTTGTCTCTTCTCCAAACTGAATGAGCCCAGTTCTCTCAGCCTCTCCTCATGTGTTTCTGGTCACTAACTATTTGTGTTGCCCTCTGCTGGACTCTCTCCAATTTGTCCACATCCTTTCTGTAGTAGGAGGCCAAAACTGGACGCAGTCCTCCAGCTGTGGCCTCACCAGTGCTGAACAGAGGGAAATAATCACTTCCCTTCATTGACCTTGATTGATCTACATTGATCTAAGATCTCATTGATCTAAGCTAATCTTAGCCAAAAGGCCAAGAAGTGAAAGACTTGTGTTTGCTTGAAATACCCTACACTGTTAGGAAGCACTGATCCTGCTTCATAAAAATCCACTAGATCTTCCTGGCTCAGTGAAATGGATGGCCCATTATCCTATCTAAATATAAGGGGAAAGGGTAACTAGAAAGGATCTAAATTGTGGGCTGACCAGTCTTGCGGCCAGCTCAAAAATGTCTTACAAATCTGGGAAGAAATCTTGAATTACCTTCTTATGAATGCCTTTACTAATAAAGATGCTACTCAATCAAACCCCAGTGTGAGCATAAATTATGACAGCACCATGTGCACTTGAAAATGCATAACCTCAAACAGAAAGAAGAAAGCATTCTACAGACTGCAGGAGCCCCTAATTCATTTTATTCCGTCATAAAGAAAGAACAACACATACATGTAATACCATATGTAAGCCATTAAGAATTCCTAAAGAACATAACAGTAAGGCTTCTTTCCACAGAGGCTGTCATGTGCAACAAGATGGCTTTCTGTTTCTAGTGATCACTCATCTCAATAAACATAATGCAAAAATGGAAAGGGCCCAAAGATGAGTGCGTAAAGTAATACAGAGAAATGGGGAATTTTTTTTTTTACCTCAGGCGAGATATAAAAGATCAGAAGGGCTTAATCAAGACTAGATATTTCCTTTAATCTAAAGAGAAAAACCTATGGAGGAACTAGAAGACAGGA
>NW_017728913.1:20915238-20922831 GCF_001723895.1 Crocodylus porosus | reverse complement strand
CCTGTCCTTTGGATGGGGGGCTGGACTCAATCTCCTGAGGTCCCTTCCAGCCCTAATGTCTATGAAATCTATGAAACTAAAGAGATTGACAGAAGCATTCAAGTACATGACAAAAATGGGGAGTTTCTCTCTGTGGTTTCATAATAAAAGAACAAAAGGATATTAATCAGAATTAACCTTAAAAAGGGCACTTGGGTAGTGTGAGTGTTAAAGCACATGGTTGACAGCCCAGAAGTTGCAAATTTGAGGCCATAGCAAAAGCACTCATGGTGGGGCACTGTCAGATGTCAATAAACTGGCAAATTTTGCTAAATACTTATCAAACAAGGACACAGAAAAGGAAATCCTTGAAAAGTCTGATCTAAACACAAAGAAATATTGGGAGCAAAAAAGCTAATAAACCTTTGGATTTTACTAGTCTGACAAGTTGGCCTCAATAGCTGTTAAAGACCTCTGTTCCAAGCCAGAAGACTCAAAGCACACTTCCTGCTTTTAACAAAGCAATAAGTTATAAATCACAGGTTTAGCAAACCCCTGATAAGTGTTTCCTTCAGTTGTGTCCAAGGTTCCCTCCACACATGCTTGCCAGCTGGTCAGTAACCCTTCCTCTTAATCACAACCTTCCTGCTTCACAGAATTTTAAATTAAATCATCAGCATCCTTTTACTGAATTCACCACAGCAGCTGCCTTTCCCTGTTCCTGACTTGTGAAAGAGGCTCTCAGCAGGAAGCAAGGTGGACAGACAGAAACTTTGAATAGGAGCCACCACTTTCAATATGTGTAAGCCTTTATGATTTTTTTTCTTTTTTATACAATTGATTGTTTAAAACTTTAACTTTTCAGTCCAGCCGTGTCTAAGATTCCAACTTTTAAATGTAAGCTCTCTTATCAAGCTTGGAATGTGCTAATGGTGGAGGTTATCAACATCGCTGCCGCAGAGAATTCACAAAACCATTTTCATGTAATCCCTTTTTCATCCTTTGACATCTCTGCCTTTCTCCATACAAACCATGCTCACAACTAGAGAGCTTATTTAACTAGACGTGTTGTTTGATTCCTCTGTCATATCTCTTAGCTTAATGCCGTCTACTTCATTTCTGCCACAGATTCCTTATCCACAACCACATCATTTACTGTTGCAGCTACAGCCTCCTCAGATTTTTATGGGCTCCCCATATCTCATTTGGTCCTTTCCATTGTGCAGTACACAGCTTTGTGCAGCTAAATTCCAGAGCCTTTTTCCATTATTCTGATCCTACCACTCTCCTCCATGACTTTCTCTCTCCTTCATTAAATTTAATCTTCTCATCTCTTTGCAGAGCAATACAGCCCTGTAGCTCTGCTCATAGTTCCTTTGGTCTTCTGGCTTCACCTCTCACTTCTTGTTCACCTTCTTTTCTTTCCTTCCCTCATACTTTTTTCCATGCTGTCTCCTGTATCCAGACTAGTGTCCCTTTCTCCATGAAGCCTTAGAGAATATACAGTGGAAAATATAATGAGGATCCTACTTTCCCTTCATATTTTTGGTCGTATTTTCAGTATTGTCCAAGAACAAAGGAGTATTCTGAGATACGCTCAAAATGGACTCTTAAAAAAAAAAAAAAAAGACATTGCCACTTTTTGTCGCTCTTGTTGTAGAGCAATGAACAGCATTTTATGTGCATTAATAATTCTGCTATAACTGAAACCATTACCGTTGAATCTCCATTATTTGAAGATTTTTGGTGCAGCTTAGATACAAACTTGGCTAGGATTTAGACAAGGGCTGTGTACACACATTCATATAATCTGGCAGAATTCTTGCAGGTTTGTTTTCCTAGCAAAAAAAAAAAAAAAAACTTTCCTGGAGATGTCTGAACAGACAGTTGAACGCTGAATCCCTGAAGAGTAGATTGCACTGATGACATAGTCTATTATTAACTTAAATGTCTATTAGTGGACTGAAAGCTTCAAATTAGAGCTGAAATAAACACACTTTATATTCATTTAGTTTTCATTTGAAAAATACTACTTGTACTCAGATTACCTCCAGTCAAGCCATGACTATGGGGGAAAAAAGACTATGTATTAAGGTAGCTTTGTCCCCCTGGAGCAGCACAAAGTTGTCCCACCACTCTGCGAAATCAAGCTCTCAGAGTTTTAAAAGCAGTTTTAATCCATAAGTAAATACAGGATTTTTTTCTCAATGTAGTTGTCATAACCAGTTGTTTGTATCTGATGAAGGAAAATAAATTACTATTCAGAATAAGTGAAAGAAATAATTTAAAAGTGTGTCTATGAAACAAGATATATTTGTTCCAGTTTTGCAGATCCACTCATGCCCTATTCTGCTTTCACGTGCTAACAGAACTCTGCTCATTTCCAGTAATTCTATTCTCCATCATTAAGAGAAATCTCAAATTTCACATTCAACATTCAATAAACTTGGAGGAGGGGAAGGGGAGAGGCAACTTTTCAAAAGTTGATTTGAGCATAATTTTTCACATATCATAATCTGACTGCTAGATGTTGCTTTCTATGTGCAAAGCACAATACAGAGGCATGAAAAAAATTGCGTGTCAAATATAAACATGAAAAATTGCAGTCTCCGGGCTTGTTTAAAGTACTTTGGAAGTTTGGCTAAGAAAATGTGTTTTAAAAAAAAAAACTTAACCCATATGCAAGAACGTGGTAGGCAACTATAATTTCATGGATGTTATTGTACCACATACCACATCCATTTGGTACACTTGTAGTAGCATTTGCCCCAAATAATACTGTTTCAGAAAAACCCTTATTAAAGTAATATTAATATCTCAAAATGACTGTTAAAAGCACGTGGATATTTATCTTACAGTTCTTTAAAATGATATGTTGATGACTGGGACTGGTGAGTTATTATATGCACACAGTAAGCCTAAAAAGAATAAAAGTAAGGAGAACAAGACAGGCAAAATAATCTGAATAATGTCTCTAGTAACCAATAATTCTGACACATTTGGTTATGTTTCTCATTCTCATCTAACCATAAGAAACTTGAATACATCTCATTCACTTAATAGGAACAGATGGATGCGTTATTCTTGAATATCATCTACAACAACTAATTGTACTCCAATCTCATTGACATACAGTTTGCATCATTTTTCATTTTGTTTGGTGCACATATTTTACAAAAAATGCCCACAAGAAGTAACAGTGGCATATTAAAAGCTACTTCAGGGAAAGGTCAGCCCTTCCCACCTGTTCCAGCTTTTATGAGTGTCCTCAATCTCTTGAAGCCTTTGGGCTGACTACTACAAACCCTGCAGAATAAACAAATGTTTCAATGTTGCAAAACCAAGAACACGCTTGGGTGCCCTAGTAATTTGCTCTGCTCCATTTATTTTTAAATCAAGTCAGGAAGGTCATCATCAACATGAAAAATGTGAACAAACCTTCATATCTTAAACAAACAACAAAGACATTTTCTGGGGATTTTTCCCTTTCTCTTCCTAACATTCTCTCTCTTCGGGTGCTTGTTTTCCTTCTTTTAAAACAAAGCACAGTACATTTACTGGGTTTTAGTTGTGAATGGTCCAAAATATATATGGGCCTGATTGAAACTTCCAGATTCAACTACTCCAGAATTATGTAACTGGAACGTGGAAATCTGGCTTCACAAAAGCTAATGATAAAATTGTCATTCAGTTTAGCATAGTCAGGATTTCAATCCTAGATCCTGACACCTTTGACAAAACTACTGTTCCAAATAAGTACCCAAGGTGAAGCCTTGTATTAAATGCAGTTTAGGTCCCTAAAATCAAAGACAAATTATCTATGAGCTGGCTATCCTAGAGTTCTTCCTATCCTGGAGATGTAACTCTTTAGCTTCGCTTGTTCTCTTCCCAAGTCATCACCTCCAAAACTCAGTTCCTTGTCTTGAAGTATAGGAGTAAAGTTATTTTCTAAGTGTATGTGGAAAGGAAGTGAAAAAAAAACAAACCCATTTGTTTCCTCATCTGGATTGATTCTGGACACCAGCACCTTTTCCTTTCTCCATGACTCTTCCCAACTTTTCCTCTCTTTCTATCTATGGTGGAAAAAGAAGCAAAAAAAGACAGAAGACAAGAATGTTCCCCAAGAGAAAGAAACTCTATTAATCAAAATGTCACTCAAACTCTGCACCCTGAGAGGTGGAGGATAGGGTATAGAGATAGCCAGTCACAGACCCTCCAGAATCAGTTCCTCATCTCTCAGACTCAAAACATTTAAGATCCACTCCATTGGACACATGGTCCCTTACCACTAAGCAGCTCTTTCTCATAATTGGTGTAATAATTAAAGTGGGGAAAGTGTTTCCTATTTTCAATTTTCCACAACTCATAAATATGTGAATAGATTGTCCCCAAAATAACTGCGCCAATGAAACAGGACCACTTTCAGACCCAAGGAGGAAAGTTTTAAAAATGATGGAACATGAAAGCTACAAAAGAGCTCTATATCATTACATGGAGAGTGAACTATAAAAAGACAGTGATAGGATGTTGGGTGGCAGGCTATTTATTAGCACCTATTTATCCTGCGCAACTCAAAAGGTTAAGTCTCAAATGAACTATGCAAGACATTGCCAACAAAGTCTGACAAAACCTTTTATCTTCCCACCTATCATATCATCCATTCTGTACATGCCACAAATTATAAATATTATAGGCAGGTTTGGAGCTAGTAAGACCACCCCCTATAAACACTGCCTGTTGTTTTGTATTACAAAATCCATTTGCTAATATCTTTGCTAAACTTTGACTGTTTGGGAAGAATTTTTTCCTTTTGTCTACAAAATGCTTAGTCAATGCAAAAAGGAATAGCTTTAATAGCAGGGAGTAAAACAGTCCTGGCCCAGAATACTTTCTATTCTAAGGCTTAAACTATTTACTGTGTGTTTGAAGATTTGAGTTCAAAACTCTGTATACAGAGGAACATACTGTCTCCAGCATACTGGTCTAACCATGGAACTATTCAGGAAAAGTAGAAGGGGTATCACCACTAGCAGCAGCAGCAGTAGTTCTCTAGGTAGGGCCCAATCCAGTAGCTCAGGACGAGGCTCTCAGGCAAGATATGCAAGGGAATGCCTTGCGTGCGAATCCCAAAGTGTAGAAAGCTAGCTGCTCAGGATTTAGTTCTGAGCAACTTTTAGGTATCAAAGGCACATTAGTAATTGAAATGTTGGGACCTATAGACTTTAGATGATTCCAAGGTTAGGAGACATCTAAGCATGGGTTTTGTGCATCTAAATTTTGTACTAAGGCTCCTACAGAGGCAGTTTGTGTTTCTGTGGATCTGGCTTAATGCCAGTAATATTCATCAAACATATTATTGAATGAGAAGCATAAAAAAGTAGGAACTCAATGATTCTGTCTTCAGAGGTGAATTTGAAAATGTGAACTGAATAAGGAACAGGGCCACACTTTAAACACCAAAGTGAAAATAAAATACCAAATACCTGCTTATGTACAAGAAATCCTAATTCTGACATTTCCTAACTTCTGAGAGTTTTATTTTGCCATCTTAATGCTTTGATGGTATTTTTTTTTTTTTTACATGATATACATTTATATTAGAAACCGGTTAATTCTTTAGAATCCTACCCTTCCTTGGAAGCACGGCAAAAGTATGGCAATGAGTTTCAAATATAACAAAAAAAAAAATCATATTTTTTTCATTCATACTGTCCTCCAGATTTTAAAGTTTTTATGTTGAGACTGAAGGAATAGAAGGAAACCTATAGAAGGTGACATTAAAATGCCCCCCCCCCCGTGGCTTTAAAATTACTACCTCTTCAAAGTTAAAGATTAGGAATATTAGCAAAAATCAATTAATGGACAGAAAGTAAGTGAGGGAACAAGTACATAATATATACAGTGTACTTTATACACTATATAGACAGGATAAGTTAAACATTCTTATTATACATTACAATTACATTCTTATGGTACAGTAAAGGATGATACATTCCTATTTGAACATGGCTTGAAATTTCATATTGTTGTGAAGGCCTTTAACAGCTGAACTGCAGCTTACCTAAAAGGCTTTAAGCCAAAGACAGTCTATTATAGTGTTGCCTATGGAGCAGCTTAGGACATTCAAGTGCTCTTCCTGGTATTCCTTCTGCTCTGAGGGAAGGCATGAGCGGTGCAGCCTATAGACTCAATTTAGTATAATACTCCCTGATGCATGGGCATAGCTACACCCTTGGCCTACAGTAGGGATGGACCTGTCACTCCAAATCCTACCCACTTTGTGTCAGGAGGTGAAGGGTGCAACCTCTGAACCACCCTCGGACTTCTGACATGGGTACTTCATGTAACAGGCAGCTTTAGCCATGTCAAACTAGTTGAGCTACATTTACTCCTAATTACAATTTTTCTTTAGGCACCACTGTCAAAATTGTATTATCGTACCTAACTGACTGTCTCTGCTGTTAGGCTTCTGTAAGTTGGAGATGCACCTTTTTCAGCAAGATGCCTACAACGAGCTGAAAGTTAAGCAGTGGCACTTCTTCAAAAATATACATTTTAAATCCTGTGAACAAATGGACACCAACTATTCTCTCTTACACTCAAGCAGACCTTAACTTCAATTTGTTTGAAGAATAAATTTGATATTCAAGTGAGACAATGCTCCCTTCGTTATGTGAGCTATTAGAATATGGAGCTGTGAAAATGTGGGGAAGAGTGCTCCTGCTTTGCAAGTAAGCACTGCCACTTTTGTAACCATGCCATAAAAAAAATTGGGATCAAATTCTGCATTCCATTACTAATGCATGGCTTCATTCAAAGTTATTGAAATAAGACCTCTTCTCTTTCCTTTTTTAAAAAACCAATATCAAACCATTTATTTAAATATCACAGTCTTAAAGGAACTCCAGGCAACTTCAATATTTGCCCAATTACAATATTTAAAATATTGGAACAAAACTCCTTATTTATTCAGAAAGGAATGGAGGAATGATTTCCTCATAGGCAAATACACCATGTGATTAAAAGTGATCGGTATGAATATGCATCTTGGTTACCAAGCTATTGAGCCAAATAAAAATTAGGTGTGACATGATGCGGTCTACTAGTCTTAAAATCTTACCATGCTGACTTGGAACAACTATTCAGTTCATTTACTACTGATGAAACTTTTTTCTTTCTAACCAGGTAGTTTTACTACAAAACATATTTTAATACATTTATTTTTATACGTTACTGTTATGCAAAGCCTTTTTATTTAACTAATAAAAATATATTTAAATGTTTGGAATTCTGATTTCCAGACACAGAATCATAGAACCATAGAAATTAGTATTGGAAGGGACCTCAGGAGGTCATCTAGTACAACCTCCTGTTCAAAGCAGGGCTGTCTCCAACTAGATCATTCCAGCCAGGGCTTTGTTGAGTTAAAAACAAAGCCTTATAAAGCTCCAAGAATGGAGATTCCACCACCTCTCTAGGTAACTTATTCCAGTGCTTCCCCACCTTCCTAATGAGAAAGTTCTTTTCTAATATTCAACCTAAACCTCCCTTGCTGCAATGTGAGGCCATTGCTCCTCGTTCTATAAACTGTCACCACTGAGAAGTCCAGCTCCA
>NW_017728913.1:20907954-20911828 GCF_001723895.1 Crocodylus porosus | reverse complement strand
AGACTAACCAGCCTATGGTTTCCTGGGTCCTCCTTCCTGCCTTAAATTAATTGTATTTTAGAATAAACAGTTTACTGATGGGTTTTCCTTATAAGTGTGGATGTTTTCAGAGGGTAACCTCAGAGATTACATTTTTACTAAGAAGTCAATTACAATGTTGCTATTTCGTATAATGAAAAATGAAAATTGCAGCTTTCAATTCTTCGAAAATCTCAATAAAAGTATCTTCTTCAAATAATTTCATTGAATTACATGGGAAGTAAATAATGGTACAAGAATGACTAAAAATAAGTGTGTTGGTAGATATAAGTAACAGTTCTTGGGATTATTCTGCAAGATAGCAGTGGTTTGTTCTAAACTGTGTGTGATGCTAGAGCATGTGAGATCAATATGAATCCTCCACCATATACATGCTTTGTGCTTGAATATGAGCCTGCAGCACACAGAATACAATTGCACAGAATGATTCTGAACAAAGTCTCAGTGCAGAGAAGCTAGGTGAATTTACAGTGGTTTAAAAAGTTGTGAGAGCCAGATGATGAAAGATACCCAGAAATTATTCTTATACAGCTTCTGACAAATCTCAACCTTCAGTTTTTTACAGTGGATTTAAGAATCTGAAGGCAACGTTCTAACATTATATTACAGTTTCTTACACAGTTTTAAAAATATTCTTCCTCCTCTTCCCCCTCCTCCCTTGCCCCCTGCCTTTTTTAGTTTTTAGGAAAGTAAGTGTAAAGGAACAAACATAGGGAATACATAAAAGTAACTGCTCTTATAGGGAAAAAGGCTTCTCATATAGTTCTCAATGATATAGCTAAGCAAATGGCTCTCCAGAGAATTAGTTATTGCTTCACAAAGAAGGACCCATTGAATTTTGAAATTCTAAAATTACACGTTTACAAACAAAGCTAGTCATTATTACAGGAAATTAACTGCCTTCTTCCACTAACTATCTGCTTGACCTAGGAAAAATCCCCACCTATGCATGTATTGGGGATCTTGATGGAGAGAGATCTCTTAGGGCCATTGCTAGACTGAATTAATTCATACAAGAAAGACACTACCAGATCCCCAAAAATGGTTCTATGGCTGCTAACTGCAATTCCCATTTTTCCCTGTCCTGAGCTGGAGGAGACTAAGTTATGTAGGCCTGAATCAGAACCATTATATCATTCACAGCAGAAATGGTTTTTACTCTGCAACCAAAGTATCCATATCCCAGCCCTTCCTGCCTCTATTATTTTGCATAGGCAAATAGATATCCATGGACATCTCATCACAAACATTTTTGAAAGACATGCTCACTGCTTTTTCTTTTTCAGTGAGAATATAGTAAAAGGAATCAGCTGGTTAAAGGGAGCCCAAGTCCAAAAGAATGCTGTTTTTAGTGACTTTCTTTATGGGAAAAATAGGCTGGAAGAAACTGAAGACAAGTTATTGCCTCTTCCCCCTATTTTCAATGCTGTCCTGCTTGCCACAGAAGAGATCCTATACAACATGATTAATGAATGTCTAGCAGGATATGTTCTGGAGCTCTTCAACAAATGACAGGTTACTTTGTGAGTATCAGGTGTTGTAGCACCACAGTGGCTACTGAGGCATGTAATTGCTGTACTGAAGTATGGCTATTGGAAAAATATTTCAATTTGTACCTGTGCACAGAAGGAAAATTAAAAGCAAAAACCAGTGCACACCGGATACTAGTCATGAACAATGGTCCTACTTTCTTTCTTCGTTCTTATCTCTTTCAGGGCAAGTACAGCTGCCAATTGCATTGGGTCTCAGCTGGGATTCCTGTACAATGACAAATGAGTGTCTCATGGTCACATACAGCCTATGTGAAGCACTGAGCCCCATCTGGATTTGATCAACACGTATGATGGACAGTGACTTCAGGGTTTTCTGTGATACTTTTGAACATCTGTAATGTTATATGATGGTTGTACCACTGCAGGAACACTAACTTGCCCAAAATCCTAACGAAAAATATTATAAGTGAAGCACATGAATAGAAGCTACGTTTAGAACATTCCTGATTTTGCTCTATAGCTGATGACAGCATGGCTCCTGTATATTATTTGGAACAATGAGACCAGTTTGAAAATGCTGTCTCCTAAGGGATGCTTGTGAGGACAGAGAAAGGAATAGGGGTGCAGACTGATCCAGCAATTGGGAAATAGCAAGGATGCAAAGCTGACTTGCAGGTCCCTAAAATAATTTGAGAGTCAAGACTCTCAGACATAACCAGATGTGGGCGGGAAAGCATTTTCAAGACTGAAAATCAGAATTAGTGCTTGCTTGGCAAGGTTATGATCAGTGTTATGGATATTGCTGGCAGTCTTCATGAAGTTAGGAATGAACCAACACGGACTGACCTTGTGCTGCAAAGTGAAGGAAACATAAAAACTTACATGTTCATTTATATGTGGCAGGCTGAAGAATCACCCTTAATGAAGAGAGTGTTTGGAGTTCAGGAGATCTATATACTCTCCCCAGCTTGACATGGATGCAGGGAAATAGTCCAAGCAGAGGAGACTAATTTGCACCTTTGAAAAGCCAGCCAAGAGCTAAATAATTCACCTACTTAGCAGAGGCAAACGAACAGTGATTCTGCCCCCAAAACAAAATTTTTACATTCTGCAGTGATTCAGAGTTGACATGCCAGCTAGCCATTGTCAGAATTTCTGCATTTTCTTTTAGTAATTATTCTTTAACAGCAAGGCCATCAACCAAATTCAGGCAGAGAAAAATAGTTTTAGGCAGGCTGGTTACCACTCCATGGTTATTAAGAAGATATGTCTTTTCTTTAGGCTTTCTCTAGTGACAGAGGTACTCCTGAAAGAGGTTGCTTTGTAACAGAGGTCATCTTGTGTTGCTGTTAGTGTCCATTAGCAGGAGTGGGTGGGAACATAACCAGGATGCTAAAAGGAATTTGGCTGACAAGCCAGCCTTTAGAAAGTAGCTTTGGCCAGATCATAAGTTCTCAGGATTTTTTAAGAGAAATCAGCCCCAGGGAAGGAAACATTGGGGCTCTACTAGCAGCCAGGTGGTGAGCGTGTGTTTAATACAGTTTTTGCAATATGTCATGCATTTAAAAACATCTTTCTTCAGCAGCCATTTCTTATCCTGCTGCTGTCCCAGTCTACATTATACTTAGCCAGAAGTTTGAGGACTTTTTTTTTTTTAATTAAAAGTTATCCTCTCAAGCACAGGCAGTAGATTCTCAACAGTTGTCCCATTACAACACTTAGTTGAACATTGGCCAAAATTGCTGCTTTGTGTGTAGGTGTAAGCAGATGTTTCACTCCATAACTAGTGTCTTTGAGACTTCTAATTAATTTTTCCTCTTCCTGTTGGATAGGATTTGTCATAGCCTCTCTCTCTCTTATCCATCCAAGAATATTAGAGAAGCAGCCCCTAAAGCATCCTGTCCAGCATAGTTCAAGCCTTCCAGAGGTATTCATCAGTCAGCTTTGAAAGGATGACAGCTTTGGTGATGGCAAGGGTATGACATAAGGATCCCGGCTGAGCCCTCTGAACCCTCACTCTAACTTTCCCTGCACCGGAAAATCAGTCCCCAACCCCTGTGGACTGGGGTAGAGTTGCATGAGGGTGAACACATCCCCTAAAACTGCCTCATAGCATCCACCAAAAGCAGAAGAGTGTCCTATCATCTAGGACAAACACCACCTGGAGGACAGTAGGCCAAGCCTTACAGGAGCAACACAGTGCCTCTCTCTCAATATGCAAAGGAGTTGCAAGCATGAACTCCTAAAGAAACTGAAAGCTGTGGACTATATGAGTAGTTCCTGGACAAGAGGAGCTGGCACTCACTAGGTGAATGTAGACTATTCAGAATGGAGTGGCCAGC
>NW_017728913.1:20901724-20907167 GCF_001723895.1 Crocodylus porosus | reverse complement strand
GGATGGGCACCAGTGGTCCTGCCTGCCCCCGCCACCGAATGCCTAAGCGGGAAGTGTTGCCTATCAGGGGGTACACCAGTGCTCTCAGGGGGTTCATATGTACCCCCTACATGTCACCGCTGGTTAAAAGCATACTTATAGCACTTAAAAGGGATTAGCAGATGCATAAATTCATACCCTAGCCAATTTCCTGGCAACTTGTGTGCTGTGATCATACCTTGACTCTACTAACATTCTAATATGTGCTTCTGCTTCTTGAAAATGAATTAGATTTTTTCCTTTTTGACATTTAAAGATTCACTGAATGTCAGAGATATTTATGATTTGATCTGGGATGCTGAATACAAGCAGATAAATACCCATAGAAGTTCTTCAATTCAGGAAAGATGCTGGAAGGCAGAGTTAAGGGTCAACCGTACAACCCATTAGACCTTAGCTCAGAATTGCACTTCTACAGCTGTAAAGCAACTGGGAGAACTGATTTCCTCACTATTCACAGAGACACAGAGTGTTCGACAGGGACATACATAGGGAAAAGAATTCTAAGAAACATGGACTATATATGAATTAGAGGAAATGAAAAACACAGAAGGGCCGTTCACAGTCTAAGTGAAGTGCAAACTAAACACTAAAAGGAAAAATAGTAATAAATCTTTAGATTAAATGAATAGTTGAAGGAAGGAATAAGAGTTAATAAATTACTAAATCTCTTGTTCTGCCATCTGGATTTGGAATGAAGTTCTTCAGACAAGAACATAGATTTTTTTCTGAAAATTGGGTTTCAGTAAAATCATAGAAAGTCTGCCAGTGAGAAAAAATACATCACGTCTTTGTTTTGAAGATAATAATAGATATGCTGTATCTTGGGAGGCACAGGGAGTGAAAAGGAAAGGGGGAGGGCAACATTCTTAAAACAGAAAGTCAATTTTGAAATAAAACCTCAGGCTTGAGATTAATAATTATTTATTAATTTTGTGCACATCTACATGTGCACTTTACTACAGAGTTGACTGATTAACTGTGCAGTAAAGCATCACTGTATCTATGTGTGCTAGTATTAGGGCACAGTAAATTGACTAACTCCTCCATAAAATGGTACTGTTGGGGATAGTACTATCTTACACTGGAGTCTGTTACTGCACTGAAATGCATATGTAAACAGTGATAGGGGCTGGCTGGAGCACAAGGGTGCTAAAGTGCTGCTGCACAGCTCCACACTTTAGCCCTCTTGTGCCCTAGCCCTTTCGCCACCCAATGCTGCTATTTGGAGCCCAGGGATGACCCCCTGAGCCTACTTCCAGCCCAGAGCTGCTCTACCCTGGGCTCAAACTGCTGCAGCCCTAAACCATGTGTAAATGCTGCGCCCAGGAGCAGTTAACTCTGGAGCAAACTGTGCTGGAGTTTATCATGTCACCTTAATGGCACATGTAGATGTACCCTTTGCTTCTTTGTCTACGTGCCAAAAACTACTGCTTTTTTATCACAGGAGCTTTAAAGAAAAAGTAGGGTGGCAAGGAAAGGCATAAGAGAGATTTCTTTTTTGAGCACCCATCAAAAAAATTTAAAAATAAATCCCTGCCATTGAATAGTCTCACAACAGGCAAACTAAAATACATTAATGAAAGAAATTACTGATTTTTTTTTTTTTACTGGCACACATGCAAATATGGAAGAATGAGCTCTTATAAAAAATTCACAAGGTCCAAGATTCAGTATTCCATTCTTTTAAATAAAGATTTTGAAGAGAGAAAGACTGGATACCCTGATGTCTAAAAGACATTTAATGATTGATTTTGTTGCCTGTTTTTGTTTGTTTTAGTCTGACTTTACCATGTCTGGTTTTCTTCAGTAAATTTGAAGAATGGCAGATACCCAGTATGGGAGTATCCCATGTAATTTATTCTTTGCATATTTTGTTCCATTGTTAATATTCCCAAGATCCCTACAAACCATTTTTCTAGCTCTGGGGAATTGTTTAGTTTCTAGTTGGCTGCAATTTAACATCCAATGGCACATAGTGAATGTAAACTTAATGTCATATTTTTTAGATTAAATTTTCCTTTTAAGGGACAGAATCAAAGTTCCACATGAGCCCTGGGTTAATTCTACCACATATGGAAAAATGAGCCAACACCACCAGCTTACAACGAGCAGTATTTCTGCCATTGTTATCTACTTTATACACAGGAACAAGATACTTAAATTATTCTATTTAGTAACAGCATATATACTTGAAGCAGCACCTCCATAATATATTTGTAACTATTCTTTTTTCAGGACTTCTCCGGTGTTGTGCATCTCCTGGAATCACCTGAAGAACAGCCTTCAGAATAACCACAGTAGACTAGGGCTACACTCGTGGTGTTTGCAATTGTATTGCTAATGAGGACGTTGGCAGCATATTATGAAATCCCTTTACTCATAGTTCGTGATAAATAATCATTTTAAACACTATAACTCAGAATTGACTTCCTTATGTAAATCATATGCTTTTAAAAAGATGACATATGGCCTTGGCACAGACCATCAGAGGGTGGAATATATTTGTTGCCTTCATAAGATCATCTAGGGAAGTTTGAATATGCTCAATTTAGGACAAATGTGAATAAGTATGTGATAATAATGTTTGAGTTTTAAGTTCTGGCAGACTTTGCCACCTATTCATCAAAGCATAAAAGATTTAGAAAAAGGTGATATATAATGAATGTCTTGGGAACAGAATGAAAAAAAAAAAATAGTGCGTCTGCTTTCCAAAATCCTTCTGTAAAACTGAATGTCACTGCAGCTTTGTGGGAAGACAGCCCATGCAGGAAGGAGCATGAATGAGTACACTGGATTTTTTTTGACATTCCTAAAATAAATCCTGGTAAATTTTTCCCTGCTGCATAGTCACTAGGATGCTCTTTTTGAGTCCGACCTTAATATATTTGTATGCATTACTTATTTGAGTTTCACTAAACTACAATCACCATTTCAAGTTGCCAGCTTACTGGCAGTTCCCTGGTACAAAACTCTGTTTCTCTTCATGGCCCAGTTCTGGGCCATAACTTCCCAAGTACTTCCCTAGTACTTGAAGCACCCCTTTTACCAGAAGCACTGTGGATGCACAATACAAACAATAAATAACCCATGATCCTTCTTACTATACATAAGTTCAGAATTGAGTCATTTTCCTAGTAGAACACAATAAAACTTTAAATAGCACAAGATATAGATAGATATAGACAATAATTATATGTGTGTGTACATTTCTCTGCTTCAGTTCCTTCATTCCTGAAATGTTCTTTGGGTTTCCTTAGAATCTTTAAAAAATCCAGAAACCTCAACTTTTCCTCCCTCCTAAACATGGGTCTCTTGTGGTCAGCTTTTCCTGTTCTCTCTTAAATTGCCAATGGAAGACACTATTGGTTTACCAGTTTTACCAGTGCCCCTTGTTTAATGACTCATTGATTAAATAACTGAAGTCCTACACAACTGCTCAGTTAACTCCCGATTCACCGTTCAGACCTTGGTTCCATTTTCACTCTTCAAGACATTGTTTGGATCATACCAATATCTTTGTCCCACAGCACTCCATTTCAACAGACAATCACCAAGCCTTAACAACCCTCATTATTAGCCCTTTGTCAGGTGTAAAAACATCTACTCCCTCCATATGGAGGAAGAAAACCTCAAAAAAACCCAACAAATGACTAGTTGTTTGCAATTTGATACGGCTATGTCCCCAGTATCAAACAGAATCAATAAAACATATGCAGACAGAATCCTAATCATCCTATCAGACTGTTTCAAAGTAAAAAGAGTCTTGCTGATGGGGAGAAAAGGTAGATTAGCTATTTAAAATGTCCATCAAATCTATGCCATATCAGAATACTAGAAGTGCAAGACTGACCTGTCATTAATAGCTTTTGCATGTATAAATATATGCGACCTATCAACTCTAGCTGGATTTTAATATCAATTAGACAGCAGTTCAGCACATCTGTTAACTTGCATTACAGCACCTAATACAAAAAAAAGTTCCCCTACAAGTTAACACTTCATACAATTCCTACAAAAAAAGGCAGAATAATCAGTCAAGCCTTGTGGTATGATACAGATTTCAAGAAAATGGATTCTCTTAGGACTAAAAGCGAGTTGCACAGAAATGGCCTGTCCACTCTTTAAGAGAGAGATCACAAAGAGAGGGGGAGAGATTGTATGTAAAGTACACTGGATCAAGGTAGTAAAAAGGCTTCCATAGCTCAACATCTTGATTTACTAAATCCTTAAGTGCTTAAAGTTGAAAGGTGTGCATAACATTTATGCAAGGGCAGGACATGGTTATGCAAAAGTCATGTGCACTGAAACTTATATGACAAGAAAAAACAGAATGAAAACAGCAATATGACGCTAATGAAATAAGATGAAGCCACAAACTGGCATAAAACTAACTTGTATTCAGTGAATCTATCTTGAAAACACTCTTTGAATCATACATCATTTTTTAAAAGCCCTTAGGGAAATAAACAGAAGAAATAAAGCCAAAAAACCCATGCTACCTACTGTAATTTTTGTTCAGGGTTAAGCCATTTTCTCTGTGTAAACAAAATCTTTCATTTCCCCAAACCCACTTGCATATTATTAAGTACAGCTGCACAGAAGAGATCATCTCACTCAAAGATATTTCTAATGGGGAAAATAAAACTAAGTTAAAAATCAAAACGCCAAATGCTTTTCTTTGTGGATTTTTAATTAATAAAAAAATCTGTCACAATACTAATTAACGAGAGGTGGAGATACAATACTGAAGACCCCTGAAAAAAACATATAATTTGTTTCAGTATGCATGCCTGATTGTATGTTGCGATACATTTTACTGAAAACTTGCCCCAACTTTCTTTTCCTTTTTTAAGTATTCTCCGGCTGATCTGTTTTAGAACCATGAGTATTTAATGAGGGCCATAGGAGGCCTATATATAAGGTCTTCTTTCTGAAAAGATATCAGGCTCTAAGGATATTGGCAATGGTAGACATTTTTCATTTGAACACTATTTCCAAAGACTATTTTTCACTTGAAACAATCCATCTCACTTAGGATGCACACAGCTGTTCTTCATTCAATGGCTTCCCCCCACCAAAGGGATTTTTGAGCATGCATTTGGGATATTTTCTATGATCGTAAAGCAATGTAAAGCATGACAAAAAGGGGAAAAAAGCTTCCTCTTGCTTTCTAGAATTGATAACAACCCCATATTTAATCTCTGCTCTTACATTCTTTAGCTTTTTCTCAACAGCTTTTCTCCTCATTTTGAAATTCTCTTTTGACAATGTCAGCCTCCATTTGATAGTTTCATAGTTTCTAGGGTCAGAAGGGACCTGAGCAGATCATCTAGTCCGACCCCCTGCCATGGCAGGAAAGAGTACTGGGGTCAAACGACCCCAGCAAGGTATACATCCAACC
>NW_017728913.1:20873296-20901713 GCF_001723895.1 Crocodylus porosus | reverse complement strand
TTGCTAATTAATGAGGATGTGTATTCCTCCTGAATATAGAGCACCACGCCCCCACCTCTCATTTTAAAGATATAACAAGAGAAATCCAAATAATGTATAACAGCAAAATATTAGAGACTAAAGAGTTGCTTTTTCTCTCCATTTCTTCTTTCAAAATCACTTGTTTTCAAATTTCAGAAGAAAAAAATGACATAGTATATTCCCTAGTCAGACTCCTTTAGTCAGTGGAATATGTGCGATGTTTAAGAGAGGTGTCATAGGGTAAGCGCTTCCCTGTACATAGGATTCTTACTAATAAATGGAGCTACTTACAATAAACAGCTTCCTTCAAGAAAAACTCTGTTTCCAGTTGGTTACAATTTAACACCTTCAAGCATACAGTAAAGATAAACTTAATTCCATATGTTTAGGATACTCTCTGCCAGTTCAGCTGCAAAGCGCCTAACTTGAACTGGCCACTGATGATTTCAAGGTGCCCCTACAGCTGTTTAACAAAGGTACAACTCTTTTTTCCACATCTACACACCTGATAGCTGGCATAGAAAAGGTTGGAGGACAGAGTCATGTGGGTGTCTACTCTGTATAGAAAGTTATTTTCCTGCTGGGGATCCTCTTATGTCCGGTCATAATGGCTTTAGAGCCGCTGGGTGCGTCTACATGAGACACTTACTGCGCGTTAGCCTAATAACACTGTGGAGTAGCATGTCATGGCAAAAATGTGCTAATAGCCTGTTAACTGTACTAATAGCCTGCACAGTGTTATTAGGCTAGTGTGCAGTAAGCATCACTAAATAACTGCACCGACACGACTGAGCAGGAACTATTTACTGGACATTCAGTTAGTAGTTCATTAAAGGAAGTACTAAACTAAATGCACAGTAATTAGGGCACATTAATGAACATGTAGATGCACCCACTGTGTACTAGTAGAGAAGGTTAAAGCTGCCTCAATGGTACAGAGCTATGCCAGCATATTATACCAAATGCTATTAACATTCATTGCCTCATACTTTTAATTACTTAAAGGAAACTGCATCCTATTTAAATAATACCACAAGCTAATATTCACTGCTTAGATGGCAGTTGTTTGTTTCATTTGGAACCATGAATACAAATTTCAAGATGGATTAGCTATGGTATCTATGGGATATATATTGATGATATTTTATTCTTAGCTATTGATGCCCAATATATAAACATTGTATTGTTATCAGAACAAGTTTAATGTTTGAAAATTCTACAAACCAGAAGTGTCAAGCCATTATATATCATGAGAAATGCTTCCAGTGCATGTGAAACAATAACAATGCTTTGAAAGGGTGCAAACAAGCATTCACTGGACCTGGATTAGGTTTAGGCAGTTTAGTGTAAGCTGCCAAAACCTGAGTTGGGATTCTGTATGTGCGAGCATTTGCTGCTTGATGGGAGCAGACTTGGGCAGCCAGAGGTAAGCTGAGGGGGTTGACAGGTGGAGGTGTGGCATAATCAGGAAGGAGAAATAGCTTGGTCAGGGTCCTGGAGGTTAAAAAAGCACATCTCGGGAGAAGTGGTGAGTGCTTGGGCCCTCTCAGCACTGGGGCTGTCCTGTGAACATGTTCAGACATTCATTAGGCCAGGTTAACCCTCACTAGGTCACGTTAACCCTTTGCTGATCTAAAGTAAGTTCATTTCAAAGGTGAACACCATTTTTAGGGTGATCTAAGCCCTGTGAATGCTTGTACAATGTGGCATTTAGATCAGCCTAACCTTGGATAGGACAATCTAAATGTAATGGTTCTATATACCTAAAGGTGCTTTTATCTCCTACTTACCATATGGCCAGTTATTTTTATGGAGTTAATTCTGGTAACGTGTCTGATTTAATGGTATATGCTTGAAATATTTAAGAATGGAACATTCTGAAATTTCCCCGCAAATAGATGGCAAGGTTCTTGGAGTAGAAGTGATATCTTTCATTAGACCAACCAAGTAAATAGCTTTAATTTATAACAATGCACTGAGAATTACTCTCCTAGAACACGAAAAAGAAAGAAAAAAAAGAGTAAACTAAGAGAAGAGGAATGTATACTTTATTCTGCTGTTCTCATTGAAAAGGTGTATATCTACAGGATTTCCTAAAAAGTGCTCTTAGACACCATTTTATAGCAAAAAGACTTTCCCCCTTGCTACAGTACAAATCTGAAGAGTTCTGGCAGATGCATCAG
Source organism: Crocodylus porosus (assembly GCF_001723895.1). Classification (NCBI taxonomy): domain Eukaryota; kingdom Metazoa; phylum Chordata; order Crocodylia; family Crocodylidae; genus Crocodylus; species Crocodylus porosus. The sequence continues at coordinate 20,899,509 of NW_017728913.1, read as the reverse complement.
GCAGAAAGCTAGCATCTAGCACTCCTTTTTTTCTCTTTGCAACTCTTCTATAAATTCTTTTTAATCAGACATTCTTATATGGCCAAACAAACCTGGAAGCCTTTTCTTACTTTTTAATCAGACTCAGTAGAATATATTCTCCATTAGAACTTCCAGTCTGAACTCTTCGTGGGGCACATCATCACAGTAAAATTGAGTCCCTGCCCTAGAAAAAGAAATTAGCAAAATAAGATCCATACTACTTCCTTAAAATTAATCTTTTTTCCTGGTTCTAGACATTCTGAGACATCCAAGTACAGAATCTCACAGACAGCCTTGCTAGGAGAAAGAATAACGAACGAGTAATCTAAGCACAGAATTAAAAAATAAGGGATTTCAGATCTTGTACATTTTAGGGGAAAATGCATTAATGGTTAAGTAGTATGTATGTATGTGGAAAAACTTAAGTAGAAGAAAATAAAAATTACTTTGAGAAAACTGGGCCATAATATAATTAACTTATAATATTTACATATTTGAATGTTTATTTGTATTATGCAATACAAAGACCTTACTGAGACTAGGTCTATAGCAGTGACAGGCAGTTTCAGGGTCTTTCCTTTGAGAATAAAAATATTACTAAAAATTTTCTCAGCAAACTTTCAATGTGCTTATACATAAATATAATACAGATATGAACTTAAAAGGTGGAGTGTTTAGAAAATAGATTTTCAGTGCATGACAGCTGCAGTTATCGTAAGAACAGCTATTTACTAAATCAAATCATAGGAACCTCGAGATCTGCATCTTGTCTCACACAGTAGCAAAGAGTTGATGCTAAAGGGGAAAAGTGACCAGGGCATGGCCAAAATTTCCACTCCTATCCAGTTCCCCTACCTGCTGTTCCTATTCCCGATTCTGATTCCAGTATTCAGAGGTTTATCCAAATACTTAAGTGGTTTATTCACTTATTAATGTCAATTAGTATGTAACTAAGACATCATATATAAAGCTAAAAATGTTCTTTAATGGAGAGATCCTCTTTATAACCTAAAATGGGGCATAGAAGCAGTGCAGGTGGGCAGCCCATTTTCCAAACATTTGTGAGCTCAGATCACCACCAAAGTGTGTAGATGAGTACATTATATACCAGAGGGCACATCCACACATGCAGGCATATGTACTTGCAGCAGGTCAATTAGCAGTGGCACGAATTTATGCCAGAGATTTGTGCCTTAGCGCACATGCCTGAACATGCACTTTGGTGTGGGGCAAATTGTGCCACTTGGGACAAATTGACTTTGCCCACAGCTCCTCCTGGATCTTCAGCCAGAGGGAGCTAAAGGCTGGGGCCTCCCAACAGTAGCTCCATTCCAGCACCAGGACATGGGTCCAGCTGAAGCTGTCCCACCCAATTTTTGGCTCTGAGCAGTGCTGAGCCCAACCCTTATTGCTCTGCTTCTTGCACCTGTGCCAAGGCCCCAGCAATCTGCATGTCATTCCTGGGAAACCCTTGATTGGGGCTCAGGGACTGGGCAGGGCAAGTCTCTTCCAGGCCAGCCTCCCTCTGCACAAGCTGGTGTAGATGGTTGGGGTGGGGGGGTGGTCCAAGACCAGCTCTGGTGGCCTCTTCTACATGAAGTGCACTGTAATCCCCCACCCCCATCTCTCTTTCTCTCTGACACACACACACTCCTGCTGCCACCCCTGGCCTATCACATGCACCCTAAGACTCTACTGCCACCTCAATCCCTCTCAGCCCACCACCCACACCTGCTGCCATCTCCATCCCTTCCCCCAGCCCATCACACCCTCTGGGACCAGGAGCCCCCCCCCCCACGGCCAGGGCTACATGTCCCAGCAACAGTATGGGGATGGGTCAGGGCTGCAGTGTGGCAGTTGCTCCTACAGCTGTGGCTCCCACCAGCAGGTCCTGTCCCATCTTGCAGCTGGGCATGTGGGGGCTCAGATTTGTGAGGGCATGTGGGGTTTTGGATGGTGAAGGGGGGTGGGGGAAGTTGTGGAGGTTTGGGGGTTGATGTAGGGGTGGGTGTGGGGTTTGTGAGGATGAGGTTTGTGGGGGGTGGAGCTTGTGGGAAGGTTGTGGGGGTTGTGGGTGTGGGGTTTGTGGGTGGGTATGTGGGTAGGGGTGGGGGATTTGTGGGCATGGGGATTGTGAGGGGGTTCATGGGTGTGGGGTTTGTGAGTGGGATTGTGGGTTAGATTGTGAGGGGTTCATGGGGGGACTGTGCAGGAGTGAGAGAGACTGTATGGGACGGGTGCGTCCCCTGCTTCCCCACCCCCCCACGGCACACAACCACCCGTCAGAGCAGCAGTAGCCAGCAAAGGGCCCTCCTGGCACTCACGGCCCATTGCAGGCAGAGCTCCCTGGCAGTGCACGGCACTGCCTGAGACCCAGGGGCTACATGTGGTACATGGAGCTGGCCAACCCTGCTGGTCCATGCCTTTAGGTAGGACTGTACTGGCTCCTGCCACCACCCAGGGCTCCTGGCACTGCAGACAGAAGCCATGCACCATCGAGGCAGGCCAGCTCCTGCCTCAATTTGACAGGCATATAGAGGTAAGAGCTGGCCTGGCCTGATGGTGCACAGCTCCTGCCTGCAGTACTGGGAGCCCTGGGAGGCAGTAGGAGCCAGCTTGGTCCTGTCTGAAGGCATGCATCAATGGGCTGGGTTGGCTGTGTGCACCACACGTAGCTCCCAGGTCTCAGGCAACACGGTACACTGCCAGAGGACTCTGTCTGCAGTGAGCCATGAGTAATGTGAGGGCCCACTGCTGGGTGCTGCTGTTGTGGGGGTGGGGGATGGGATAGGAGACCCCCTCCAACAGTACCTCCCTACCCCCGCACCCCCACATCTCTGCTTACTGGGGACCGAGCCTGGGTTCAGGCCACTGTTGCCAGCCTTGCCCCCCTTCTATTTCCTTCAGCACACTGAGGCAGCAAGCTGGAGCACCAGAAGCATGCAGCAGGTATAGAGACACACTGGCTCGGTGCTAGAGCATCTCCTTGGGGGACCCAGCCTCCAGTTGCTTCAGGGCATGCTCTAGGAGCATTCCCTGAACTGCTTCTTTCCGATGTTTCCTTTTGATAATGAGATTTCCTGGCATCAAACTTAGAATCTGCACTGCATATTTGCAGTGTAGGGAACATTTTTTCATTTGTGGTGTGCCTCCTGTGGTTTCTCAAACTGCTTTGGGATACCAGAACATGCATATGCTCACTCATGCGAACGTGGCCTAAGCGCCAATCTGACCAACCAAATGCAGGATTTGGCTAGCCCCTTATTTGGAAATGTGGTCCTACCTCCACCTGCAAACTTGTCACATCCTAAAAAGTGCTTTCAAAAAACTGATTTGTTGATGAAAATATATAGAACTCTTTTATTCAATATCTTCATTATGTCACTCTCTTCACTGCCACCACATCACTGAATATTTCTAAGTGGGTAATAACAGAGATCTCAATTCGATCTTATGTTTATGACAAAGGCTATGGAAGGGAGTTTCCCTTATGAAAACTGTTTGTATAAAAATCATACACAACAGATATTACAAATATAAGGAGATGACTAAAATAGACATAAATTAAACAAGTTTCTATCCAAATTGCTCTTCATAGTAACTCAATCAGGACAAGCACACTGTCATTAGCAATCATATACTAGCTAAATTTATTTCTGGAACATGTCTTGGATCATTTCTGGTTTTACCTAGGGCAGTAAATGCTTTTGAAACTTAACCAATTTCTCCTCACTTTAAACAGAAAAAACAGCCTTTTCAACAAGGGTTTCAATTAATTTATCAAATAGCATAACTATATATTTGATTACATTCAGCGATGGAAAAATCTCTTTAGGCAGGCAGTTCAGTTGTGCAAGATTCAGACTTTTTCCCTATTACCCAATATTTTGTACAACCTAGTGTTAAATGTCTGAAGTGATGGGGCTTACCCACTACCATCTCAGACACTGGAAATTTCAGCTTAAGTATGAACTAAGTGCATTTTTATTCCAAAATATATTTTCTTGGGATGCTTTAACCAATTCCATTCTTGGGATTCATACACTTCATAGCAGCTGAAGTGTACACAGCATCTCCTACTGCACATTCATTGTAACTCCTTGCCTCCATTTATTTTTATGGATTCTTGCAACGTGCCCTCAGAGTAACAAATCTAGCATAACCTAGGGTTTTTAGCACACTTTTGCATCTTGGAAACTCAATAGCTGAGTGAACTATCAATGATACTTATTACTGCTATCTTGTGTTTTGGATGTACTCACTATTAGGGGTGTGCGAAGCGGGCAGTATTCAATTTGGATTTGGCCCAATTCAGGAGACCGATTCAATTCTGATTCAGATCACTGTCCTGATTCAATTCAGCCAAATCTGAAGATTTGATTCTGATTTAGAGAATCAGCAATTTGGTCATAGCCACAGCTTTACATGTTTTGCCTACGTACCCCAAGGTACCAGGCACAGCTCATGAACACTGAGGTGGTAGGGCAGATGGACCATCCCACGAGAGCGCAGGGGTTGGGTGTCCCCCAAGTGTTTGTACTTCTGGTCCACTTCCAGGTCCACTGCTGAGTGCATGGGGGACCCCCCCTCACCACTGGCTTGGTGATAGGCCACAGGGGACCCCAGGTGCCCCCCCGACCAAGGAGGCACCAGTTGCCAAGTGGCAGGGGGTGTCCCCTGCGCTCTCCACAGCAGACCCAGAAGTGGACAGGAAGTACTTCTGGTCCAGTTCTGGGTCTGCTGCCAAGTGCATAGCCCCCTCGCCCCCCATGAGATGCTCCATCCACCCCACCATCTCAGCATTTATAAGTCTGGTACCTGGTACCTCAAGGTACATAGAAAAAACACAAAGCTGTTTCTATGGCTGTCATCGAATCTCTCCAAATCTCTTTGAATCAAATCAGAGGCTTCCAATTTGATTTGGAGAGATTAATTGGTCTCCTGATTAGATTCACATTCAGAAAATCAGCTGCTGAATTGGGCCAAATCTCCTCCAAACTGAATCAACGACCAAAGCTTCACACAGCCTTTCTTGTCATGTCTTAAGTGATTTTTAAAATACATATGAAAAGGAAATCATATAGGAAGAATAGCAGTATGCAACACAAGGAAAAATCATTAAAACTCACACACACAAATTGTCCTCCCTTAAATAAACAGGACCTGTTTTGTGGTAAGACTTGAGATAAACAAGGGGGGTACAAGGGAAGGAAAAGACAGGGTGATGGTAACCAGTTGTTTAGACTGCCTCAAGAAGTTGAGATTTCAGCTCTTTGTTGTTTTCTTTATGTAGACCTTTTCAACCAGCTCTATTTGAATTATGCGTTGTGAGTGCAACACCTTGCTACCATCAGGAATTCAGAATTGTTGCCCAATATAAATGAGAAATTTGATTAAAATAGTTTCTTTGGTTTGATTAACTGATGTCTATGTTGAATTTGATACGTTTAATTTTTAAATTGGTATGACTTGGCTGCCTGTTTTTTATTAAAATTATCTTAATTACAAAATTCACAAAAGGCATACATTTTTCTCTATTTATATAGCAGCTAGGAGTTAAACCTGAGATCCCAAAGTAAAAAAAGTTGATGAATTATATTATGCCATTAATAAATGCTAGCAAGCAGGAAATTATTTAGGATAAGCTTTACTATTGTGTTTTGCTCCATAAAGATTGTGCTGTAAGGGATTTAGATCCTCAAAATGACCTGCACACAGATTGTTCTTAGGTTGCCTAGAGTTCATTGCAGTTCTGGAGATGATAATGTACTGACTAATCCATTTATCTAACTAATTACATAAGTCTTCCTTATCATAGATGGAAGCAATACAGTAGAAAGCATTTAATCATTATGAAAGATTAATTGGAGGATTAGCACATCTGCTGCACAAGAGTGTTTATTTTGCTGAGACTGATAATGAATGCATGTACTGTTTAAAATTAACTTCTAAAATACATCAGCCAAATTCCACCCTTCGTTATATCTGAAAGCCCTAGTGGCTTCAGTAAAAGTTAGAACCTTTGCTAGGGTATAACAGAGGGCAGAGCTTGGTTCACAGACATCTGTTGCTTTGTATGAATTTAGTATTTCTCTTTACTGCAGTATAATTATATTTTGAATCTTGCATACTGTGACTTTGCTTGGCTCATTCCTGTCATGTTTTCTGCTTACATTGCACCCTTCATTCTTGCATCCAATTTTACAAAATTGTAAGTGAAAAAATAGAGCAAGAACTTTTACTATAATCAGTTATTAACTTGTGCAACCTCACTGGCCTTTTATCACTCATTACTACAGAGTGGATTGTTATCCATGTTAAACCAAAGCTAGATAAAAGACAAGGGAAGGGTGGCACCTTAGTGTGTGTCCAGACAAGCATGCACTTGTGGCATACAGCACCACAGTCTTATTTGCAGCACCACAAATCACATGTGCCACACATGCAAGCATTCACCATGCTGCTAATTTGCAGTGTGGCAGGATTTTCTGATATCAGAAAATCCTAGCGTCTAAAAACCCACACCAGAAAAAAGCGGGGTGGCACATGTGAGGTACTGTGCACTGCCCGAAAACAGAGCTTGACAGCCAGAGACACACTCCAGCTGCCAGCCATACTCTGTATGCTGGATTGCTGCCACTGGAGCCCATGTCCTGGACCCAGCCTCCCATACCCCATCAGAGCAAATTGCTGTGCACCAGAGAGTGCATGCAAGAACATTTCCAGAGGACAAGTAGCAGCAGCACATGTATGTGCCGCTGCTTTTTGTCCCCAAGGAAACACATATGCACACTCATCTAGACATGTCCTTACAGACTAACTTCTATCAAAATGGAAAGTCTAATAAATAAAGTTATGAAGCAGCCAAACTCTGGTGATTCTTGGTTAAAATGAGAAGATGAAGAACAGGCTGCAGGTGAGATCACCTTTTTCAAGGGTTAGCACTGCATGCCTTCAAAGGCCAATAGCAATTTCTTCTATTGTATTAAAAAAAACAGAGGGTAGCCTTTGCTTTTCTAGCAAAGGGTGGTCCTCAGCATGTTTGCAACCAATTACTTACTTTGTTTGTAAAGATGTAAACTATCTAAAATAGAAAAATAATGTTATAAAAATATTAATAATCTGATGTCTTCTAACTCATCCTTAGTGCATGGTTCTCAGAACAATACAAGATCATAAGAAAACAGTGATGGAAGGGACTTCACAGGGTCATCTAGTGCAGCCCCTGCTCAAGGGAGGATCAGCACTGACTAAACCACCCTACCCCATGTCCATCTAACCTGCTCTTGAAAACTTCCAAGAGCAGTTTGTACAATTGTATTGTACAATTTCTTTAAGTCACTTGCTTCAGTGCTTCACCACCTCTCACAGTCAGAAAGTTTTTCCTACATAAGTTTCCCATGCTGAAGCTTGAGATTATTGATCTTAGTTCTGTCCTCTACAACCACAGAGAAAAGCCCATCTCCATAGAGATATACAATGAGCCCATCAGGTATTTGAAGACTGTTATCAAATCCTCCCCTCAGTCTTTTCTTCTCCAAGATAAATCACTCTAGGTTCTTTCAGCCTTTCCTCATAAGTCTTGCTTCCCAGCTCCCTAATCCTTTTTGTTGCCTGAGCTGAACTCCTTCCAAACTGTATACATCTTCAAGCATGGGGCCCAGAACTGGACAAAGGATTCCAGGTGAGGTCTCATATATTGCGAATAGAGCAGAAGAATAATTTCCCATGCTGTATAAGTAACACTCCTTTTAATACATCCCGGTACGTTGCTGGCTTTTTGGTTTTTTGCAGGGTTTTTTTGCACAGTAAGAGCACACTGTTGGCTCATATTCACCTTCAGGTCTACTGTAACCTCTTGGTCCTTCTCTGCAGTACTGTAGCCTAGTCACTTATTCCCCAGTCTGTATTTGTACATGCAATTATTCAGGCCCAAGTGCAGGACTTTGCACTGGTCTTTGTTGAAGCTCACCTGATTAACTGCAGATCATTCTCCAGTTTATTCTGGTCATTCTGGATCATAACCTTACTCTCTGGAGTACCTGCAACTCCAACCTACTTGGTGTTATCTGCATATTTGCTAAGCATGCACTCAATCCCATCACCCAAATCATTAATGAGTATATTAAACAGTACTGGACCCAGGACAGATCTTTGAGGAACTCCACTTGATATCTCTTCCTAACCAGACATTGGGCCCCCCAACTAGATGTTGAGATATACTCTAAGAAGCTGCAATATGGACAAAAAGACAAGCTGAGCACAGCATTTTATCCAAATCTACACAATATTTTGGTTTCAGCTGCTCCTTTGTAACTGAAGTAACAATGCTCTGAAATCAGTTGCCACTGACTTTTGTCCTTTTTCCATTATGAGGTTAAAAGTCTTTAAGGGATATAAATCTCTTACCTATCTGGACATGGTATTAGCTCAGTAGCATGGCCTATGGAACAGAATGGACCAATTGCAACTGCATTATGTTGGCCACTGGTAGGACAAGGCCCTGCTGTGCACATCAAATCCATTTAATACTAATCCATTTAACATTTCCTATAATTAATTATATTAGTTAACCTATTTTACCTACAAATCTCAAAGCATTTCATAAAATTGAGTACAAATGTTATCTCAACCTTACAGAGGGAATAACTGAGGTCAAAGGACTTACCTGAGATAACTGAGCTGGTGACAAGGCTGAGACTAAAATTTAGAGTGGTGATTTAGGGTAGAGAATCAGTGGAGATTTTGTCAATGATTTCAATAGTAGTAGGATTTAATTCTAGGTTTCCTAACACTTTTCACTGAAGCATTCACAGTACATTGTGAACACTATTTTATACCTTTAAATACCACTTCAGCCATTTTGTAGATTTTTCTTTGAAGTCTTCCAAAAAGTTCACTACAATACATATTGTAGTTTTCAAGGTTTTATGGACAAAAATATAGTGTTTTTTAAAAACATTACTCATATTTCACTGTAAATATAAAGGACACTTTATCTCTGTAGCATGCGCCATGAAACAGAGAAACAGAAAACATTGAATAAGTAATTTTTGTAATGATTTTAAGCCAAAATGTCAAAGAATTATGAAGTGTTTCCATTTTGTTTAAATTAGTTTTCACAGCATACCACAAAAGTAGATAGAGTCACTGCATGAGAAGTTTTGGATAGCCAAAGTAACCACTGAAGATGAATTTTAATGTACCTTTACAAAGCCTAAGCACTTGGGCTCAATACTTGAAGAATAAAGACAGTACAAATCACTGTCAGTGAATATAGCAGCCCTTCTTCATGCTCAGTGCTGGAATACCAACTTCAGACCTACTGCAATGGGGGTGGAATAGAAGTCATTTATAGAGTGTACCTGCATGACAGCTCTGAGGGATTTGCCCTGGTGGTCTCTTCACTTGCGTCTTCAGCTTGGCTAGTCTATACTCTCTTCCTCAGCATGAAGCTGACTGGCCATTCTGACCATACATTTTTCATAGGAATGGGAGATTCATACATGAAAGGTCTTCTGTTTCCTGCATGCACCTGGACAATCTTATTAAATAGTAATAACGGAGAGCCAAATTCTGTGGTCAGAATAAATATTAGTAGGAAATGGAGTACATTTACTAAGTGGAGGTAAAAGGATGAAATATTTTTCAGCACAGTGACGCCAGACGGAAGAGCGTCCTGAAAAAAGGGTAATGTGTCATGTTATATGGAAATAGTCCACAACCCTGTACCTTTTTACCGCTCTTCCGATCTTGGTCAGAATAAATATTAGTAGGAAATGGAGTACATTTACTAAGTGGAGGTAAAAGGATGAAATATTTTTCAGCACAGTGACGCCAGAGCATAAAAGCCACTGAAAAAAGGGTAATGTGTCATGTTATATGGAAATAGTCCACAACCCTGTACCTTTTTACCTTCCCCAGGCACTCTCTAGCACTTTAAATATGCTATTGAAGGGTAAGTTTTCTTAAGCAGTGCTAGAATTAACATAAACTATGAAATTATATTGTGCATTAAAGTTAAAAAAGTTTTGTGCTACATCAAGTTTTATGATGGGATTTTGTAAGCAAAGGATTTTGAGCAACAGTCTTTCCCTTATACAGTTTACGTCATTTGTTTCTTCCTGTTTATGTACCCTGAAAAACTGAAAGAAAATTATAGGGATGCAATATTATACAAGTCCAATTACATCCCCATGAGGAATATGATTCATTCTTTTGAACTTCATTTGCATACATAAGCTGGAAAGAAAAGGAATGATACAGAAATGTAAACTGGGTATTAATATAGCCAATGACACGCACACATCTATTTGGTTTATTTCAGTTAAAAAAAACCCCGAAAATAAAAACAAAAAACAAACAAGAAAAAAACCCCAGATTTATTAGTGCCAGTGAATGTTCATAGTAAGGTAACAGAAACTAAGCTATTTTGAGTAGCAACCTACATCATAGGATATCAAAATAAAATTTCATTTTAACTTGGTTCTTGCTGACTAGAAGTCCTCATTGTCTGTGTATGAGACCGTTAAAGGAAAGTTGCTACAGTCGAACACGGTTCTGATAGAACTTGGCACATAAAGAAACAATTCAACATTTCATTCATACAGCACTTCCACCCTTCTAGAGCACTCATTCAAACATACTTACATAATGCATATACATCATGACTAAAACCATGTCTGGCTTAAAGCACATAGAATAGTTCATTCTAAAAGTAGCATATTTCTACATCAAAGCAGGTCAATGTATTTACAGCAGATGCTCTAACTCTGCAGATGGGTTTTGCTTGAAGTTCTCTTTCTTAGCATACATTAAAATGTTCAATTTGTCAAATTATTTATCAAATTAAAGATGTATCTACAGGAAGATCTGTTTGATCATGTGCAAGAATTCTAAGGCAATAGTAGTAGTTGTTCCACAGGACTAGTGCTGCCATTGCAATGATCTTTTCATAACACTTTTCGCTTAATAAGTCTTTATTCTTCAGATGCAGCCAGGCATAGTGAGACATTCATGATCCTTAAGTTGTTGGCTCAAAGGTCTAAACTTCTTGGTTTTGTTTTTTTGTTTTTAATGTTCATGGAATAGCACCATAGAAATTATCTTTCAACGACACATCCTGGGTTTTTGTATTGTTTTTATGGGGTTTTTTGCCATCACAGAAACTCTTATTCCCAGAAAACAAATGCTCCTGTTCTCTCAACTGTTTAGGAAGCCTTTCATTTCTTATCAGCTGAAACAGAGATATAGCTCCTTCATAAACTGGCCCAAAGAAATATAGGTTAGCAGCGGTTTCACTTTTACAACTGAAAACAAAATCAGTAAGTGGAGTTTCAGACGACTCTGATCACGATTATTTCTGTTTCCCAATGGACAAGCATTTTGTTATATAACAGGCTGATAAAATATGAACTCAGTCTCTTAGGTTCAGTGCAAGATAAGAGCACATCATCAGATATACCATACTTAATTAATAAACCCAATACTTTCATCCCTTTATGCTATCCAAATTCCAAGTATAATATGATGACGTATACAAACTTTCAGACATTTAAAGGTGTTAACACAAAAATGTTCTAAAGATCAATTATGTTTCAGAGATATGAGTTTTCCAGTTTCAACACACTGATAGGACGAATGAATTCCTAAAATTTACAGACCAACTTCAGAAGAGCCTCCCATTTCATAGCTTCATTTTTTTTTATCTTTGCATGCACTGTATCTTAGATACAAAGCCACAGCAATTAGTGTAAGATATAAAGACAGCATTTTGAGTATGTGACCTGAAGGAGCTTCTTTGTCTTCTAGACATCAGACAATTGTCAGAATGAAGAGCAGTCTGCAGGGTCACTTCCCCTGAATTTGGCTGATTGACTCTACAGGTATCTATGACAGATGTCAAACTATGAACAAAAGCTTTTATAGTCTCCCTGCAAGGATGCAATGCCCTTTCATCAGCTTTATAGAGAGTCAAGGATGGATTCCACACATTGTCATCATGTCCATTCCACTGGGATAGCTGAACGTTTCTTTGTGAACTGAGATGTTTCAGGTCTCATAAGATTTCCTTTCAACTGAACTCACGTAATATAAAATGTCTGTACTGATAAATTCCATCAAAAACAAACTAAACAAACATACACGTTTTCCTTTTTTCTACTATGTATTCTCTCTTCCTGTCTTATTTTCTGGAAATTAGGATCCTGCATTATTTTTTGATGTGAATGCTATCTTGGTATTTTATACTTTTGTATCGTATATGAAATCCTTTCTTGTTGATTGTATCATCCGTATGAAAGTGGAGTAAAACAGCATCCCCGGCTGAATAAATTTCTTCTGGGGGCTAAAATAAACAAGCAAATAAAATGTTTTTGTTTTTTTTCTTCCCCACACCAAGGTCTACTTGTTCTTGTTCAACCAAGACCTTTTCTTATGGGTATTTTATTTCTCATTAAACAATATAACTTAAATGTCAATGTGTCTAGAAATATCATCCATAGCTGACAGACAGTTTACTCCAACAGTTCAAGGTCTTGCTGTTACAATGCAAAAGTTAGAGGCACAACACTCATAAAAACATAAAACATTTTTAGAGGAATAATATAATATAAAATATAATCACATAGGACTGGCTATATTGGAATGGTTCCATAGTGTGTATTATCCACCATCACATCTTTGGCCAGAAAAAGTTATTTCAGAAGAAGGTGGAGGAAACCCAACAGCAAGTACATGTGAGAAAATCTCCTCCCACGTATAAAATACCTAATGAGGTCAGCCACATATTTTATAAACATATGCATAGAATATGGGGAGAAAGTAAGGAAAAGTGTCATAGGTCTTAATCACAGGAACTGTATGGTCTCCTGTTAGGAGTACAGGAAAATAGTGAATCAAGCAACAGTGAAGTTGGGAACCACAGAGAAGACAAAAGACATGTGTATACCTCTGAAGCAGCAAGTCCTGGCCAGGCACCCCCAAGTACACCCCATCCATCTACTCCTGACACACATGATCCAGACTAATGTTTATTTCTATAGCTGTTTTTGAAACCTTCCTCTTTTTAGGGGAGCATCTGAACTTCTGGGAGGCAGCCAATGCTGAAGCATCTTCACTGACATATTTCTGGATTTCGTGCATAAATATGGAAACCAAGGCACATTGATACCAGCAGACCAACCCCCAAATGCCTCTGAAATCTGCAAAAATGGTTTAAAATTAGGCTAAAGAGTCTGTCATTTTAAAATAAAATACCTTACTCTTCAGTAAAGAAAAGTCATGGTAAGATAAATTTAAGGGCAGAAAAAATGTCATTTTAAACTGTTCTAAAAATGTTTTAAATCATTTTCTTAAACCAATTTTAATTATTCCTGTGATGACAGGTCAATTCAGTGGCTAGTGATCTCTTAAATGCTTCCACTGGCCCTTAAGATTTCTATGATAAAATTCTCAAATGGGAAAGAATGTATCTTCTTATAGCAGGTAATAGCAAGAATGGGTGAACTGATAGGCAAAAACCAAGAAGGATGTTAGCCAGATGCTAAAAAAGGCCATAATTATGATGTACCTGAGTTTATTTGTAAAGTTTACTCCTATTTAGTGTAAGAAAATTAGGCCCAGAGGTGTCACATAGTTGTGCCACTGCTACTTGTCCCAGGGAACATGTATGCACACAAGCTCTAGTTAATGGCGAGTTGCCCCAGTCAGGGTAGGGGAGGCTAGGGCCACCACCTGGGTTGGCCCCACCAGCCTTATCTGGGGTCCTGGGGGTCTCCCAGGCATAGGAGGTGCGTAGTGGGGGCACATGCCCCCCTGAGACTGGCCACCACCAAAGCCACCACTGGCTGACGTGGGCAGCAGCATCTGCGGGAGGTCCCCACCACCACCAACACTGCCGGTGGCAGCTGTGGGCAGCCTCCACTCACTGCTCGCTGCTGCCAATACCGAAGCCGGTGGCTGCGGGTGGTGTCTGCTCACTGACATCAGTGGCTGTGGGTGGTCCCCACTTGATGCCATGGTGCCCCTCCCAGTCTCAGGAGGCACCAGTTGTTCATGATCCCAAGGGTCCAGCAGTAGCAATCTGGGTGCACTGGGCCTGCAGTGTGGCTCCAGCCAGCCAGATTCCAGTTTTGAGCAGTTCATATTGCCACCATGTGCACCACTGTTTTTTTCAGGTGTGGGTTGTTTTGACACTGGGATCTCCTGCTGTCAAAAAAAGCCTGCTCTGCTGCAAATCAGCACTGCAGCAAACACGTGCATGTGCAGTGTATTCAGTTTGCAGCTCCGCAGATGGGTCTGCAGCACTGCAAACCACATGTACACACTTGTCTGGATGCGCCCTGCGTTACAGTCCCATACCTTGCAGATCTCTCCCAGTTGTGTTGCTATTTAGCGTTCTTGAGACTGAAAGTTATTGTGGAGTCAACATCAGTTTACTGTTTGCCCTTCCCTACTGTAGTGCAGGTAATTTTTCTGTGGTGGTTTTGTATAAAGTCATACACACACACACACACACACACACACACACACAATATCAAGTGTAAAGAGCCATAGTTTAGGCTGAAGTGTTGGATGTATTGTCAAGACCCGCTAGATTTTATGAATCTGAATAAGATGTATACATTTAATTCTAATAGCTTTTGATGACTATTTGCCTATTTAGTGTGTTTTTATAATAAGAAATATACATTTCAATAAAAGTATGCTTGTTTCAAGCTTATTTCAGATCTAAATTGAATAATGCCTAAGCATTTAGCATATTAGCAAACTTTTTAGTTTCATTTTAATTGGAGAAATAGAAGCATATGTTGTGTTATATGTAAGGACACGCTACACCATCTGCACCCCTCTTTTCAAAATCCTATATCTGCCCATGCCTCAGAAATTACTACATCTGGTCAGAGGAGAAATCATAGAAATCAGAGAGAAGTGGGTTGGAAGGGACCTCCATAGGTCATCTAGTCCAACACCCCCTGCCTGGGGCTGGATGATCCCTGTACAATCCATCCTATACACATATAGTAAAAGTACCCTCAAACCCTGACACAACATAAGACATAACATCCTAACCTGCCACAGGTGAAGCAGGGGGACCATGGCAGCCAATATTCTGCTTCTGTAAATGGTTGTTAAAGAGATCCCAGGTAGAAGGCCAGGCCCCCTGCTACAGAGGCAGGCAAAAGCTCATGATACCCACCTCACCAATCTGAAAAGTATCATTGACCAGGAGGTAGCATAAGAATGATACTGTAGCCATAATGGTTCAGAAATTATGTGGGAGGCAAGGATTTTTTAGAGTGGTGTCTTTTACTAGGTCAACTGTATAGCTGATATAGAGTTAGACAGGCTTCCCACTAAACAACAGACACCAAACCAAATGCAACCCTTGTCTAACTACAAATGCAAAACCTGGCAACATACCTCCACTGCCACCACACACTCTCTCCCCTCAAAAACCTATCAGAATCCACTGATCATACATGTCTGTCACAGAATCTCATCCACATTCCTACATGTCCTATACATGTCTCATCAGTGCACCAAATGCCCTCATGGAAACTATCCACCAGAATAAACTATCACAGAAAAAAAAATGTAAAGGACAGATGCAAACACTCCAGAACAACCACTCCTTTCTGACCCCACAATCCTTATATTCAAGGCAAATCTACAAAACAACTACAGAAGATGGGCTTGGAAACAGAATTTCATAACTTTGCTGAACACTGAAACATGTGGACTAAACACTGACAATGGCTTTATGGCTCACTGTAATCTACCTACTATATTTACTAATCTTCCTGCATTTCACAGGTAATAAAGACCCTTTTTGCCTTTTAAATGGTCTTGCTCTTCCACTGATTAGATTACCTACTCTGCTGTACTTCTCTTCTTTTGAAACACTCCTGATAATATCTTTGCCCCTACTTTACAGACTTTGTCTATTCCTTTAAGCAGACTGTTTTCATTTGCACATGGAGTTGTACACGTTATTATTTTATCTGATATTTAGCTAAAGCTGTGTCTGTTTCTATCCCAGACATGAAAAACTCAAGTTTATGCTTGAAAGCTTGTCTAACATCTCTCCTGACTACACAGTTGGTTCAGTAAAAGATATGACCAAAAAAACCTTTCACAAAGGCCAATATTTTTTGGTTGAAAATATTTCAATGGAAAAATTCTTAGTCACAGAAATATCTCTTTCCCTGATTTTGTTAAATACTTTTACTTATATATTTTTATAAACCTAAATTTTGGGTAAATTATTAGACAGTGTAACTATGATGATTTTTTTTTTAGTTTTGTATTTATTTATTTATTAGAGGGTAAAGAGAAGTTTCAGTAATTGACTACTTACCCCAGATCCACAAAATCGACCGAGTCTCATAGCTGTCGTATCATGGCCATCAAAGAGTTCAACATAGTCATAACCACAGTCTGCCTCTTCTTCTACTTCAAAAGTCTGAAAAGTTAACTCTACTCGATAGCCACGTTCTGACACCAGCAGCCACTCACAATCCACTTGAACTGGATAATTATTATCACCAAACTGTGCATGAGAGTACAGATCTCTAGGCTTGGTTTCAGCTTTCAGTCGACCACCACACTCTGTAGGAACAACAACAACAAAAAAGAGAAATGAAAGACAAGCACAAGTAAACATTTCAGCACAATACTTTTCTTTGGGCTACTCACTGAGTAAGGTACTACTTAATATGAATAAGTGTGGCTTATAATTTTACGATTTTTAAATAGTATGATGGGACACAAAAATACTGCCAATACAAGAGTCTCAAAATGCTCCAGAATTCATAGCTTTATTTCATTTAAATATTTTCTATAATTCATTTCCTATTAACAGTTTTAACCAAAAAAAGGGAAAGGACAGCAAACTTGTGAGGAATAATATAGTGAAAATGGTGTGATATCATGACATCATGAGACACAGAATGTCTTGCCTGTCAGTAATGGGATTTATTCAGCAAACAATGGGAAATGCCTCATTGATAATAACACAGTTTGTAGGAATCTGTTTTGGCTCCCATACTTCAAGAAAGATGTGGAGAGATTGGAAAGAGTTCAGCACAGATAAACAAAAATTAGGGCCTGGGAGGCAGGACTTATAGGAAAGGTTGAAAGAACAAGGGCTATAGTCTGGAGAAGAGAAGACTGTGGGGGATTTGATAACAATCTTCATATAGCTGAAGGGCAATTATAAAGAGGAAGGAGATGGGCTATTCCTCTGTAGCGGTAGGGGACAGGATTATGAGCAAAGGCCCCAAGCTTCAGTAGATCAGAAGGAACTTTATGTCTAATGAGGTTGGTCAAGCATTGGAATAGGCTACCTACAGAAACTGTGGAATCTCCATCTTTGGGAATTTTAAGAGCAAATTGGACAGTCAGCAATGATCCTGCCTTGAGCAGGGAGCTAGACTAGATGACCTTGTGACATCCCTTCCAGGCCTACTTTCCAACAATGTTCTAAGGACAGCTAAACCAGCTTAATCCTTTATTTCATTCCATTGTGTATTCCATTATTCTCACTATAAATCTCTATATGGGTTAATACAACTTTATTAAGAGGCATTCATTCATATTAGAGACTCAGTAACAAATTTGGTTTAAAAATTGGTTTAAATTGTATATATTTATTTTAATATTTTCCAAAAATCTATTTCAGAAATGATGAATTTCAAATCAAGGAAATGAACATTAAAACCAATGTATTGGACTATAACCAGGTTGCTTAACAGAAGCAATAACTCCTGAAGATTTAAAAAACCCCAAAAGTCCAATTCACCACTCCCGTTGCAAATAGTTTAGCTACTATTGGTGATCATTTCCATTATGTTTAGCTTTCTATAAGAACTTAAAACTTTTACTGCATAAATGCTCTACATTAGTCACTTAAAGACATTATTCAAGGCCAGCTGACAACAGATGGAAAATTGTATTTAGAACTATGTTTAAGGGGTGTGGGTGGGTGCTTTTCTTCTTCTTTACAACTAAGGAAACCTCAGTGAAAACATCAGAGTTTATTTTAGACGGTTGTTCTCTTCCTTGTTTCTCACCAAGAAATAGTCCTCTGCCTATGACACTTTTTCCACAGCAAGTGCAGATGGAACTAGCATCTGATATCTGTACACTCATAAGTTTATGTTAGGAATCAGTGAGGCTGTGTTATGTTTTTATATTGAGCTAAGCCAAATCCAACGATCTAAACACCTCTGAGCTATGTAAAAGAGAGGATCTGTATCTGAGCTTTGTGGATGAGGCCCAACTCTAAGACTGGCCAATTGTGATGTCATATGCTCAGCAGTCTGCATTCAGGTTGGAATTCATAACAGGAACTGCTGAATGCTTAAAATGGTGCCGTGCAGGATTCATAGATGTAAACCTAATAATATAGAAATGAGAAAGATCAAAGCAGCGGTATCACTAGGGAAGGTGACAGGGCAATTGCCTTCTGTGCAGACTTGGAAGATAGTGGGGGTGAAAAAAAAATCCAGCAACTGCTAGCAGATGTGTAATAGTGCTGGTGGTATGGTAGCAAGCAGACGTGCTGCCCACAGGCATCTGGCCATGCCAATATGCTGCTTTATTTCTAATTGGCTTCACGACTTGGAGGCTGGATTTCTAATTTTGGATAAGATTTTGAAATTTTCTTAAAAAGCATGCATGGCTGACAAACTTGATATTCCCCCATAGCCCTCCGTAGCCACTCATTAGGCTCAATATGTTTGTATCTTTTTGTGCATTTTTTTCACTTTACAAATGTGTACAATCAACACCATAACATATGCAATCCATCACATACATTTATTTTGTTGCCGTTATTCTCATATACTAGCTTCTTCATTTTTTGTGAATTCAGTGATATATTTTCTTCTGACTGAAATATTCCCAGTTTTAAAGAGTCACATTCAGGACATAACACAGCCGTAAAAAGGAAAACTTTTAAGAACTTGCCTTGAGCATGCCTTGTTTGCTCCATACACACTATTATGTTTATGAGTTTAAAAGAGTGGTCCATCCATATTAACAGCTGCAGAAATTTTAAAGTTTACATATCAGGAAGATATTTTCACACTTGAAAAAGAGAACTGAAAACTGCTAAGTTATCTTGAGGAGTAGGCAGGGCTTTTTTATTGGCAGTCATCCCAGTTTCAGTCAAGAGACTATATAGACACAATCTAAGTTTTTGTGAAAGTCGATCGAATTTAAGATCCTAAGAGTCTGAAGCTATAAACTATAAGGCAAACCTACTACCGGCCCGAAACTAATTAACCTGTCCCAAGTATGGTGGGGATGTAATTCCAATTATGAGACAGCCTGCCCAGAACAGCATAGCCCCCTTACAGGCAGCTCCAGTCAAACACAGTAAAAGTTTATCCTGAGACATGGCCAATATCACTTCTCAGGCTCTGTTAGAGGCTGAGAAGTTTTGTACAGGCTAAAAGGGGAAAAATATCTTAGCTCCTTCAAGGGCTAACTCTTAACCTTCCATTTCACATGGCTCTCTATCTAGTAATGGTCTTCTTTAACTGACCTGCTAGACAGAGATTACAGGCTAAGCCTATTGGTTTAACTACACCCAAGAAGAGGGCGCCAGCTCTTCTCCTGACAGAAAGCAGTTCTGTACCCTGAACAAAATCTCCCCAACTCTGGAGCAGAATGGGACCAGGTTTCTGAGCGTTGCTCTCAACGCTGTGTTACTTGCAACGTTCCCAGATTGAACTGGGCACTATGATTCTTTTTATGCTCCTCTCAGTAGCCCAGGAACCTGCAAAGGTGGTTAGGTTGTAAAATTCAAGTAGTCACAATGTTACAAGTGTTTAGTGCTGTTAATGATTCAATGCAAAGTACAGCATTGATAAGCCAGCATTGCACGTGGTTCAGACAAAGGGACCTCCTAAAGAAAGTGGGGAATGGGCTTGGGCCCCAGAATGTAAGGAGAAGATATCATTTAATCTCCTGCCATTTCATCCCATCTAACAGAAGGTCAGTGGGATGCCTGCAACAGAATTAAGACCAAATTAAGAGTGGAGGGATTAGGAGATTGATAGCAAGTTTTCTCCTATATGGCAGAATTATGGAGACAGGAAAATCTGTACTGTGTGAGTTATTGCTGGATAGTTTCCAGGTATGTTCTTTAATGAAGCTACAGGCTCAATAAACCATACTCCTAGTGTTTGTCTGCAGTCCCTGTAGGAGTGAGGCTTTTCACTTGGCCCATCTGAAAACTTTAGTCAAGAGCTCATCCATATTTGGGTCAGACCTGTGTTAGCAAAATTGGTTTGAAATATGTTTCAAAATCTATCCATTTTAATGCAATTAAAGCCATCTGTCCTGCCATATGAAATAATTAAAATAATTTAATAATAGCATTTACTATTATGTTAAAAGTATATTTTACTTTTTGAGGGTTATGAGCATTTGATATATGGCAAAAATTTGTCGGCATTATTCTCCTAATTATGGCGCACTAAAATAAATAAATAAAATATTATGCTTCATGCACAGAAATACATAATTTGAGACATTTTAGACTGACCCAGCGTTAAACTTTACTATAGTTTTATCTCTATAATCTAAATGTATTTAATTTAAATGAGAATTTCTGAGTTGGGATTCAAAGCCAAAAAGTGACACACTGCGAAATCATCTGAACCACAGAACCTGAGAGAGAGAGAGACAGAGACAGAGACAGAGAGAGAGAAAGACAGAGACAGAGAGAGAGAAAGACAGAAAAGGCAGGCCAGCAATAGAATAAAAATGTGATCATGATTTAACAGACAAGATGACCTCACTGTTGAATGCTTAAAAATAATATTTAAACAATTTCAAATGTAGGGGATTATGATGTAGACTATAAACATTAAATGCATTAATTTTAGGTGAAAGACTTTTTTTTATGTTAGCTGCAGACATGGATTTAAAGACTCACTAAATAAATTAAAAATTGTAATCCTTTGGAATAGTTTAAGAACTGGAAGATACTTAGCCAGAGAAATACTATTCATTCTTTACGTGACTTCCAAAGTTTGACAAATGAAATTATTACAAGTAAAAATAAAATTCCTACTTTTTTGGAAACATGATGTTAGCTCATACAGCTCAGAAAATCTGGGGGGAATGCAATGCACAGTGATGGAATTTTGGGCATAGCCTCTGGGGTCCATCCTTAAACTGAATCCATGAAGCTAAATGATTTTGTTGGTGCCAGGATGGAGGGGAATGAATATGTCAACTTTTCTCCCTGTGTCCTTGAACAGCTGTGCAGGGTTAGATGCATTCTAGTTTTTACTGTCACCTTGTACCCCTAAACTGAGTAATTATCATTGTTTATTTTTATTTCTGGAAATATATTTTTGAAAACTGCTAAATATTTTCATTAATGCAGTGCAGATAAAATATTTATTCAGTGACTATGCTTATAGCTAGATTACAATATCCTTATTCTGTACAGTATCTTTAACACTAAACACTTCATAACAAGAGTGACAAATAGCTTTACATTTTCTTTAAAAAATGTCGTGGAAAAACATGCATTGAATTATATGATCACAAGAATGGCTTTCTGTTTATCTTGCATTCAGAAAAAAAAAGAAGCAAATTTTATTTTTCAATGTCTCAAGAAAAATAATTCATTTACACTAAGGACATTTTTAAAGCCAAAGTATAGACCCCTATAAATATACATTTATAAGGGAAATTCCAGCAAACTGTTGGCTGTAACAATGAAAATGGTAATACTTAGGAGTACTCTGGGCACAGATTTTAACTTCTTCCATATAATATCTACTGCAGTTAAGTAAGTGGAAGGCTGACAATGATAAAGTCAGAAATGTTCTAACAGCTGTTTTTATCATCACTTTTGGCCTTTAATTGCTTAGTTATTTTAATGAGTACCTTTTATATCTAATTTTGTGAAAAGCATAAAGATATCAGATCATTGTGGTGAAGAAATCTGGAGCATAATACAGGCGTTTGCACACCAGGGCCTTTAACAGGATGGAAATGTAGACTAAATGACAGGGTGAAGAAACCTTTCATTTCCTAGGCTCAGACCACAAAGGGTGAAAAATAGGCTGGGTTCTGATCCGTGAAGTCTCTGCCAAAAGAAAATTAATCTAGCAACGTATTAAAGATTATGTACCAAAGACTAAAACGGAAAGATCTAGTTCGAATTTAAATATTTATGTACACTGAATTGTTAGTTGTAGACATATTTACTTTGAGCACTTTAGGCTATGTGAACACAGACCAAAAAAAATTACACATGCTGTAGCTCAAGATTAGGCACTTTTTGTTTGTAAAACTTTACTATGGTAGAGATGATGATATCTACAGTGCCCCACACTGATATGGAAATTACAAAATAATGCATAAGTGAGAATATGCTGTACAAAGCGAGGACAGATATTATTACTACGTTTAAAACTTAGCAAAGATACTATTTTGTTCTACTGTCTAATGTTGTTAAATGACTCCACTTCTCTTTACACATACCATGCCTTGGAAATTGAAGTTATTAAAGTTGCCACTGGGGGTCACTATAAGTCAAGCAAATTCAAGATTCATGTTTCTAAAATAAAGCAGGTCTTAAGGAACCTTTTAATAAACTTTCAAAAATATTTTGAATGATAAATTATATAAACAAGGAGAGTAACTGCTACATCTGAAGATGATTCTTTTTCCCCAGAAAGTTTATGGATTTTAGCAAGGCTCTCAATATCGATTTGTGTGCGTTTACCTTTGCTTATCATCAGGGATCCTGGTTTTCACTGATTTAAAAAAAATCTCCAATTTTCAGTTAAAAGAAGTAACCCCAAATCCATATTTTTCCATGATTAAAATGATAAATCACACCCTCTCTCTCTCATATTATATATATATATAATATGAGAGAGAGAGAGAGAGAGATCTCTAGAGATATATATCTATAGATCTGTATATCTAGAGAGATCTAGGCGGGGGAAAGAGAGAGATGTTTCATTTTAATCACGGAAAAATGTGAAGTTGGGGTTACTTTCTTTAACTGAAAATTGGAGATTTTTTTAAATCAGCGAAAACCAGGATCCCTGCTATCATTCTGTTCTGGCAACAGAGGAAATAGTATTAGTTGTATAACCTATACCCCATATCCTATTTAAAAGTGAGAAGAGAAAAAACAGATAATATTGTGATATATCTAATCTTTAAGAATCTCCAGTACAAATAAAATTAGAAGCTATTGAATCTTTTCTAAACATAGCCACTGAAGCATCACCTCTAAATGTACTACTAAGGGTCTTCTTAGACGTTACACTGTGAGCTGCACATATGTTGATCAGTGTTAGTGGTAGCAGTCACACTTGAGGACAGCAGGGGCCAGGAGGACTGAAAAGTAAGAATTCCCCCTCCCCTCTATTCTGGGCTTCTGTCCCAGGGTATCTCCAGTTCCACCCACCACCACTCCTGGGGCTCTCCCTGCTCCTTGGGGTTCCCCCCTCCCCTCCATCTCTCTGCTTACTTCTGGCTGTCCGCACTGTCTGTCCTGAGGGAAGCAAGCAAGGGAAGGTTGGCCAGCTGGCCTGCCTGGCTGCCACCATTGCTCTTCTCCAGGCTGAGCCCAACCCAGAGAGCAACAGTAGGGGTGGCAGTGGCCAGGCAGGCAAGTTAATCTTTTCCTGCCTGATCCCCTTGACAGGGGAGATAGCCACAAGCAAAGGGGGTGCAGGTGGAGGGGTGTGGGGTTTCTTCTTCGTGTCTCTAATCCAACCTTTCTTTATGGCCTGCTCCCAATGTTCTGTACAGGCCACTGCTTCTGGTGTTGATGTTGCCAGATCTTGTGAGGAGCAGTGTGGTACCACAGGGAATCTCAGGAGATGATCCATGGTTTGCTGGGGGGGGGCAATGAGCAGGAATCTGGATTGCTGGGGAGGGTAAGGGGGGGGGGATTGGGCCTGATTCAGACCAGCAGGGGAGGGGGGGCAGGTTGCAAAAGATTAATCAAAGTATTTGAATACCCACTTACAATACAAAGGGGTCCACATCTCCATTCAAAATTTCCAAAGGGATCTGCACATCCATTTAAAAATTATAGGGGTCCGCAAATGAAAAAAGGTTGAAAAATCAATTCCTAGTGTGGCTACACCTTAATGTAACAGAAGCTGGGTGACACAGATCAGAGAAAATCCTGCCCTGGAGTGGCATAACTTTAAGTTGGCTAATGAGTGCTTAAAACTAGTTTCAGGTGTTAATGTGCAAACAGTCCAGGGGTTAAGACTGTTCAAAATTACCATGTAACAAGGCCCTAGACCAGGGGTCAGCAAGGCCATTTTGCTTGGCACACCACCACCAGCCTGGGGCTCTAAGCAGCTGCTGCCAGCCACGGAGCCCAGGCTGCTCCCAGCAGGTGGCTGGGAGGCTGCAAGCCCTGCTGCAAGCAGACCGGGCTCCGTGGGCTGGCTGCAACCGGGAGGCTGCAAACAGAGCAGCTGCTCTGGCATGTCGGCACTCCGGCATCTTCCAAGGTAGACACTGTGGTTTTTTCAGCACTCTGGCCAAAAAACGTTGCCTAACCCTGCCATAGACTGAAGATTCCTTTAAAATCTGTTTTCTAAATACAGAGACTTTCAAAATTAACAGTATGCCTTTGTTCAAGTTATTTGAACAGTGTCAAGTAAGTCCTGCTCTTGCCGTTGTCCTATTCTTGCTATTAGATGATCTTATTCCAAAGAAACCTATTTATTTATTTTACTTTCAGCTACATAATTAACATTAAAAATTCCAAATTTCTAAAAACAAAACGATCAAATATAAATGTGTTGGATGTTTTTTTAATGATAAAAATAGTTAGGCCTAGAATCCTGACAATGTTTCCTACATAATCAAGTTTAGATTTCTGTCTGCTGCCTTTAATTTTTTTTTTTTTTTAGATTAACTCATACCACACTTATTTATTAAATAATTCTGCTCACAAAGGGACAAAAATGAATGTCTGCATCTGAAACAGTTAAGAGAAGCTACCAGTAAATGACATCCTGCTTTTCTGACCTGTAGAGTGTGTGGCTTGGAAGCCTTTTCTCTGTACTGATGCATCAGAAACAAACCGAAGGAACATTTTGTTTCCAGTAGCAATGAGAGGATCTGGTATCTTATTGCCACATAAACGTCCCAGAATTGGTGACTTTTCAGTTTCTCCATCAAACACTTCCAAGTGGTCATAAGCACATTCCTGATGCTGCTCTATCTCAAACTCATTAAAGGTCTGGAAAAAAAAAGTTTAGTACTATTAAGATAAAGAATCCAATATACATTATTTTTTACACAATAACAAATGTCTTTTAAATATGCTTTCAACAGTCTGCAGTTAGTTAAGACAGCACATGTACTTGTGCTTCTGTTATAAAGCTTGGAATTTTGAATGACATGCTCATGCTGAGAAAGCCGAGTAATAATGAAGACAGTGAATTTTAAAGTTGGCAGGGAGCCCCTTCACATGAAAGGGATTAAAGCATTTATAGCCAATGAATATCCATGACAGAACAGAGCAAATCTGGAATACCGTGGTCGTTCCATTGAATTCATACAATTAGTTGACAGGATTATTCCATATTTCACAGAACATTCAAAACAAATCAGAAAGCAGAAAATCTATTGGTTCCTCTTAGAAGTGAGGCCCTGAAACATCTGTGAAACATACTGTGCTTTTATATATTTGCTTCTTCACTATTTGTAGGTAAAAACATATACAACATGGTCCTTTGAAAACTGTCATATAAACTCATTTTTATAATTACAGTATTATTGATATATAAGGCTGCACTCCACAAATGAAAACCATATTTCCTAAGGAAACTGGTCTGATAAAAAGGACAAAAAAGGGGTTTTGACTAACTTTGTAAATAAAACCCCAACATGACTCACTTTTAATTCCCCTCAATTTTCAGGGAGAAGAATTGTTGCAATGATCCAAACTTGATGATCGCAAGCTTTGCTTTCTTTTAGATCTATCTTAAGTTTAGTTTCCACACAATGGGTGCATGTACATGTGTGCTTTACTGCACAGTAGACTAAATTACTGCACTGTAAAGCATCAATGTCCACACGTGCACTGCAATTAGGGCACAGTAAATTCATTTACTCGAGTGTAGGATAGTCCTGTCAGACACAGGTACTATCCAAAGGTGAAGTAAATTACT
>NW_017728913.1:20807916-20873196 GCF_001723895.1 Crocodylus porosus | reverse complement strand
TACTCGAGTGTAGGATAGTCCTGTCAGACACAGGTACTATCCAAAGGTGAAGTAAATTACTATGCTTAAAGGCACTTGCAGATGGTGATGTTGGGATTAGTTTACTCCAGTTTAAATTGCACCAGAGTTCATTCAGCTGCATTAATTACATGTATAGATGCACCTGGTATTATTTATTCTAGTCTTTATCTGAATACGCAGAGACTATTACAGCTCTTCCTAATGATGATGGAAGTTATGTATGAACACTGTGTTTATGAAAGATTCCAGATTCACAGTCCAGCAGAGTAAACTGTTTGTCCAGGATTTTAAAGGACTCAATTTTGGTACCCAAATGCATCCAACTTCGTGAAAAATCAGGGAATTTTAAGTCTTTGGGTCTCATGGACAGATCTAATATTTTGAAAATGGGTTTGTAGTGGTGTATCATTGCATATAACACACATTTTTCTCCAGTTAGAAAGAAACTAGAAGATTTACTAATATACTAGAATCTCAGTGTTATATTATTAGTACACGATCAAAACAAAAACAAGTATAACTTCATTGGAAGGTGCACTAATTTACTGGTTTATATATTAAGATTAAAAACCACAACAAACTAGACAAAAATAGTCCAAAATGCTGTTTTGTTAGTCCTATAGTCTTTATGGTTAAAATTTTTATCTGTTAGTCAGATTCATAAAACGAAATCTAGCCTTCTCAAGCCTCCTGACAGTGCATCTAACACTTCACTGTCAATCATATCCATACCCAAGTTAATGTTCACTGGAGTTAATGTTACCATACCTGATTTCAAGGTGTTCAGCTAGAACTAAAAAGAGTTTAGCTAGAACTAAAAACAGGGCTTTGAAATTGGAGAGAGATATTACCAGGAATAATTATCAGACAGCAACCTTGTGGAAGAAAGGATAATTTGATTAATGGTACATCAAGATCATTAAAACAGAGAGAAAGGGGCATTAACACCAGTAGAGAGATTAGCAGGAATCAGGTATATTAGAAGAAGCCATGAAGTCAGTTGACAACCTCACCATTGCCTGAACAGAAATGCTACTGCCTCTCTGGGGCAGTGAGTTTTAAAGTTTGGGTGGAGCAGGAATCAAAGGAGGATGCAACTGCACTACTGTACTCTCTATGGATCCACTATTGTTGGGTCCCATAAAATTAAAACATCCAAAATTACAAGCCACTTTTAAAATAACTAGGTCTACTGGTCTACAGTTATAGGAACTTGGGGAGCTTCATTTATAGCGGTCACCCGATTTAGAGGGATCACTTCTAGAAGCAAGAGGTAGTCCAGTCCACAGGTTTTCTTTGGCTTGTCGACTGGGACTGGCAACTAATATGTCACTTGAGGTCAATTAGACTCAAGTGCTTTGCCCTCATGTAAGCACTGAGAGGTCAAAACTCATATAAACCTGTCTTAACATTTGCACATTGAACCTACAATTGAAAGCTAATTCAATGTAAGTGATTTTTTAATAATCAATTTTATGGTTAAAATGTTATGCTATGATTAACATAATAAAAGCACTCTAAGAGTTAACAACTCCCAAAGCACTGAGGATTTCCAGCAAAGAGAGATGGAAGATTAAGAAGCAATATTTAAAAGGAATAAAACCAAACACAGTAAAATATTGAACAAACATAATAACTCTAGATTCCATCTTGTATACCAAAGCAAGTTTAATCGGCTGAATCCCTCATGGAAACCAGCCAATATAAAATGTGATGGTACTCAATATTAATAGCTGTCCAAAAGGAAATGCATATAGCTATAGCTACTGACACTGAGAAAAGGCAAAGAAATTTCAAATGGTTCTGGTTCACAAAAAACTGAAGAGCAAAATGACGATGCCAGATACACATTGTATTTGCAGGAAGCTTTCCAAGTAATGGAATGGAAGTACAGATCCCATAAAAACAACTGTTTAGCTATTTCTATTGCTACTCTTAGACCCTTTCTACACATTACAGGTATTGCACAATTAATTGGTTAATTGCATAATTATCTTGAGACCAGTTACACCTGCAAAGTACTTCCAATGCCATAAAAAGCTCCAACAGCTATAAAGTTAGACCCTGAAAATGTTTACCAACTTTCTGGCTGGTTGCTATCATGCTTTAATTTGCACGTGTAGCAGGGTCTGACCTACAGCTGGGAGCCCTGTCAGATGGGGGTCCCAGCTGCAACAGTGCACCATGTCCAGCAAAGGCTGGGAGCCTTCAGATAAGGGGACTATCAGCCCTACCAGCTTCTGACTCTCTCTCAGCAGCACCTGTAGCTGCTGGGACTCAGTTTGGCAGCTGTGGATGCTGGGTCCTGGAAGCATGCCTCTCAGTTCCAGGACCCAGCTGGGTCCCAGCAGCCATGAGATGCAACTGCAATCTCCCAGACCCAGGGGGTGGGGGCAGAAGGGGCAAGGCAGGAGCCTCTGGGGCTGGGAGATGACAGAAGCATCAGACTTCCATCCTCAAGGGCGCATGAAGCCCCCAGGGCTAGATCACAGCTGCCATAATCTGTTAGGCCCAAGGATTTCATGCACCTACCCCTCAGGTCAAGGAAGCTGCATTTCCCAGCTGCAGGGGGAGCATGGGGTGACTCTGAAGCTGGGAGCCCCTCAATGGGGGAGACTACCAGATGTTAGAGCTTGCTGCTTGCCAATGTAGGGGGAGACTGGGATTAGGCTCCCCCTGCACTGGCAATAAGTTGCAATGGGATCTAATGCATGATTCCACTGTGACACCTCCTGCCAAGCTAGTGTGGCATGGCAAGAGGTGCAACTGTGTGTATGGTGCACTAAATCCCATTGTGCTTCTATCTGCAGTTTACAGTGGCCCTTAAACCTTAATCAAGTTCTGATTTTTATATGGCCAAATAAATGGCTGTCATTTGGACCACGAAAATATTCTATGGATTAAAAAAAAATGGAGAAGCTGGAAGACAGGGTTAAATATAGTACTGAATATAGCCAATATGAAAGCCATTGGGAATAGAATACGTGATCTGAAGGCAGCCTCTAATCTTTAGTTCTGTTCCTAGTTTTAAAAGGAAATCTTCACTGCAGTTTATTCATCTCAAATGTCAGCAATTAAGAAATACTTTTTGCCAAGAATAAGGTGTGAAGGCTATTATTTTCAAAGTCTAAATTACCATTAGGATAATAAAGCTAGGACTCAACAATGGTTTTCTTTTTAAGGCACGTTATTTTGACATCTAAAATCACTGTTCTGTGCAAAGAGTATGCAAACAATTTCAAATCCATTTTAATAGTCATTAAACAATCGAATAGAACCAAGAAATTTAAGAAAAAAACAAGCCTTTGATATTAAACTATTTTAAACATTAAGCATTAAAACAAGTAATCTTTTTAAAACTAGTGTTGGAACATATTAGAAACTGGCTTATAGTCACATTCATAACATTCCCACATTTCCAGGGAAGGCTGGGAACACTGCTTTCCAGAAACATTTTTCATATGTAAGTTCAGTAATAAAAAATTAACATAAAAATGTTTCTTTTGCTTAATTTGAATCAAGATGAATATGGAATTTGATTCCGCTGGTGGGTTGAGCATAATTATTTTAAATACTAATTTTTTACATTTTAATAATGTAATTCTAAAAGCAAAGCACCACAGCACAAAAGGATTATAATATTTATAGCTAATGAGCATTCATGATTAAACAGACCAAATCTGGAATATGATGGCTGTTCCATTGAATTTTAAATAAGTGTTCATTCTTTCTACTTCTTCTTTAGTAAGATGCATCTCTGGGTGCTTCGTCAGAAATAATCTCAAATTAAGCTTCATTTACACTAGTTTCCAAAACAGAAATGATGTAAGATAAGAACTATTTTAAAAAGCAGCAACATTATAAAAATAGTTTAAATATTGTTGATGTTGGGCAGAATTAAAAAACCATACTCACCCAAGGAGTTAGGTACCTAAGTATTTATTCCTTAAAACCCTAAGAGGCACATAGCTGCAGTTCTAAGTATCCTATGTGCCAGTGGCAGTATGTAGGGCATGCACCCCATGTAGCCCCTGAAAGTGCTGGTATACCCCCTGACAAACCACGCTCCGCGCTTAGCCGACGGGTGGGGGGCTGGAGCGCCGGCGACCCCCCTGTGAGTGCTGGCTGGGGAGTAGGAGTGCCTGATGAAGCGCCGTAGCCACTTCAAGGTCAGCATGATCAGCCATGGGGATCCCCACTGCCGTCAGCAAGACTGGCCATAGGGGGATTCCTCCACAAGGTCACTGACTGGTGACTGTAGGGGGCACATGCCCCCCCCCAACTAAGGTGGCACCAGTTGCCTATGCTACATGCCACCTCTAGTTTAAATATTGGGAAGAGATTTTTCTCTCAACAAGTCAGGGGGAAAAAGGAGGTTATGTCTGCTTTAGACCTCCCCACTTCAGGATATAGGAGTACATGACCCAGGGGGAGGTATATGACCCAGGCAGGAACTGAACAGAAGTGCTGTAGAAGGGAGAAGGTGGGCAACAAACAGGGGGAGCAGTTTGCAGGCAGCTCACTGGTCAGTTCACGAGTCAGTTTGCCCCCTCCCCTGCTCCTTTGAGGAGGAGCCTTTATGCTTGGTGAGAAAAAGCAAGGAAAGAGGAACCTTTTGGGACCAGGGAAGAATAAACAGGCTAGTTTACAGGTTTACTTGGGAAGATGTGCTTGGAAGAAGGGCTGCAAGACAGAGAAGGCAGCTTAAGAGACCCATGGAAAAGGCTGGAGGATATTGCAATGCCAGAGCCACTGCCTCTGCTTGCACTTATGAGGTGTCTGTCCAGGCAGAACTGCTCACCATAGAGGCTTCCACCCAAGTCCAGGTTTGGCCTTGTGGAGATTGCTGCTTGCAAGGTCCTTCCGGTGACAGCTGGGTGGGGGAGTGCCTTCAAGGTGAGCAGTGCCTCCTGGTGGTATCTCTCAGGGAGTAGGCAAAAGAGCTACAGGAGGAGGTGGTGAGGCTCTGAAGCATCCTCCTCCATGAGGAACTGGTCAATTTGATGCTGGAGAAGACCTCCAGGACTGTGGAGGAAGAACTGTCAAAGGCAGCACTGGAGAAGGGAGAGAACATAGACTCTGAAGAAGGTGGAAGCTGGAAGCTTGTGACCTCTCGCAGCAAGCAGAAATCTTTATTCCCACCTGCAGAAGTTCACCTGGAGAACAGATATGGAGCCCTAGCAACACAGGGGGAGGAGCACGTTCTATTGGTGGATGAGGACAGGCCAGACCTCCCCAAGGTGGGAAGGATCAAGACCACAACTACCAATAAGAAGTGATGGGTGGCAGTGGTTGAAGACTCTCTTCTGTGGGGGACAGAGGCATCCATCTGCTGGCCTTGCCTGGAGCCCGAATCTGAGATGTCATATTACAAGACTCATCCAGACCTCCCACTACTACCCCATACTGCTCATCATTGTGGGCACAAATGATACTGTCAGGGGAGACCCTGAGCGATCAAAAGTGACTACAGGGCTCTGGGGGCAAAGGTGAAGGGGATGGGGGCTCAGGATGCATTCTCCTTGATCCTTCTAGTTAAGGGGAAGGGTCCAGGCAGGAGCAAACACATCCTAAAGATCAATGAATGGCTGCACAGGTAGTGTCCCCAGCAGGGCTTTGACTTGTTTGATCATAGGATGATGTTCCAACAAGAAACATTCCTAGGAAGAGATAGGATCTATGTGCTCAATGCATTATTCTCCTCAGTCTTCACAGACAAGGTCAGCTCCCAACTACTGCACCTGGCAGCACTGTTTGGAGTGGAGGTGAGTAGCCAACAATGGTAAGAACAGGTTAGAAACCATTTTAAAAAGTTGGACATATACCAATCCAATTACAGACCAGTCAGCCTCACCTCAGTTGCTGGAAAACTCACGAAGCAGGTCCTCAATGAATGCATTTCTAAGTACTTGGAGAAGAAGAAGGTGATCAGAAACAGTCAGCATGGATTCACCAAGGGCAAGTCATGCCTGACCAACCTGACTGCCTTGTATGATGAGATGTCTGGCTCTGTGAATGCAGGGAGACCAGTGGATGTGATATACCTTGACTTTAGCAAGGATTTTGATAGGGTCTCATACAACACTCTCACAGAGAAGCTCAGGAAGTATGAGCTGGATGAATGGACTGTAAGGTGAATAGAAAACTGCCTGGATAATCAGGCACAGAAGGTAGCAATCAATGGCTCTATATCTAGTTGACAGCCTGTATCAAGTAGTGACCTGGGGGGGCTGTGTCCTGGGGCCAGTTTTGTTCAACATCTTCATCAATGACCTGGAAGATGAGATGGAGTGCACCCTAAGCAAGTCTGCAGATAACATCAAGCTGCAGGGAGTACTAGATATGCTGGAGGGTAGCGTTAGGTTTCAGAGACCAAAGGGAATCTCATGAGATTCAATAAGGATAAGTGCAAAGTCCTGCACTTAGGAAGGAAGAATCCCACGCACAGTAGAGACCAGGGACTGACTGGCTAAGCCGGAGCTCTGCAGAAAAGGACTTGGGAATTACAGTGGACAAGAGTTGAAGATAAGCCAACAGTGTGCCCTTGTTGCAAAAAAGTCTAATGGCATGCTGGGCTATATTGGTAGAGTGTTGCCAGCAGATCAAGGGGACTGATTATTCCTCTCTTTTCAGCATGGGTGAGGCTGCATCTGGAGCACAGTTTTGGGCCCCCCCATTACAGAAAAGATGTGGACAAGTTCGAAAGAGTCCAACGGAGGGCAATGAAAATGGTTAGGGGGCTGGGGCACATGACTTGTGAGGAGAGGTTGAAGGAACTGGGCTTATTTAATCTGGATTACAGAAGACAGAAGGGATTTAATAGCAACCTTCAACTCTCTGACGGGTGGTTCAAAAGAGGACTGGGTTAGACTGTTCTCAGTGGTGGCAGATGACAGAGCAAAGAGCAGTGGTCTCAGATTGTAGTAAGGGAAGTTTAGGATAGATATTAGGAAACTAGCCAATTGCCCATTAAGAATGATGGGGGGGAGGGACAGGCAGGGATGGAGCACTGCCACCCACCACCCCGTGCCATTGCTGCCTCCCAGGAAGGGGGGTTAGGGGGTAGCTTCCACATAGCCACTGCCACCACTCACCGTCCCATGCTGCTGCTGTTCCGCATCTGGCCAAACACAACCCACCCCTACACTCCGCATCCAGCCCCATGTGCTGTCCCCACACCCTAATGCTCTGCATCTGGCCCCATGCCAACCTCCCTCCCACCGCTCTGTGCCCAGTCCCACACCCAGAGGCAGATTAATGTGTACTGGGTCCCTGGGAAAACACAAAATTGGAGGACCCCTCCCCCCACGGGAGCTAGGTTGTGGGCGGGGGCAGGGCCCCTTCCCCTCTTGGTGCTGGTGGGGAGGCTGGTCTTGGCCAGGCACATGGCCGCCTCTTCTCCCTGCTCCCTGCCCCACCCCCGTCCTGCCATGACCAAATATGCACATACAGGTGTGCACACAAATGGGTGCACACTACTCTCACTCACTCTCTGCACATAGACACACAAACACAAACATACTCTCCCTGCCAGGAACACAGTCACACACAGGCATACACACAAACACATGCATGCACTCAGACACACGCATGCAGACACACACTCTATTCACTCTGTGCATATAGACAAAGACAAATACATGCTTCCTGCCAGGAACACAGATACATGCATCACGCACACATGCAGATGGGTGTGCACTCTACTCACTCACTGTGCACATGGACACACAGACAAATGCAGTCTTCCTGCCGTGAACAGAGATGCACGCACACAGACACGCACACACAGATATGCACACATAGAAGCAGATGCATACAGATGCCCTGGCATGCGCACACAGATGAGCACACATGCACAGAGATGTGTACACACACTCACGTGAAGATGCAGACACATACATACAGACACAGATGCAGACACAGACAGACAGACAGACAGACAGACAGACACACCCAGCCACATCCCTTCTCTTCCCAGGACCTCCCAACTCCCCCACTCTCCATCACACTGGGGCAGCCCCTTGCCCTCCTACCTCCCCCCACAGCTGCCCAGGTTCCCTCTTGCTCCTCTGGCCCCTGTTGCGCTGCCCAGAAGGGAGCTGCTGTCCTGCTGTGTCCCTGCAGCCACACACGTGCATGGCCTGAGCTGGCTCAGGCTGGGAGCCCCATGCCCCCTCATGTGGGTAGTGGTGCTGGGATGGGTGGCTCTGAAGGGTAAGGTGAATGCTGGGGGCCTCCCAGTGCCACTGCTAGCCTTGCTGCATTGCACAGCATGGCTCCTGGCCTGCCCCTCCTCACCCCCACTTCAGAAGGAACCTGGTTTCAAGTCTAACAGCCATTCTTCTGTAGCAGCAGTTCAGAACATCCGATTGTCATAGTTCATGTATTTGTGGTATTATTCTGTCTCAGCTTTGCTGAGGTCTTAAGTTTTGCAAAAAGGTGAAAAAAGTGTGCAACAGATAAATCCAAACTCAGGCAGAGGTAGCAACAGCTGGCAGAGGAAGAGCATTGAAAGTTTCATAGTTTCACAGTTTCATAGTGCTTAGGGTTGAAAGGGACCTAAACAGATCATCAGGTCTGGCCCCCTGCCCCAGGCAGGAATGGGTGCCACGGTCATATCACACCAGCCAAATAGCTGTCCAGCCTCCTCTTGAAGACCCCCAAGGTAGGAGAGTACCACCTCACTTGGGAGCCCATTTCAGAGCCTGGCAGCTCTGACTGTAAAGTAATGTCTCCTGATGTCTAGCCTGAACCTTCTCTCTAACAATTTGTAGCCGTTATTCCTAGTAACCCCAGGTGGTGCCTGGGGGGAACAGAGCCTCCCCCAATTCTCGCTGATTCTCCCTGGTGAGTTTGTAAATCGCCACCAGATTCCCTCTCAGCCTTCTCTTATGGAGACTGAATAGGTTCAGGCCCTTTAGCCTCTCCTCATAGGGCCTGCCCCACTGCCCCTTGGCCATACGAGTGGCCCTCCTCTGAACCCTCTCAATGCTAGCCACATCCCTCTTGAAGTGCGGTGCCCAGAACTGGATTTAGTACTCCAACTGCAACCTGACCAATGCTGCATATAGGGGAAGGATGAAACTATGAAATTGCTCCTTAATCCTAGGCACCTTTCTGGGACCAGACAGGAAAGAAGGACAACTAATGGCAGCCATCTCAAAAATGCTGGAGCTAGTAAATAATTACGCATGATCTTCACTCCATTATTAATTCCACGTAGCGTCTTCAGGTCAGTTAGTAAATTTGCAACGTACTTGCAAACCACTTCCTTTGCATCTTCCCTTTCATCTTGCTTAGTCAGGACAAGTATTTTAGAGAATTTGGCCCCAAATAGCTATAAAAAACCCCTTCTATTTACTGTTCATTTTATTGACAATGTTTATTCTACATATTGTCTGGCCACTGAACAGTCAGTACTATCTGTAGTATTCTAATTAAGCACAAATATTTTGGTAGCCCTTATAGGGAGCTGGATGCACTGGGTATTTCAACCTCTCTCAGAAGTATCAAGTTGAAAAGCATATTAAAATTGCTCTCTCCCCCTCTCTGTGGTGCAAAGATATTTTCAAAGGCATTTTTTATTATTAGGACATAGAGTTCAAAAATTTCAGAGTGCATGTACATGCTTTCCTAGTCTCCTTGATTACACAGAATGCTTCAGTCTACTGTTACCAGGAAGAGTTTTTTCACTTATCATCAAACCTGAGAGCAGCCACAGGAAAAGATGAGGCACTGCACATTGAATGCAAAAATAATGCAGTTTCAGAACTCACTTTGTTTTCTTTCTAGTGTGCAGAAGTTTGTCCTTTCTGAGTTTCTTTAGGGTATGGTAAAAGTAGGAATAAAGTCAAACTTGATTTGGAAGCATAATAAGAAATATCTATATAAAATGGAAGTGTTGCATTATTAGTTGAATGCATTAATATACTGCCATATTCAATGTTCATGATTATTTTATTTCACAAGTGTGTTTACTGTATTAATGGACTGCATTCTTCCTCCATGCAAACATTTACAGTACTGAGCTTCCAGTGTCATAAATATCAACCCTCAAACATTTGACTTATTCTAAATGAGCATTCCACAATATTTAATTATCAGCCTTTCAAAAGGTCGTAAGAGTGTTAAGTGCCAAATTCCAATTACCTTTCAATGGATGAATGCTGAATGTTCTTAGGGTACAAATTTCCAAAATTGGAACAAACGGAAAAGACTTAAACTTCCCCTCCCCCCTTTCTTAGGGAAGAAAGAAAAATAATATTTCAATAAGGAAATTCAAATGCATAATTTTCCTACAGAGTTTATGAGCATTGAAAGGACTTTTATAAGAATACAGCTGTGCTTGTGGTTAGGTCTTGTACAAACAAAACAACATGGGAAGGGGTTCTTTTGTTGGAAGGAGCCAGCACAAACGCAATTCTCCTCATTTAAAACTACCCCATTCTACCCTGTGAATGGAGAGAAAATTTGCACAAGTACTACCCCCTTACTCTGTCCACGAGGCATAAATATTTTCTTATGGTGAATAGTTTAATAGACTTAAACCCACACCACCAATATCAACAAGTAGAGCCCAGTACACTCTGAGATGACAATATTTGGTGCTATTTGTCTTTTATTCCTGTTAAATTAGTCTGTTCTATTCTATTCTACAGCTTTTTTATGATTAGGAGCAATCAAGTCACTGGCAACTTACACAAGTCTAAATCCTGGAATATGTATGTAGAATGCTATCAGCAGGGATCTGGGTTTTCTGTTTCCCATGGAAAAATGGAGTAAAACATGGATTTCCCCCCTTACTGGATTAAAATGAAGATTTCTCATTTTAGCAGAGAAACCCACAGATTGTGAAATTTTATGAGCCCTCTGCAGGCTGGCAAAGTTACAATCTGCAAAGGGATGTGAGGGAATGGAAGGAGGGCGCTCAGGCAGGCAGCCTGGAGACAGCAGCTCCTGCAGGTAAGTGGGGGAACTGAGGCCCCCATAGGGAGGGAAACAGGGAGTTGACCAGGGCTGGGCTGGGTCAGTGGGGATTAGGATAGGGGTGTGGGTGGCTTGTTTAGGGGGCAGGGGTGGGGCTAGCTCCAGACTGCTGCACACATTCCCACGGGGCAGGCAGGACCTGCACCCCCCCGATCTGTGTTTCAGGTAGGGAGGGCACAAGCTATTCAGGCTCCCACCCTGCTGCCCTCCTCCGAGGCCTCCACAGCCTGGCATGCATGACCCAACACTGCAGGGAATAGCTGAGCTGAACAGGAAAACTGTTTACTGCTGTGAGATCCATGCTGCCTTATTGATGCATCCCCTGTGTGCATGGGGCTGCAATGAGGGACACAACCCCACACTGCCGTCTCCACTGCCCCCACATGCACAGAGGATGTGTTGCCAGGGCAGCACAGAGCTTGCAGTGACAAGCAGCTTTCCTGTGCAGCTCCACTGTTCTCCGCAGTGCTCGGTAATGCCTGCTGGGCTGCAGAGGCCTTGAGGGAGGGCAGCAGGGCAGGAGCCCGAGGCCACTATGGGCAACCCACACCCGCCCCCACCCTGCACACAGATCTGGGGGGTGTAGCCCCCCGGCCCTCAGGACTGTGCACAGAGAAGGGGAGCCAGCCCTACCCCCTGCCCCCAGATGAGCCATCTGCAGCCCACGTGGGTCCCCCTGCCCCACAGGAGTGTGCACAGCAGCAGGGAGCCAGGCCCACCCCTGCCTGAGCCCTCAGCAGGCATGGGGGTGGGAGAAGCCAGGCTAGTCTTCACTGCTGCAGCCACTGCCTTCTGTCAGGCACAGGAGATTTCAGGTCTGGCTCCATGAACCCATATCCCTGGCAGCTGTAGGTCCCTTCTGGCAGGGCAGGGGGGGCAGGGGCTGTGAATGGGGGGTGAGGGGTACCAGCAGGGCTGGGGAAGGTGTGGGAGGGAGTGAGGGGCGCAAGCAGGACCATGGGGCTGTGGGGGGGAGGAAATGAGAGGCACAAGCAGAGCCATGGGGGGAGTGAAGGGCACCAGCAGGGCCAGGGAAGGGTGTGGGGGTCTTTTATTTTAATTACAGATTTGTGGTGAAGTTATCAGAAAATTTGTGGGGTTTTTTATATCAGGGAAAACCAGGATCCCTGGCTATAAGAGACTTCTGAGTATGTTACATGCTCTTTGTATAAAATATATTTAAATATGTGAACAAAAATACTCCCTTCCTTCCCAAATAGTCTGTTCTATTAAGACTGTAAACAAATAAGGACAAAGATTTTATTATACTCTGTGCTTAGCCATAGGATCTTAATGTCAGTGTTCTTCTTCCCTGCTATTGTAAAATTAATGTTTATTGTTAGTGAAGATTTCTGGCAGAGCTTGGGCTGTAGGCTTATTACGTTACTGTTACCTTAGAATATTATATAAATTCTACCCTTAAAACATCTCCTCTGGTATTATTATTATTATTATCATCATCATCATCATCATCAAATGTACTATTGCAGTTAACTCTGAGTAGAGTCTTCAGTCCTGCTGTGGCCCATTTACTTAGCTGAGTAAAACAACTGGAGAAACAGAGTCCCTGAGAGTTCTGTAATTTGTCAGAGGATTACCCCTTACACATGCTGCAGAAGCTACTGCCTGAACACTTCCTTATTTACCAACCCTTAAATAAGGGTATATTGGGATTGGGAGAGCTCACAGCATGCAGAGCTGAGAAGATTTTAGACAGAAATGCATCATGGAGCCTACAGAGGCTACTATAACCTAAGTTTTGCAGGGGCCTTTTCAATCCCAAAAACATGCCAAGGAGGGTGCAAAGTAGCTAACAGACATCTTAGTTCCCCGCTTTCGAACTCAGGTTGTGATTTTGGTGTTCAACACCCTGAAGTCAAAAAACAATTCTAAGTCTATAACATTAGAGAATTCTGAGCACAGCTACAAAGAGCACTTACTCTGAGGATCTGGAATTTTAATGTGAATTGTGTATGTTTTTAAAACCATGAGAATAATGAAATATAAAACTCCAGATAAATCTTTGAACTAAAAAACAACTTTTAGCATTTTCATCTAAGTCACTGAATGTTCTTAGGCGTCTACTGATTACATTTCTTCTTATTCTTTAAAACACATTTTACAATGAATTATCTTATTTTAAAAATCAATCGGCTTTTGCTAAATGCTGCCACATTTAAGACCAAAAGCAACTGATATTTAACAACATTTAGTTACACATTCTAGAGGGAATAGTAAAAGCAGCAAAATCTGTAGAAATTATATGACAGTCCCACACAGATTCTGGTGGACCCTTGCTTTTAGGCTCTTTGCTAAACAGTATACACAGGATGCATAGGCAGTTAATTGTGCACCACATTTAAATGAATGGCTCCCATAATATTAAACAGGCGCTTTAGTCAGCAGTGGATAAAACTGAATTGTTTTAAAGGACCTATTTGACTGTTTCGCAATCAGTGAATGTAGTTCAACATGATTTTTCTATAACTGCCTTTCAGAACAATTCTTCCATTAAGAAGGATATTTGGTTAAAAAAAGATTTAGAGCAACTTACTAATTTCACTCTGTGACCAGGAGTAGCACTGATTTCCCATGTGCATTCCTTCCGACTTGGATACTTGTCTGGCCAGTTAGGACTTGTGATGATTCCATTTGGACTATGGATCTTCTGTTCACACTCAGCTGTGCCAAATAATGACAGTACCAGTTAGTTTGGAAATCTGTATTAAGATGTAACCAGAAAAGCAGGGTTTTTCAGGCCAGAAACTCATTAAATGGAAGGATTTTCAGGAAGCTAACTAATTTCATCTTCAGTCCACTACCTTGTTCATCACCTTTGGCAAACACATTATGGAGATTAATCCAGTAATCCTTGTTTACTGATGGACATGAAGTTAACAGTGTTGTTTACAATGGATCACAGCACCTTATAAAAGCAAATAATATATATGGATAAGTCTAAACCATTTATCTAAATACAGTCGATATTTTGCCATTTCCTTTACTATGCCTTTGTCACAAAGTTCAAAAGGAAAATCCACAATAGAATTCCTATCAGAATATTTAATGGTATTTCTAACCTTTCATTAGGTTTTCTGTCTTCCCATAAAGCTATTATTAAATGATTTATTGAGACACTGAATGAACAATGACACTGAATTCTGGTTAGAAATGTGCTTTGTCACAGCTGAATTATCAGAAATGCCTCTACAAATAAATAAAACCATGAAGAATCTAAAAGACCCCAAGGATAAAACTACCCCACCTGCTTTATCTCTCTTCTAATGTTCTCAAAACACTTTAGAAATATCAGAGATTTAAGCAGCACAATTACTCTGGAAGAAAGTAGGTATTAATCTTCCAAAATTACCGGTGAGACAACTGAATCACAGTTCATTAGCCATGTTGGTGTGCAGTCACCTGACTTGCAGAACTATCATCAACATATGGAACCACTCAGACGTAACAAAATTTTACCAAAAGGAAATCTCTGCATCTACCCATGAAGCCTAGGATGCTGTTATCTTTAAATCATTCTAAATCTGTGGAACGGTAGGCAGTGTCAAAGTTAGATTCAGAATTTCAGAGCAGTTGCAGGTTTAGGCTTAGTGTCATTTCTGACTTGCACAACTGTGATTTGCCACTACTTGGCCTGGTGAGCAGGGGCCAGGACTCTACCCCTTCTTTGGAAGTGGAGCAAGGTGCGGTAATTATGGCAAAAGTAGGAAACCTGGGAAGGCATGCCTCTCTCGGGTCTATGCTCTCACTGCCCAGTGGCTCTGCTTCCAGTGCAGAGCTACTGGGAGTTAACCACAGAGATAGCATGAACTCAGGGAAAACATACTTCCCAGGAGGTTTGGTACTAGGCAGTACTCCCCACCCCACCCCACCATCCTCAAGAATAGCCACCTCTCCCCCAATTCTCCTGGCTAGAAAAGAGCCAAGTGCCACCCAGATGGGGGACAAAGGCTCTCTGAGGGGAGGGCAGTGTGCCTGACTCCCAGCCCAAGGTCCCAGAATAGGTCTCCTGGGCTCCTAGGAGCCAACAGTGTGGTGCCACGTGGGTTGGGGTCATACCTAATGTGGGTGGGTGGAATCTGGGATGGTGGAAAGCTTGCCATGGGTAGAGGGGCTGAGAGGCATGCATCCTGGATTGCTGGATGACTTCAGATTCATCGCTATCTCTGTGGAGCAGACTAACAACACCCTAGTTAGAGTTAGGCAGAGCGGCTTAAAGATAACCCTCACCCAAAGTGGCATTACATTAAGTTGCACAGATGGGTACTTAGCACAGTTTAACACCCTTTAATGCATGGACTCCTTACTTAAGAGCCTTTAGAATAGTTTAAAGGTAGCCTGTAACACCACCCTAAGGTGCTGCCATCTGCCCTCAGCCTCCGGATTCATGGCATCTGACCATGACATTAAACACTTAATGTAAACAGGGGCTTTTATGTTTAACACTGCATAAAGGCACTATGCCTCAGCTACTTGAGACAAAATTAAAGTAGACCAGTCCTTGTTTACAGTGAGTACCCCTAACTTGTCAAGGTTGCATGCTAAAGTAACCTGATTTGTTAATCAAGGTATCCAGCCACATAGACAGGGCTCCTCTAGTCATCTTTGGGAAAGCCTGGAACAGAACACTTACCTCCCATTCTCTAATACTGTGCTTTAGCTACTTTTCTTTGTTCCTCACTTGCCTAGGAAAGATAGAAGATAACTGTCTAAGATAACTGCATTGCTTTATCTGCTATTCAAATACCCCAACACTTACCTTCTTTGCAATCGTGTTTGTTTTCATGTAGCACAAATCCATTGCGGCACTGACAAACATAGCTTCCTACAGTGTTGATGCATTCATGCTGGCAGCCACCATTGTCCTTAGAACACTCGTCCTTGTCTAAGAAATATACAACATGGTTCTGTGACCAGCACATCTATGCACAGTTTGTAGAAAAAAAAATTGCAAAGCTTTATAGGAATGTTTAAGTCCAGATAAGGATAAACTAATTGCCATGCTTCTCATTACAGCAATATAATTGTACCCTTGGCTCTACCCATTCATTGTTCAACCTGAAAACTTGCACCATGACAGAGAAATTTGATTGGATATTTGATTCATTTATTGTTCTAGTCTTCAAAAAGGACAAAAAAGTGGCTTAAAACAAAAAGAAAAAAAAAACTCTGTCAGTGTTTGCTCTTCCAACTGGATGTATTGATAAGAATGTCATCAGTATCTCAAGAATAGCTTTATTTCAGCAAACAAGGAGTTTTAATATCCTGTGTACTTCATATTGGCTTCTATGGTAGAAGGATGATGTAATAACAGTTCCATAGTTTAACAATAGTGATCAGGCCAAGCAAGGTTTCAGGCTCTGCACGTGTGGGTTATAAAAACATAAATTATTCAACAAAAACATTCTGAATAAGTTGATTTTTTTTCCCAGCAGAAAAACAAATACACTTCATTTTTAATGAACATGGACATTACCGAACACCTCAGAAGGCAAAATAGATTGTTAAGGAGCATACAGAAGAACCCAGTGTTAATTGTTTCAGGGAGATCTGCAGCTTAGCATACAGTTCTGTTTATTAATGAATAAACTTTTAAAAGAGCTTTGGGTGTGTTAGAAATAAAGCAGGGAATAGGAGAGGAAATATGAACTGCGTTTAACAGCTACCAAAATCATTACAAGGAAATAAGCCAAACTAGATTAACAGGCAGTCATTCCAGCAAAAGGCATCAGCTGCCACCACTCCTGTCATTCAGCTGTTGTAATTTTAGGTGGGGCAGGTCAATTAAATCAAAACTGGCAGACTGGTCCCGACACACACACATAATACCATATTGCACAAACTTCTGGCATTTTACCATGCGGGGATGGGGAAGCAGGTTATGGTTATAGAGGTAAGATTGATTCAGAGCATGCATCCGCTTTATCTTCCTGCTCCCTCCAATGTATTAATGGAAGTGTTGTATCATAATAAAATCAACATGCAATGGTTCAGATTTTGCTTGGTACGGTAGGGATTTCTACAGATACAAAAGTTTCCATGTACAATTTAGGTCTCTTGTTATTGCTTAACTCATATTATATTATTTCTTCCTACCTTTGCTGAAGTAATAGCACAGCAAAAGAAATCTGCTGTAAGAACTTGTACACATCAGAGCTTTACCCACCAACATGCAAGCAAAGTTTGACCAAATGACTTGTAAACTGTTCAATAAATGCAATTTGTACTTATAATACATTGGCTATACAGAAATAGGATGACGATGTAAATTTATAGGAAAATCTTGCAAGTCAAACCCAAGCTTCTACTGCATTTTCATATAAATCACACATCTGTTTGCACTGAGAATGCTCAAGCACTTCTTGCAGATGTAAACTGATCTGAACGTTAAGAAGCAGCTCAAAAAATGAAAATAGTTCAGAAAAATGCACATCCTAGGGTTTACATCTGTGATCATTTTGATTATGAAAGTAGTAAACATAACAGCTCCAAAGTATGCTATTTGCAGAACAATACAACCCAGGCAGTCAATATCATAAATCAATCTAAATTCAAACAAACATTTTAATCTTTCATATTTTCAAAAGCAAGCGCTAGTTAAGAAGGGGAGAGAGAAACACATGAGAAATTAGAAGACAATAGAAAATGAAACTCTACAGCTTTTTATCTTCTAAATATTAGTAGCTCTTTTCTATTAGAAAAAGAAATGGAAGGTAAGAGCAATGCATTCAAAGTTAGACACTCCAATGAAGTTCAGTCAAACTAATCTAACTTGATAAATAAATAAAAGCCCTTTGCTTTTCCCCACCTGCCAAATTGTCTGAAAAAGAAACATTTGTATTAACATTAAATAAAGATGTATACTGTAGAATAATCTCTAAAGGGACAGGTGCCTTAAGAATGAGCATGTGCTGGACCCCTGCAGAGATCAACATTGTGCAAAA
This sequence comes from Crocodylus porosus, assembly GCF_001723895.1. Lineage (NCBI taxonomy): Eukaryota > Metazoa > Chordata > Crocodylia > Crocodylidae > Crocodylus > Crocodylus porosus. Next base: position 20,855,227 of record NW_017728913.1, on the reverse strand, counting down.
CATTAATCACAAGGTAGGAGAAGTTCTGAAGCCTAGTGAAACTACAATGGAAATAATTATTTGCCCACAGTTAATGAAGGATGCATCGGTTGAACAAGCCTTACCCACATTTTACAAGTCACTATAGATTTTCCATCAGGTCTGTAGCCCAGTTTTAAAAAATTCAGGAAAAATTAGTCTATATTAGTTATAGAAACAAATGTTTTGCTGAGTAAAAACAAAACCATTTGTTACGCTGACAGATGGAAATCAGTCTCCCAGTTTTGAATGGATGCTTTCTTTATGTTGGGTCCCCCACCCTCTCCCCACAATATTCAGTACAGGGAAAGATCCATTCTTAACAAAATGTTAGATATAACCATTCAGAGGGCACGTGGTCATACCTCTGAGACTCTCAGAGGCCACCAGTCTGTGAATAATACGTACTCGGCCTGAAGAAACAACCTGTATCAAGTTCTTGCATGATTCAAAAACAAAAATTTTCTCTTTGCAGGAAGCTTTCTTGTCTGTGGGGAAAAAAATGTACCAGGATGGCACCAGAAGTGAATGTGTGCTCCAACACAAACCTGCTCAAGGGTAGAAACATTTCAGATTTTTCTCTTTAAACGCTCACTGACTAATCATCCACAATAGGACCCCAAGAAAAGTCATTTTAAAGTGCACTGAACGTAGTTACTGTTTTAAATAATCATGAAAATAATCATACTAATTTCAAACCACAAAAAATAGCCTTAGAGTTCATGATATATGGAATCATTTTAGCAACATGTAGTGCTTGGTGTTTAGTTTTCCTAACACTTACAAGCCTTATTTAAAGAAATGATTAGGGCTACTTTCAGGAAACCATCACTTTTTCTACAAAGAATGTTAAACATTGTTCCCCTCCTCCCTCCCTCCCGCCCCCCCCAGAAGCAAGGTCATATTGCATGATTCAGAAGCCCACCATTCTCTACCATCTAAGTAGGTTAAAAACTAATTTATAGTTATACAACATTTGTTCTGCTATCAATCAAAAATCATCCTGAAACAGCCTCTGGTCCACCACATACAAATATACACAGATGTTCTTAGCTACATAAGTGTGCATTATGAAAATCTGGGTGGCAGTAGTGTAGTGAAGAGATAATAATGTATTATTAGAAAAAAAATGGTCATGTTAATGGAATTCTGATTCATTTCTTCTGATCAACTAAAATGCACATTTCAGACCAAGTGTCCATCTTGGTTCTTTTTACAAGCCTCCACTTAGGTTTTAGTACGCACTCATTAAAACTATCATTCATGTTAGTCTTTGATATTAAGAGGTAGTTAGCCATATTAGTCTGAAGTCAGACAGAAGAAAAGCAGAAGAAGAGCACCTTAGCGACTAACTTGTTCAGAAAGTAGCCTACTTTGTTAGAAGCTATGATGCTCCATTAGATGTATCCGATTAATTACCGTACTTAAGGGTGCATAGGTTGACACTGTGTATAGATCAAACCCCAGCTTTCTGATCTGAAAGGTAAGGATTTCCATAGGCACAGTGTATGTCAGAGCCAGGTTTGCTGCTTGGCTGGCATGGCCCCTTCCCATGTGAGCAGCGCTACCCGCAGGGAACAAGGCCATGCCAGCCAAGCACTGAGACTGGCCAAGCCCAGCCCCATCCCAATCCCCATCCTCTACGAGTGGCACTGTGCTCGTAGAGGATGGAGCTGCTGAGAGAGTGGTGCTGCCAAGTGCTGAGCTGGTGCTGCTTGCAGGGAATGAGGCCACTCCATCCCCTGAGAGTGGCACAAGGCTTGGCATTTGGCAGTGCTACTTGCAGCAGACAGAGCCAGGCTTGAGACTTGGTTGGCACGGCTGCATCCCCACTCGCAAGGGACACAGATGGGGCTGGGCTCAGTGCTCAGGTGATGTAGCCTCATCCCCTGCAACTGGCACCTTCAGCACCGCTCACAAGGGATAGGGACAAACCAGCCAAGTGCTGAACCCAGCCAAGCCCAGCCTCAGCCCCTATTTTTGATGTGGCATGTTATATAAGTTGAGTTTGATTTTTAAGACACAAAAATTGGCTTCAAAACTTGACTTACACACCCTGTGGGGCACACCTTGTGCTGCTGCTACTTGTCCCCAGGGAATGCTCATGCCACACACACTCTGGTGCATGGCAGGTTATGCTGGGTAGGGTAGGAGAGGCTGGTGCCAGCAACTGTGGTGGCTGCAGCAGCCTTACCTGGAGTCCTAGGGGCCTCAGGAAGCTGCAGCTATGGCACTCCTGCAGCTGGGAACATGGTAAGCAGCCAGAGAGTGTGGCTACAGCTGGCCAGGCTCTGGTTTTGGTCAGCGTGCTGACAGCATTTGCACTACTGTGCTTTTTTTATGGTGTGGGTCTCCCAGGGTCAAAAAAACTCTCCAGTGCTGCAAAGTAGCGGTGCAGGGCATGCCTACATATGCAGCATGTGGCTCCAGAGATGGGTCTGCTGCACCACATAATGCATGTCTGGATGCAATGTAAGGTGCCACCCTGCCCTGCCTTTTGCCAGTCTTTGATACTGAGAACTAACTATACAAAGATGAAATTCTATATTGGCACAATCCACAATGCCTGTATTCCTGGGTGGATAGTAACTTTGCAAGAATTGTTGAAGTGTTAGATTTGCCAAAATTGACTATATGAAATGTCTCATGCAGAAGGCACAGTCAATTATTTTTTAGACAATTTCTAGGAACATCAAGAGGGACACGGAGAACCTGGAGAGGGTCCAGAGGAGGGCCACCATATGGTTGAGGGCCTCCATGGCCAGCCCTATGAGGAGAGGCTGAGGGACCTGAATCTCTTCAGTCTCCACAAGAGGAGACTGAGGAGGGATCTTGTGGCTGCCTACAACCTTATTAGGGGTCACCAACAGAGACTCGGGGAAAATCTGTTCACCAGGGCCCCCCTTGGAGTCACCAGGAACAGTGACCACAAGCTGAGGGAGGATAGGTTTAGGTTAGATATTAGGAAGAACTACTTCACTGTAAGAGTGGCCAGAGCCTGGAATAGGCTTCCCAGAGAGGTGGTGCTCTCACCTTCCCTGGAAATCTTCAAGAGGAGACTGGATAGGCACCTGGCTGGGGTCTTATGACCCATCCCACCCCCAGTGCTCATTCCTGCCCATGGCGGGGGGGTCGGACTCGATGATGTGTCTAGGTCCCTTCCGACTCACTGATTCTATGATTCTATGATCATATTAAACAGACCGGTATCCTGTCTCCATCACTCCCCAAACCAAACACTAAACAGAAAATACTTGACCCAAAAGTTACCTACAAATCTTCCACAGAAATTGGCTTATGCCATAACAATTTAGGGACTATATCCTTTCCAAAGTCATTTCTAAGTTTTTACTATTCTAAAATTGTCTATTGCTATTAAATAAAAGTCCAAAAATTTTAATACTCCTTAACTTTACGCTGAGGCGATAATTTGTAGTAGTATGTTTTATAGGCTAATTATGGAAAAACATCAATTTGAATTTGCCATATTTCAAATTAACTGATCACTGGTGAATTTAAAAAGGAGTATAAGTCTTTAAGAAGTATTTCTCAAACAACTCATTTTGTATAAATTTATCATGTCTTTCCTGTTTACTCATCTATTCTCCAAGATCAACATCATCCATACCTTTCATCCTTGAAGGAATTGGGATGTTAAGCTTTGTAGTTTTGTTAATTTCTGGAAAGGAGATCTTATCCACTTACCTACATGCTTCATTAGATATATAGATTATGTGAAGCTGTAAAGCGAGGGCAAAGAGCCCTTTTTTACTCTTTAATAATCACATTGTATTTCAGCTACTGGACTGTCTAGCAGCTTCTATGAAAACCACGATTGGTAAATCTGAGGTGGTATTTCTTGCTTTTTTTCAGGGAGTATGATTATTATCTGTGAGACTGTTACAGAGCTTGTTCAGTTTGAGTTAACTTTAACCTGTAACTCTGCCTGGAGCTCAGTGTTTCACTGAGGGTTAGGATTGGTGATTATCGTTCCCATTTGAATGAATAATTCTGGCTGATGTAAACACCTTTTCTAGTCATATAAGAATTGGCATCTCCAAGTTATACTGCTGCAGCAAGGTCCTAATCTGGCTCCCTTCAAAATTCTAGAAGCTAAAAATATTGGAAAATATAGGTCCTTGTTTGCTCCCTTATATAATGCTTGGGAGCACATTATACCCAACTTTCTGCCAGAGGACATAAACCAATGTCTTCTTACTGAAATTTAAATCCTTCACAGCTCAGATTGCCTCCTGCCCTTGCTCCTATTCCAGCACCTATTGAACTTGGGTTCTACCAATATTGAGTTGGCAGGTTGCTAACTTTCATGGCTGAGCGACTTTGGTTATACAATTTCCTTCCAAGGGAAACTCAAAATAATATCTTAATTGTACTTATGGCATGTACCACCTTCCATTTATTCAGAACAGTTTATTTTTAAAAACGTCTTGGCTTCTCCCTTGTTTGGGTAAAGTACTGTGCTCTTGCTTAGCATTGCATGCACCTTTTGTTGGCATATGTATTGAAAGATGGATAGTTTGCTTCCCCATGGACTAAATGTTTTTGGTGGTTACAGACTGTATAATTAGGCTGGTTATGATTTAAGATCTTTTAATACATTTATTATGATTATTGTGTATATTCCTTAAATGTTTCCCAAGAGCTATTTAATACACTGAGAACCAGACATAAATTATGCTAGCATACTGTACTTTAACCTCTACTCTGCTAAACACTGTCTTGTAAGGCACAATTAAATAAGAAATACAGACCCAGATCCAAGTCAAATGATGAACAAATATCAGTTTCCAAAGGTCAAAATGAGTGCTGATAATTTCAGTCCATATTAAACTCCTGCTCCATGGATCAAAAGCATATGCTGCCCAGATCAAGGAATGTCTAGTGAGTTACCTGTCATTCCTTCTTTTAGCAGTAGTCTGAGTTGGGCAGCTAGGATTGTTGAACTACTCTGAGAACAAGGGAATGGCAAATTTGTTTTAACTAATTTCAAACAAGGGAATGGCAAACATCTCGGGCTCTAAAGTTTGATTCAGAGTTAAACAATATCTGGCTTTAGTTTTGCTTAGGAGAGCCTGTAAAAAAAAAAAAAAAAAAGGTGGGGGGGGATAAAAATAGATCACATCAGAAGAAAACAATCCTAAATCACTATCTACACATGTGCCCATATTAGAGTGCAGTAAATTAACTCCACTATAAATAGTACTTGTCCTGGACAATACTATCCTATGGCGGAGTAATTTACACCACTACAACACACGTGCAGATGGTGACCAGGTCTGGATGAGAGAGTGGGGTGGGAGGTGCTGCCTGCCAGATAGTCCTGAACTATAGCACCTTTGTGCCCCAGCCAGCCCCTCTGCTGCCTGATGTTGGCACCCAGAGCCCAGAGGTGTTCTGAGGTGCCCCCTGCCAGCCAGGGGCTTCGCCACCCCAACTCAACATGCTGCATTCATGAGCACACATGGAAACGCTGTGCCTGGGAGAAAAACTCTGGCACTGTCTGTACCAGAGTTTATTTCTTCACCCTAGTTGCACATGTAGATGATCCCAGAGACTATGAAAAAGGAGTTAAAAGAAATCTAATGAAAAATAAATGCATTATATAAGATATACAGAATACAAAATACTCATTTGGATTAGCCTAGCTTGTGACGGGTCAGAAATCACATCTACTCTTCCAAGGACACAATGCAGGTTTCCTAGCTAGAGACATATTTTAATTCAGATTCATTTCTTGGGTAAATTCCTGAAGATTTACTCCATAACAGACCATTAAGATTATGTGTAAACTACGTTAGTTTTCACACCTAGATAAGAAAAGAAAAAAGAAAAAAAGTAAAGCAGTCCCTGAAAATAATTTAACAAGGAAAAAAGGAAAAATAACAGTTCCTAAGGTTCGTAAGTCCTTTACTTACATTTCACGAACAACAACCCTACTCTCTTGATGATATAATCTAAGTTCTTTATAATACAAGACCAATTTGTAATATAAAAATCACTAGTAGTTTTAAAACATTTAAAATTCAAAGGTGTAAAAAATATTTCTTGAACACAATTCAGAATTTAAATTTTCAAACAGTCATTTTGAGGCTATGACTAATAAGAATATTGTAGTTAATGTCAGGGCTACCCTTATTGATGGCTTAACTCCTTAGGTATCAAAACAATGGGCACATCCACACATGCAGGCACATGCGCTTGCAGCAGCTAAACAGGAGTGGCACAAATTTGTGCCAGGGATTTTTGCTTCATTAAACATGCCCAGATGTGCACTTCATGTGTGGGGCAAGTTGTGCCAACTGTGCTGCCCTACCAGTATAAAAACCTGCCCCTGTGCTGGCCCCTCATTAAAAATACCCAAAATAGTGTTCTTTCACTATTAAAATGAAATGCAACTATATGGAAAGAGATCAGTTGGGCAATGTTTTGATATATTTACAGATTTAAATCAATTTGGAAGCCTACCAGTGCCTCTATCATCATAAAATGGATTTTACATTGATATCTATACACTTTGGCATTTACTTTTGCTTTTTTTGTCATAGAAAAATCAGAGCTTCCCCTACCTCCTTCGCTCACCAGGATGTACGGCACTGAGCAGCACTGATATGCTAGTGCCCTGCCCCTGCCCCTCACAATCAGCCCACAGCATGCCCCACTCCTCAGTCCCCTCACTCCTGGCCCACAGCCCCTGCCTACCCCTACTAGCTCCCTCCTAGTCACAGTTCTGTCCCAGCACCAGAACATGAGTTCAACCGCAGCTGTCCCACCCGCTGCTTTGGGCTCTGAGCAGTGCCAGCCCTTGCTGTTCTGCTCCCTGCTCCATGCTATCCCTTGAAAACCCTTGATTGGGGATGAGGGACTGAGCTGGGCCCTTTCCTCCCAGACCAGCCTCCTCCTGCACAGGCTGTTCTAGGAGGGCAGAGGGGCTCTAAACCTGGCTCTGGAGATCTTTCCTACCCTGAGCATTCCCCCACCCCAAACCCCATTTCTCTCTCACAACCCCCTGCCGCCACCTGCACCCTTCCCCCCATCACACTTCCCAAGTGATTTCTGGGATCAGGAGTCCCCCCAGGCTGGGGCCATGTGTCCCAGCACTGGTGTGAGCACAGGGCAGGGCTGCAGTGTGGCAGCTGCCCCTGCAGCCACTGCTCCCACCAGCAGTTCCCTTCCCATCCCATGTGGCTGGCTGGGCATGCAGGGTATGAGATTTGTGTGGGGGATGTAGGGTTTGTGGGTGTGAAGTTTGGGGGGGTATGGGGCTTGGGGTTTGTGGCTGTGTATGTGCGTGAATTGTGGGGGGAGTGTGGTTGTGAGGGGCTGCTCAGGAGGGATGAGTCTACTGCCCCCCAAAAGGCACATCCCCCCTGCACAGCTCACTGACAGCTCCTCCCCACCCTTGCACGGTGCACATGCCCCTTCCACAACAGCAGCAGTCATCGGGTTGTTCAGAGCCCTCCTGGCACAGCGCCCCCATGATGCAGGGCAGTGCAAGACACCGCACCGTGACCCAAGCTGTCTGGCACCCAGCGCTGCATGCGCAACATAACATGGGCCTGGCCTGGACTGGGTCTATGCACCTTCGGGCAGGACCAGGCCCCCTGGGCTATCACCCAGGGCCTGGCACTGATTGCAGGGGCCACGTGTCATGCTGGGCCATGTCCTGCCTCCATGGATCCAGCCCAGCCTGATGGCACACGGGGCCTGTGGGAACAGGACCTGGCCTGGCATTAGACATAGTCCCTGGGAGTGGTGCCAGGCCCTGGGTTACAGCCCAAGTGTCTTGGTCTTGCCCGAAGGTGCACATCCCCACTCTGGGCCAGGCCAGGCCAGGGCGATGTGGCACAGGAAGTGCCAGGCAGCCCACACCACGCTGCAACAGGGTGGGGGGAGCTGTGCCAAGAGGGCACTGAGCACCCTGATGGCCGTTGCTGCTGTGGGATGGCTGTGGGCCCTACAAGGGACAGGCAGGGAACCCAGCTCTCCACAGCTGCTACCCCAACACACACTGTCCCCCATACTCACACAGCCCCTGCTTCAGTCCCCTCCACCCCCACTCCCTACTTACCTAGGGGCAGAGCTGAGGTCCAGGTCGCTGCAGCCTGCACCACTCCTTGCCCCACACAGGCAGGCAGTGTGCTGCAGCACCGGGGCAAGGGGCAACCACAGAAATGCTCTGGCTGGCTACTAGAGCATCTCTTTGGAGGACCCCAGTCTCCGGGTGCACCTCAGGGCATGGTCCTGAACCGTGCCCTGCCCCGCTTTTTTTCTGTGGGTTTTTTGATACTTGGATTTCCAGGTATCAAATTTTAACCCCACGCTGCAAATATGCAGTGTGGGGAACATTATTTCATGTGCAATGTGCCTCTTGCAGCATCGGAAACTGGTTTGAAATGCTGCAAGAGGCACATGTGTTCTCATCTGGATGCACCCAATAAGGTTAAACTGGGAAACATGACTAATATATACCAACAGTGACTGTGCTCACTTTCACTCATGTAAGTAATCCTTTCTAATGTAACAGGTAGAATTATTGAGCTTGTGTATATAAAACAGGATTATTCACTGATGGATGACACTCTTAAGCTGTATGCACATAGACATTTACTCTAGACATGCAGTTAAACTTAAAGCTTTACAATAATCTAAAATGATATTTTATAAGGAAAATAAAATCATTTGACTGCAAAGATACCATTTATACAAACCAGAAACTGATCTGAATGACTTTGCCCACAAGAATGTAATTACAAGCAAATACAATATATTTAAAGATTTCAAGAGGTAAAACACTTGCTAATTTTTTGTTTCCTTGTTTGGGAAACACCACTTCCTTTGCTCTTTCATCACTATTAGTATAAGCTATCTAAGGAGATACCAAAAAAACAAACTGCCTTTCAGGACTGCTACATTATAAGCATCTTATCCTTATAAATACAGCCTCAGATGGCTATTTTAACCACTTCATAAAAATTCTAGGAAATGTCATTTTATACAATACATTGCATCATACGTTTAACTTGGTTGCAAAACTGTGGTCATTCATCATTTACCAGAGCAGAAATTTATTTCACTTAGACTTCTGCGCTATAACAAAATCGTAGTATTAATATATGCTAGGAAAACATTAAATGCTAAATATAACTAAATATCTAGATTGCCAGAAGCTTAACTCTTAGAAAACTAGGGGTAAGATTCCAGATACTGTAACAAATTGTCTAGCGAAAGACGTTACACATAAACTGGTTTAAGTGATCAGAAATTGGTTTAAACCTGTAACAGAACAGATGTTCAGTGCATATAAACCAGTCTGAAAATGGCTGAAACCAGTTTATGCAATGTCCGCAGACCTCTTCCTGGTTTTAGTTAAACCAGAGTCTCCCAGCATCCCAGAGAGTTTGTAGCTCTGGGTAGGGCTCTCTGCTCCAGAGAACTGAGTTGGCTCCTCCCCTGCAGCTCTGACAGAGGCTGCAGGTATAGCAGTGTGTGCCTGGCTTTGCCCTGCTCCCCTTTCACCACTCGCTGCTCAAGAAGGGATTCCCCCCTCCCCTCTGCCTTACACAGACACCTCTCAGCACTAGCTAGCATACCACATGCTGGCTACAGTCTGTGCTATGAGAGACGGGACAAAGGCAGACAGGACAGTATGGCACAGGGCTTTTTGGAGCTAATCAGCAGGTAGCTGGTAATGTCCCTCCATTCCTTCCTTGGTAAAAGTTGTTTAAAGAAGAGCTTGAACTAATGAGAGAGGCTTTGTTTTGTTTGATGGGCTGATAAATGTTAACGACTCCCTGTGTAACTCCCTGCTGTGTAACTAAATGCACTGTTATTAATTAGGGAGAACCCCTCCCTAATCAGAGCGTCCTGTAGGGGCCTGGCCACACCCCTCCCTCAGCTCAGCACTATGAAAGGGAAGGAAGGGCTGCTATGACGCCTCCAGCTTCTAGCCTGAGCCACTGCAGGCATGTGGCTGCATTTCTGGAATGAAGAGGGAATGTCTATCCACCTCCAAATTACTTCAAGCACTGCAGGTTAGACTAACCTGCAAAGATTGTATCAATCCAGGCTCAGGCTTTTTAAATTTTTGTCCCTAGCCCTTATTCTTAAATGAACCCGCACCAACCTAAGAATAATTCTATTGTTATCAATAGGGAACATCCTGCCACAAGAACAAATTATTATTATGTAGCCCTACGTACATACTTACTAAACCCCTCCCCCCCATATATCTGCTTATAGGCTTAACTTGACTCATGCAAGTAGTTCCACTGAAGTCAATGATGCACATGTGTGGCTGGTGTAAACAGTTATAGCTACACTAAAGTCAGTGGAGTTATCACAGTTTCCATCAATGGATGATCTGTCTTGTACCAGTAAGATTAGCATATGATTAAACAAAAAAGGTAGTACTATAGAAATACAAATAAAAGTAGTATATCATTTGTATCACATTATGATTGGGATTAAAAAATAGAACAAAAATTGTGATAATGTTGGTCACACTTTGTGAGATTTTCCTATTATAGGCTTATATTTCAATTCAAGACAATATAAGAAGAAAGAACAGCTATTTCTATTTTTTAATAGAAATTTTAAATGTTATAAGCAGAAGGAAAAAGGCATTTTATATTTATCACACATGAACAATATCCACTGCATCTAGACACTTTGTATTCAGAAGCATCTGTTAATACATAGGAGGGATTTTCAGTACCTGAAAAGAAATGGGCCTTGAAGCCTTTCTTTGAGACAGTGTTGTCAGATCTGAACTCAATTCTCATGTTGTTGTACTGTGATGTGATCACTTCAGGCACTTCCGTACCACAAAATTTACCATGCAGTTTAGAATCAGAAGAAAGGCCGCTACGGATTTCCACATAATCATATTTGCAAACCTGAGAACAAAGATCTTTTTTTTAATCAAATGATCTTTCACTTAAAATGCATCATCTTTTATGTTACTTTGACATTAAGCCATCAATAAATAAAGTATTTAATAATATTATTAGCATCTTTTGCTGCAAATCTCAAATTCTTTTAGAGAGATTAGTGTTGATCTTATTGCAATATATTTGCAGGCACACTAAGACATATCTAGAAATTAGAAGTTTAAAAATTATGTCTTTTAGGACAAAGTTCATTCATACACACACACACACACACACACACACACACACACACACACATATATAATCTAAATTTTAAAATGTTTAAGAATTCAGCCATTGAATTGAGAAGAAAAAAAGTAGTCTGAAGACATTGGGTTAAAACCTGTGAATGTCCACTTTGAAGAATAAAAACCGTCTTTCAGTTGATGAACAAGAATTCAAAAACTATAAACGTTAATATTGGACCCTATACCTCTAAACAAAATGTAATGCCTTTTATATGGAAATGGGACACACCAAGTTTATTTACTTATGAGAATATAAATCTTCAGTATTAATCCTAACACATTTTTTTTTTAACAGTAGTGCATCTATAATGCAACAGGCTAATACATGCAATTTTCATTAAGCAGTTAAAAAAAAAAATCACCCCTTATGCAAGACCGACTCATGATAATCCTTTCAGTGCATAATCCCTTGTCCATATAAAACCTTCCACCCAAAAAAAACTTCTAAGCTTCTTAAGCTCAACTATCAATCATTTAATCAAAAATGCCCTGCTTGCCTGCAATTAATAGCTTAAGAGAAAACAGTAGCCTGAAGGATTCAGATAGGAAACAGATTGTGCATTAAATCTAAGTACACACATGCAAGATTATTTTGGTTTTTGTTGCTTATAAATTATTAATATACTTTTCCATGTTTCCCTATACTTTAATGCTTCCAAACTAATATTTGAAAAGTACTTATAATTAGAGATGTGGAAACACAGCTAATTCAGTCATGATTAGATGCAAGACTCTTAACAGAAACAATATTAACTTAACAGCTAAAGTTTATTTTTACTGATCTAGTTTTGAGCTAAATCTCATCTCAGTGCCATCGGATTTATAAATACAGGTTCCACTAATGTTAATACATCTCAATATCCTTCTCTGTACAAAGATTATGTATTAAGGTGAATTGTGATGTTTTAGTGGGTTTTATTTTAAGTAGACCTTTATCCAAGTGTAGACTTTGTAGTTTAGTTTCCTTTATATAGCATCATATAAAACTCTGATAGAAGTACAAGCATATTAATTTTTTTATTAGCATAGTATTTACAGTTACTTGTAAATATAACCTAAGCCAATCTAAAAACTATTTATTCCACAAAAATAGTTTCCCAGTTTATGGAACCTCTCATAAAATGAATATGTATTTAGACCAAGGATGCTTAATACCTGGCCCACGGACAGATCCAGCGCCAGTGCCATGTCATCTAGTTTGCGACTCCAATGAGCCCATGAATTTGGCAGTTGGGGAACGTGACACCTGTTAAATGACTGGACCCATGGGAAAGTCTGGGCCCTTCACATGCCTTGACGGGGTTGGGAGGTTTTCAACAGCAAACTTGCCACTTGAGCAATCAGTTGCAGGCTTTCTGGCCCTACTGGCATCCTGTGACACAGGGCACCTTATGGACTGAGTTTGTAGCCTCCATCTGCACCTATAGCTATGCACATATCTTGCAGATTATATATGGCAGGGGTTGGCAACATTTTGGGACAGAGTGCCAAAAACACCTGCAACCTTGACTTGTAAGATGTTGGCGCACTGGGGTGGATGGGGAGCAGGGTGGAAACATGACAGGCCTGATCCTTATTGTGGCAGTGCAGCCCCAGCCCCTTCCCTGCTGTCTCCTCCAAGGGGCACATGCCAAGCAAAATGCCTTTGCTTATCACACTCTAATACCTATGCCAGGGGGTGCCTATCCATGGTATATGGTATAAATTTCAAGAGGCCACCCAGCTCTACTACAGTGCTTAGCCCCCTCAGCCCTCAAACCTTTGTTGGGGCTTCACCCTTTCCTTTGCCCCCTACCCTAGGCCCATTGACTTGGAACTCAGCTTCTGGGCCCTAGCCTCATCTTGCCCCTTTTCAGCCTCCAGGTCCTCAGCCCTGGTCTTGACCTTCTCAGGCTCTGGGTCCATAGCCCTGTCTTGCTCTCAGTTCCAGCCTCTGAGGTCACTGACCCAGGTAAGACTCTAAACTGGGTGTTCCTCAGGCACCCCTGTGGCCTCCATACTGCTCCTGTAGTAGACACATTGGGGCCTCCAGTTGTAAACTTAACTACAAAAAAATCCATACAAGCAGCCACTTTCAAACAAAAATCTCCACCACTCCAGGTAAAAGATATCTTGCCAGCGCTCCTCCCCTTGAAGCTATCACCTCTCAGTGTGGTTTGGTACCTGTTGGGTGGTCTCTTGCTGACCTTTTCTCCTGGGAGCTCTATTACCTGCAATGCACTGAGCCTGACTGACCTCCGCCTTCCAAGTGCTAGTTTTATATGCCCTGAAGCCCTGCCCCTTTTGGTCTGGTGACTCCCTAATCATGCAGAGGTTTTTCTTCTTTTGCCTAAGGGGCAGCTTGCCCCTCCCTGCTGCAAGCAGCTCAGCCACGCTGCTTGCAGCCTTTATCTTCAGGCTGTCTAGAAATCTACAACAGTATCCCAGCTAATCACTGTTCAGCTAGCCTTGGCCCAGCTGCCTGCCTATAGAGCCAGGCTAGCCTACTGTGTCTTCCCCTTAAGTAACACAGGCCTTTGGCTGCCAGAGGAATTGTATTTTCGTGTGTGTGTGTGTGTGTGTGTGTGTGTGTGTGTGTGTGTGTGTGTAATAGTTTTTGAAAATATGTTTGATTACTTCAGTCGAGACCCTGATTTAGCTGTAAAAATTTCAGTACAAATAAAGATTAATGTTTTGCAAATGGTAATATTGGTGATGATATTTTAAACGTTTTATTGGTGGTGATATGTTGGACATTTTCAATCAATACGTGAAGCATACACAATTTAAGACGTCAGTAGTTTTCAGAAACAAATCTCTAAAATAGTGCCATAAACTCAAAGTCAGCCATTGAAGATTTACCTTTATCCTCCAATTTTATTCTGTGCCTTTTTTTGTGTCTATTTAAAATCTATGTTTACCTTGGGGGGAAAAACATGGAATTGTCTCACTTTCTGATCTACATGTGCAAAAACCTATTCGTGTACACAACTGAAATACTGAAACACACAAGTTTTTCATGCCTAGAATGAAAGCCAACAAACAAAATGTAGGGTTTTTTTTTTTCAAAATAAGGATATCATTTTCAAATAATAAAAATACAACTGAATGAAAATCACTGATTTCTCTCAAAACTTAAAATATTATAGAGCTATTTGAAATAAATATAATTTTCATGTAGTCAACCTGTAGAACATTACAAAAATGTTGAATGGAAATATTTTGTTCAAATGAGTATGGGGCAGTGGGGGACCTTTAATTAGAGCGGATCTAAGAGCCGCTCTAATTAAAGCATTCACAGCATCTCGTATATCAGTGTGCCCACACTTCAAAATGGTGTTGGGGGTGCTTTATCTAAAGCTTGTCAAGTGAGCTTTAGATAAAGTGCCCCAACTTTTAAATAAAGCAACCCTGCCACCATTTTGAAGTTCAGGGACACTGCTACATGAGATGCAGGAGGCTGCTGGAGCACAGTAATTCAAGTGGATCGGAGCAGCCTCACTGTTCATGTACAGGCACCAATTATGACCAAATGAAACTGAATGATTAAAGATGGCTGAATTGTTGCCTACAATAATATTAGAGTTGAGATATTATCATTTGTATAACATGTAAATATATTTTAGTAAACTATGTACTTTATAGATGAAGATGACATTTTTTCCTCTCAAGTATGCAGTACAGTTAATAATCTAGATTAACAGAGATTCAAAATATTCTGATGAGGTTAATTTCACAATTCAAGTAGTTCTCAACTTTAGGAAGTTTATTTTGATGTCCAGAATTTTTCTTTTTTATTTCATTCTATGGTGAATTATTATACTTCTTATACTACTCTAAAGTTTCTCTCTTTGCTTAATGTTCACACTCAATGTTAACAAGAATTTTTGCTTTTTCCTGAAGTCTCCAATTCAAAGTCTCATCAGCCATTTAGCTTGTTTAGTTTGTTGACAAGTCAGTTCCAGAAGAAAACATTTTTTAAGGCTTCCTTTAATAAGAACATACTTAGAAAAGAACAAAACCTTCCATTTTTATTCTAAAAGAATCTAGAAACAGTCCTCAAGTTCTGGTAAAATCAAAGAAAACAAGAATTTTGATGGAAAATGCCAGTATCCAAGGCAGTAATTGTTGTACGAGACGGTATCTACTTGTGAACAATCGTGCAACTGTTTACTATAGGATATTGTGTAAGTCACAGTTTGTGGTTGGTTACTTACTTCATTCCCTTCTAATTCGAAAAACTCAAACTTCATTGAAATTCTGTATTGAGTGGGAGCAACCACCTGCCACACACAGTTTTTGTTTGGAGGATATTCTTTGGGCCACCCTGGTGTGGTTATAGTTCCATTTAGCTTTGTCAAAAGTCCTCCACAGGCAGCTGAAATGTAAAATAAAAAAAGGGAAAGCATCACTTATTTGCTGAAACCACATTTTCCTATGAGCAGAAGCATTTTTAAATAAAAGGTTCATCCCTGCCAGAAACAGGGCTCTACTGTACTGTGCATGATCTGAATACAAAGAAATACATAGTCTCTACCTTGAACGTCTTACAATCTGATGTAAAAAAGTGTGAATGAATTTCAGTGCTTCACAGCCACTTTATATCATAGACTCTGATTTCTCTTTCTTTTCAAATTCAGTCTTTAACCCTATTACTGTTGGCAGAGTTCGACTTCCTTCTCCTTTGAATATCACAGGATTACCAGAATACTCTTCCTTTCCCTTACTCCTTCTCCAAAATACCTTATCCAAAGTAGTCTTTTCTCCCTAGCTTATATAAATGTGCCTCTTCCTAACTGTAGTCCATCTTAGTTGCCCTTTACCCAGTGGTAGTAGCCAGATATTATTCATACATAAGAGTTAACTTTGTTAAAAATAAAAATATATCAATATAAACTTCCCAAATTCTATACTCTGTTATTCATGGTTCATTCTTAAATATTTGAATGGCCATTAGGCAATTTAAAAATGTTGTAAACACTAAAATCCTGAGTTTTTTTTTAGAAGTGTATGTTGTTCTATTATTTGTCACTCATTTTCCTCTTTAAAAAAATGCTATTTAGTCATATAGGAGAACAATATTATATCACCAAAAGTGCAACAGATAGTAGAGAATGAACAGTCTAAGTCAGTGAAGCCTAAGGGTATTCATCTGACAACCTGGCTTCATATTTTAAAAAGTCAAGGAGAGATGTTTAGTACTGCTCTGCTCCATCTATGGTACTCACAATGGCTGTGGTACTCTATTGGCATTACTAAGGCTGCTGATAGATATGAAAAATAAAAACCAAAACCTGCCTCATCCTTTACCAGTATGTTAGGTCAACTCGGCTCTGCAGCATCTATATATATCATGCACTTCAGAGGCGCTTTCGGGTGCTTTTATCTAAAGCTGATTCAATCAGCTATTATATAAAAGTGTCAAAAAAGCCCTGCTGAAGTGCATGATTTATACAGACATTGGGCAAGCTGGATCAAACACAATGCCTCTTCTGGGCATGCACGGTGCAATGTAGGGTGCATCTGCAGGCAGGTAAAGCTCAGGTACCTGCCCTGGGTTTGCAGATACCTAGAGGAAAATCTCTTTGTAAGGGATTTCCACCCATGCACTTGCAAACTGAGAGCGGGGAAATCACACTGGGGTCCCTCTGCAGACACACATCCCAAAGCCCTGACTTTCCCCACACCTCAGACATGTCTCTTAGGGGGATGGGCCTCAGTAGGCTGAAAACCAAGCCTGGCAATCCCAAGGCTTGAGGGGGTTGAATCTGCCCCTCAAACCCACAGAGCTCCTTCCCCCAGGCGTCAGGAGAGCCTGGGCAGCTTCACACAGCCCAAGTTCTTCTGCCATAAGCAGACAGATAAAGCGGCCAAATTTAATACCACTTTTTCTTGCAGTCACAAATTTAAGCACTTGTGGTATGACAGCAGGTATTTATATCTTTTTGCTCTCACTTTATACCACCACAAAATTTTTATGGCAGCACAAAGGTGATGTCTGTTTTCTTCTAGTTTGTGCCAGTTCTCATAAGAACTGTGCCTCCAGCTAGTAAGCAAGTGGTAAGGTTCATAGGTTCACAGAAATTAGGGGCTGGAAGGGACCTCAGAGATCATCAGGTCCAGCCCCCCTGCTCCATGCAGGTAAGACTGCTGAGGTCAGATGACCCCAGCGAGGTGAGTGAGTATCCAGTCATCTTTTGAAAATCCCAGGGAAGATGACTGTACCACCTCTGGGGGGAGTCTATTCCAGATTACGGACACGTGAACTGTAAAGTAGTTTTTCCTAATGTCTGATCTGAAGCAACCCTCTATCACTTTATGACCATTATTCTTAGTCTTCTCCTGGGGTGCCTTGGTGAACAGGTGTTATCCTAGCCCCTGATGTTCATCCCTTATACTGTATGCTTAAAGGCCGCCAGCAAATCCCCCGATTCTTCTCTTTTCCAGGCTGAACAGCCCCAAGTCCCTCAGCCTCTCCTCATATGGTCTGCTCTCCAGACCTCTAATTATTCATGTGGCCCTCCTTCCAACTCGTTCCAGCTTCTTCACATGCCTCTTGAACTGCTGCACCCAGAACTGGACACAGTATTCCAGCTGAGGACTCACCAGTACTGAGTAAAGCGGAAGGATGACATCTTTAGTCTTGCTGGCAATGCATTGGTTGATGCGTGCCACAATGCTATTCACTTTGCCAGCTATAGCATTGCACTGGTGACTTATGTTCATTTTATGGTTGATCATGACCCTCAGGTCCCTTTTGGCTGTGGTACTAGCTAATGTAGCACCACTCAGAAGTACTTCCTCCTAAATATCTTCCTTCCTCAAAGTCCCCTCCCCCCGCACAGGGTGGGCAGCTAGCTTTGGCCCAAGCTTTCTGCTCCAGCCAAGCAAAGAGGTGTGCTCTAGCACCTCCCAGCTTCTGGCCTTGGCAATTGCAGGCATGTGGCTGGATTTCTGGAATCAAAAGTGAACGTCTGTTCACTTTCTTGTTGTTTCATTCTACACAGTTTAGGACTAACCTGCAAAGATTAAATCAATTCAGCCTAAGGCGTTTTGACTGTCTGTACTTAGCCCTTGTCATAAGGAACTTTTGGAATACAGGCTCATTTTGATACACATTAAAAAAATTGAGAAAAAATCATGGTTTATGAACTACCAAATGTTTTCATTGTCAATGACCTAAAAGGAACTAAAATGCCTCATACATGCCTATTATTGTGGCAAGAAAAAGATGAGGGAGCTAAACAGAAAATAACTGTTAAAACAGTGTCATAAATCTGTTCACATATCTAGAGAATTTAGAAATTGTAGTTTTAACTTCATGTAAAGGAAGTTGCACTTTTTCAGACATATTACAATATTCAGACAAAGATAAAATACAACACATTTGAATTGACTGGTGTTTCTGAACTCAATTCATATTATTCCTACTATTTTAATAAACAATAGTGCTGACCTTATATATTTTGATTTATATAAATGTATTTTTTTTTATTTCCTTGTTTTTAATAGATAGTTTTGATGACAAATTATATTTTAAATAAGGGATCTTTTAAAAGAAAGTGTAGGTAGGAGCAAAGTTTAAAACCAAACATCAGAAACACATGGCAAACTACTGAATTTGGCAAATTAGTGCATGCAAACACATATCATAAATATATCATTATAACAATAAATACATATTTCATGTAATTAGCACATGAAGCTTAGTTTTTATTTATTATGACACTCTGTAGTATATTAATGAACTAATGTCAGATAATTTTATAATAATAATGATGCCTTTGAAATATAATACCTCAATATATTGCTCTGTGAGTAAATCTTTGCTTACACATGGGAAAAGACTACACTGTTATGAAGTGAAATTACAGTGGATCAGTAAAGTACGAACTAGCCAGACTCCACTGTATATCATTGTACTGACGATAAAGCCTGAACAGGGTAAATTTACAATCAATGAATCAGACTATTATATATAGGCAGTAGTACATAATAGACATACTACTGTTTCCTAGCATGAAGCTATCTTACTGTTTCCCAAGTAGATACTCATACCTAGACAAATTCCTGCTTAAATCACAGCACATGAAAAACATACTGTAAAATGTAATCTAGGACCTTAACAACTAGGTTAGGGACAGACATTACACATAAACTGGTTTAAGTGATCAGAAACTGATTTAAACCTGTAACAGAACAGATGCTCAGTGCATATAAACCAGTTTGAAAATAACTGAAACTGGTTTGTGATGAACCTGGTTGAATGTTGTATCAGACTTAACTGATTTGGGTCAAACCGGTTTTGCAATGTCTGCCCCACACCCACTACTGGTTTAAGATGAACCAGACACCCCCAGCATCTCAGCATGCTCTCTGGCTGGAGCTCGATAGACACTGCGGGCTGCTTCCGCAGTAGAATCAACAGGCAGAATCAACAAGTAGCTGGTACTGTCCCTCTGTTGTTTTCTTAATTGGGTGATAAACACTGTTAACAACTCCCTGCTGGGCTAATTAGAGTTCCTGCCAGAGCCTGGCCATACCGTTCTCAGCTCAGTCCTGTGGCAGGGAAGGGAGGGCTACTCTAGTGCCCTCCAGCTTCTAACCGGAGCCACTGCAGGCATGTGCCTGCATTTCTGGGATGTCTGTCTGGTTACAAAACTGATTTAGCCTAGCCAGGTTAGAGTAAGCTGCAAAGATTGAATCAATTCAGACTCAGGCTCAGATTTTTAATGTCTGTCCCTAGCCCTAGTGGCATACTGTACCTTCACAACTCTTTTTATCAGGTGCAAGTTCATACCCAGGATCACAAGCACACTGATAGCTGCCCAGAGTATTCACACACCGCTGTTCACAGCCTCCATTGTCAGGTTTGGCACATTCATCTTCCTCTAATCAAGATAGAAAGGAATGGAAAAAGCTTAAGTAATAAGTCTTTACCTTTTTCACAGCTAACTAAATATCTCTCTAGCTTGTTGCATGCACACCATTGTAACTTGTACTAAATAACATATCATGTCTGCTGACTACAGTGTTTTTAAATTGTTATAGACCTGCAATGAGAAAATAAAGCTTATGTTCTCCTTTTTCACAACAATAGCAACTGACAGCTGCAGACCTCATTTATAAGCTTGCATTCAATAATTTAGGCTGCAGCAATCTAAAGGTTGTATAAAGTACTGAGAGAATGATTGGAAATCCACATCAGGGTCAGCTGAAGGGCACTTTATCTCCAACAGAATGAATTTGTACATTATCCTGTATTCATACTCAAAACCAGATTAATGGAATACTCAAATTCCAGGTTTTCATTCTCCTGATATTAAAAAGAACAAGATACAGCAGGAAAAAAGGAATACAATATTAACTCTTCTAGCTTTAAAATATGCTCATTATATTCAGGACAAATATACCTGAGGTACAGAAATATGTCATTACACAGTGACAAACATGGAGAATGCTTTCTTCTGAAATTAAACAATATAACAAAAACAACCCTTTCTCTCCTACTTTTACATCTATAGCTTTCACTGTGCTAGTGCAGAGTTTAGACTGATGGTACAAGCTTAATTGTCACTAGCCCATTGTGACCACACAAGAGGATAAATGGCTGTCCCCTTACTTTTGTGCATGCACTTGCTGCACCATAGGCTGCCAAGTGGAGGGGAAGCCAGAGCCACATGCTTCACTTCCCCATCGTATCCAGGAAGGCAGGACAGGGTGCAGATTGGGTGGACCTTCCCACTATGCTTGCAGTGGGCTGACCAGTGTAGATGCATGTGGAATGACAACTGAAACATGCTAGACAAGGCACTGTCCCCCAAACCTCTTTGGAGTGTATGGAAGATATTAGGCATGTTTTACACATGCATTTAAGCATGCTTAAATTTGATACACATTCTCTTAATATGCATTAAGCAGGTTTACGCAGGTGTCTACATGTGCATGTATTAAAGCCCATTAGCGATGTCTGTGGACTGACTTGGGAATAAAGTTAGTCCCAAATCAGTCAACACACACAGCATTAATGTGCTTTAATGTATCTACATGGTTTGTTAATTTGCTTGAACTATTCTTGCCTAAATTTGATACCTGCATTTAATATCATTAACAGTTGTGGTAACTAAAATCAGCAGTAAGGGAAAAAGGGCAATGAGCAGCAGTGGCATTAACTCCCACCTTGCAAAAGTATACACAACTACAGTAATAATATGCAGGAAAAGGCCATGATGAATTAGGCAAATTCATTCTAATAGGAACAAAAATTAAAATTAATTTTAACTTGCACCCCTCCTAAGCTTTGTCTTTAATATCTATCATAGCATAACAGAATTTTAAAAAAATTCTTCTGCATTATGACTTGAGAGCCAGATTCCTCCTCCACAAACCCTATTTTAATAAATACCTTTAAAAAAGTTAGCAGCAAACCCTGCTTTGTTAACAGTTCCATCAGAAACAAACTTCATCCACAGGGTATTGGAGGTAGATCTAATATCATCTGGCTTATCGTAGCCACAGAAATGGCCAATCAAAGGACTATTTTCACTGGTTCCATCTCGAACTTCTAAGTAGTCATAAGCACAGTTGTCATGTCTTTCAATCTGTAAAGACATCAAAAATATATTTTTAAACCATGGACATTACACATTCCTAAACACAAATCGCTTTCTGTTGATGACAGAATAAAAACTTCGATGAAGACTAGATCTCTGATCATGTTATGTAAAACTGCTTATTAATAATACTGTTTATTACTGTATTGATTTTTTATAAGGAAAAGCATGATTTTAACATTAAAATATGATATAACAGCTCAGCGAAGATAAAGTATCTTTGGAATAGACAGTAAACAAAACTCTGTTTGTGAACCCCAAACGTTTGATCTAAATTCAATGGGAGGTCTCTATGCTTCTGTACATTCTAATGTGGAAGTCTAAAAAAATCAGGTGCTAGTTTTTAACAGACTAAGAAGTTTAAGTTTTATTGAGTTAAATATTAAATACATCATAATTTATAACATGTTCCTTTGTGCTGTTTATGTAGATACAAAATTAATGTATTTTATGCTCTCCCTCCATTTTCAAGGCAGTGCAAAATTTGTGTGGAAAATATATGTACTAAGGAGGGGATTAGGGAATGGATAATTAGTTTCAGGCCCCTTCACAGTGTGGGAAGGAGACTGGAATTAGAAATTCACTTCTAAACTGACTAGCAATGAAAGAAATAACTGAACTGATATTGAAATTGTCATTTCATTTTCAATCTGTTAAATGTCCCATTTATCCAAGTATTCAGATG
Organism: Crocodylus porosus; assembly: GCF_001723895.1. Taxonomy (NCBI): domain Eukaryota; kingdom Metazoa; phylum Chordata; order Crocodylia; family Crocodylidae; genus Crocodylus; species Crocodylus porosus. Next base: position 20,832,735 of record NW_017728913.1, on the reverse strand, counting down.
ATTAGCAGCATCAGAACTAGAGTTAGAATATGCAGTAAGAAAGGTCCAGATAATCTGGAGCACAGTCTTCCTAGTAATGGTTTGAACAGGAGTTGTGTGTATATAGCTAACATCATCAGAGGCATATGCCCAACTGAACATCCAAAAATCATAGAATCATAGAAAATTAAGGTTGGAAGGGACCTCAGGAGGTCATCCAGTCCAACCCCCTGCTCAAAGCAACTAGATCATCTAAGCCAAAGTTTGTCTAGCCAGGTCTTAAAAACCTCCAGGGATGAAGATTCCACAACCTCTCCAGGTAAACTGTTCCAGTACTTTCCTACCCTCCTTGAGGAAAATTTTCCTAATATCTAAACTAAACTTCCATTGCTGCAAATTGAGACCACTCCTCCTTGTTCTGTCACTGCCACCACAGAGAAGAGTCCAGATCCATTCTCTTGAAATCACATTGAAAACTGTTATTAAATCCCCTCTCAATCATCTCTTCTGCAAACCAAATAAGCCAAGTTCCCTCAGTCTCTCCTCATAAATCACATGCCCCAGCCCTCAAACTGCTTTCCTTGTCCTCTGCTAAACTCTCTTCAATTTGTCCAAACCCTTTATGTAGTGGGGAGCCCAAAACTGAATACAGTACTCCAGATGTGCCCTAATCAATGCTGAATAGAGGGGAATAATCACCTCTCTCAATCTGCTGGCAATGCTCCTCACCAGTGCAGCCCACTATGCCATTAGCCTTCTTGGCAACAAAGGCACACTGTTGGCTCATATTCAGCTCATAACCCCCAGGTCCTTTGCTACAGAGCTGCTGCTTAGTCAATCAGTCCCCAACCTGTACTGGTGCATGGGATTGTTCCATCCAAAGTACAGGACTTTGCACTTCTCCTTATTGAACCTCAAGACATTTCTTTTGATCCAATCCTCCAATTTGGCTAGGTCTCTCCGAATCCTAGCGCTATTCACCAGTGTATCTACTATTCCCCTCAGCTTTGTGTCACCTGAAAACTTACTGAGGATGCACTGCATCCTATCTTCCAGGTCAATGATGAAGATACTGAACAAGACAGACCTTAGGACTGGCCACTGGAGCACTGCACTTGATACCGGCTGCCCACTAACCAATGAGCCAGACACTTTTCTATACACTTTACAGTCCATTCATCCAAACTGTACTTCCTTAGCTTGTTTGCAAGAATGTTGTGGGAAACCATAGCAAAACCCTTGCTAAAGTCAAGATATAAATCCTATAAAATAACAGGCTTTAAGCTTTCTAAAGGGTATGTTTTAACCAGATCGCATCATATTCCAAATGTTAATATTAACCTTAGATTTTTGTCAATGATTACATTTAGTGTATGTACAACTTTTGCAAAATGTTATTAACACTGATACATAAAAAACCCACTGTTATAGTCAGATGTAGGGAGAAAAGTTCTATAAGCAATTGAAATCAATAGTATGATTGTAGGGTTTTCTTAACATCTTGGTTTTATTACAGCATAAAGGCATTTGACAAATCTTGTAATTTAACATCTTTTTCTGTGTTATTAGAACATTATTTGACTCAAAAAAGGGAGTTTAAATTTTTTTTTAATAGGCCAAATGCAGGTCTGAATTACATGTGCTCAACACACATTGAAAAATGCCTGAGTTTCCGTTCTAATGATCACTTGTCATTGTTGGCAGAGAAAGAAAGATAAAAATCTATTTTGGACAGTGGTAAATTGCTAAACATCTAAAAGTAAAAAAATCAACCAATTTATAAAGTGCTATTGATTTACACTAAAAAAAAAAATCATGTAAGGTGATCACTTTACTATATTAATATTTTAGTTCAGTACTACTGCAAGTGATGCCAGTACTAACAATATTTAGAGATTAAGTAACAACACCCAAAAACATAAAAGAGGGGATAAATACAGCATTTCTGGAGAAGCAATAACTGATACTGAAATCTTTTGGCACCAAATAAGAGAGGATTTATTTGAAATGTTTTTTCCTAATCTGTACCTCAGACTTTTGGACATTATGATACTATGATATCTGGCAGTGCTGCTACACAAGAGTCTGCTACGATAGGCTGCAAAATTCTGTTTTGCTTCCCATTACAGGGTTTAAGAACCTATTTAAATTAGTACAATGATTCTTGCTGAGCTTAGTGGCAACTGGATTGGGGCTATAACTTTACTTATTAGAGAACTAAAAACCTCATTGTTTCAAATTACATGTGGGTGAAAAAAATCATGAAAACTGTTCACAAATAAAACACGCTTTTTAGAAACAAGGCTGTAACTGTGTTAGCAGTATAAATCATCTGTTGCTGAAGGCTCCTGAGGAAACCCAGAAGAGAAACATGACAGGACTGGGGTAAAGGAAAAAAAAAGCTAGAGAAATCCCTAAGATAGAGACATTTGCAGTAATAACCAGAAAGAACATGCAAGGTGAAATGATGTCAAGTGACTGTGGGAATTAGAGAAAGGGGCTGATGTGGCTCAGACCACGGCATCAGTGTCAGAAAACTCACTTTGCCTCATATACCAATATTAAAATAACCTATTGCATGCATTTACCCCATTCTTCTGACACCTTAAATCTCAAGAAGATCTAAAGAATAAGTGATATAAGCAGAGAACAAGTTCAGATCAGCTTTCTGACATACAATCCTTCTGTCATATAGAGAAGAGTAAAGATCAAGCATTCCAAGATTCCTAACTTTCCACCTTCACCTGCGGATTGTATCTAGCTTTGAAAGTATTGTATCCAGCCTCTGAAAGTTCTTCTGCATGTCAGAACAGCCAAATAAGTTTCCATTTGTTTTAACTATGCATAGGTTTGCTAAGGATAGCACAAAAATTTTCCTGTGGAAAAAAATTACACTGCATATTTGGAAAATTTTACTCTATGGACTAGTTTCCCTATTTGGAAAATAGGATAAAAATACTTGTAGCACTTTGCCCATATCACAGGAATGTTGTGGCTGTTAAATAATAATAATAATAATATAGCACTTTTCCCATGAAGTCTCAAAGCATTTTAAAAGGGAGTTCAGCATCATCATCACCATGGTATAAGGGCATTAGCAGAGCTAGCAATAGCAGTCAAAACCAAGTCTCAGTATAGTGCTCTATTGTGGGGCCACATTGATTTCATGTGTTTATTTATCAGCATGACCATATCAGGGCACATATACTATTAAAATACAGATTCCATTAAAAGCTAGACGATTACTACTAACTAGAGTAACAAATTTATCACATTATTTAGCATTTCCCTTTCAAATCACAAATAATGATAAAGGCATGTATTGTAAAGATGCATTTAAATGATGGTCAATGTATAATAATAACCTGTAACTACCATTAATCGCATACATTCTAATCTCATAGAACGCTTATAATTTTAGCATCTTGTGTGTTATATACTGTTTACTGTAACAGGCTGGTAATGTCTGCCGTATCAGCTGATGGTAATCCCGAGGAAAAATTAGGTGGGGTTTATGGACTCACTGAGGCAAGCAACCTGTTTCTTGGAATGCCAAGAAAACAAAATCTCTAACTTTTCTGGACTAAAATAAAACTTTTCATAGGGTTTTCCCCCAAACATTAAATAAATAAGTAAATAAAAACCCCACAGAAACCTGCCAGAATACTTAATAGACTCATGGTGCAGCACTCAGCTGAGGTAACAGGGATCCAGTCCCAGTCTTCCCTACTGTATTCACTTTGATTTAGGAAGAGCAGGGACTTGAACCTGGTTCTACTCATACCCCCTGCAAGTGCCCCAACAGTGGGATAAAGAGCATTTAGGGTTAGTAATGGTGGGGGGGGAAAACACACCCTGAATATCTGAAACCTTGAGAAAGGCATCATTTACATGTATGGTTCCATGGATAGCTGTAGCTTGTCAAAAAATTCTTGACCACCTTTACTTATTGCCTTATCTGAATTCATAAAGAAAGTAAGGAGCACACTGATCAGTCTTGATACAGGAAATCCACAGTCAGCTGTATTTCCAGAGAAGATTTGAACAGAATTTTATTCTGGACTGGAATTTTATTCTGGACTGGAATCCAGAACCTTGAGTTAGGCTCCCCAAACTATGATGAGAGTTAGGCACTTCAGAATGGGATCAAAAAGCAACCAGGTATTCAGTTGGAAGATACCCATAGCTATTCAGTAGGACATTCTGATCAGAGGGGCTCAGTCTGGCCAAAGCCCCATCCATATTTCCTTACTCATATACCTGAATAAAACTTAAGTGACTTAGGTGACTTGCTTAAGAAATGGGGAAGGACTTAAAACTGGTCACTCACTTGAGTGAGTGCCTTGTGGTTACGACACTCGCTCAGGATGTGGGGTACATATGATTTGCTCTTTCCTCTGCCTTTAGAGAGTCAACTACTCTTCCTTTCCCATCTCTCTTTCTCCCTCCTGAGGATACACCAACATTGAACAATCATTGGGTAAAATATGTAAGCAGTCCTTGGAGTGGGGATGGGAATATAGGTCTCCATCCTTCCACACATGTGCATTAATCAGTAAGACAGAAAATCATATTCCTTCCTTCTCTCACAACGTCTCTTTTCTGCAGAGTGGAACAGTTTCAAAAGGAGGTTGAGGGAGTACCCCTCTTTCCTTGACAAGACTCCATTCCAGAATAGCCTTTTGTCGTGTGTAGGACATCCTTGAAGGAGGTAAAAGATCCGTGTTTGAATACTACAAGAGGTGAGAAAATGGGACTCCCACATCTCGGGTGAGCATACTAACTATAAACCTATTTGATAAGTAGGGGCAACACCCCCACTACTTTTAAGAGAAAGAAGCAACCTCCACTGCATTTTTGTCTGTCACAGCGACCCAAAAAAGCATGTGTCAAGTCTCCTCTGAGAAAGCCTACTAGATTGAGCCCTTCAAAGGAGGTATTTCGAGGCATGCCTTTTTCTTTAATCCCAGTCAGGTTTAAACGTGACTCCACTAGTGAGGAGGTGCTCAGTTCTGTTAAAATTAAGGTCCTTGTAGGCATGAGTAGAAGCAGAAATTTAAGCCTGGGGAACAAGAAGAAAAAAAAAATGCGTCTCCAGGGCTAGGTGGCAACTTTTCAAGATTTCAGGTTTTGACTCAGGTATCTCAGCCCCACATGGATACCTCAATCTGTATTTCAGCCTGGCCTTACAGATATAAAAAGAATGTGCCTTTGGCTACAGATTTAATATAATTTTCTTAATTAGTAGTGGATACATATACATGCCTGAAACCTGACTGCCTGTCATTAGGAACAAAGTGAAAATAGGTGAGGAATTGCAACAAGCTCTTAACATGAGTACAGCTGTGAAGAGGGTTTTATTTGAAACAGAAGGGAATCCAGAATTCATTTAATTTCTTTGTTTCATCACTTATGTATCTTTATTTCTTTTCCCAAAACTTCCTGCATCAAACCCTTGAGCACATGAAGAAAGTAAAACAAAAATTCTTGAAACAAGAGGCAACACTAACCCCATAAATGGTTTGAGAAGCAATACTCTAAATAAAACCACTGACTTCTATATAGCTTATTTACTTTATACATAGTAAATATCTTGTCTTGGCTTTGTCTTGTCAAAACCAGCAAACTGATTCATCTTAGGTTATAATAAAAACCAAAATTGCCACTCTATCCCTTAGCATGACTATTGATAGAAAGGCTTTGCTTGACTGTATAGAATAATCTTGTGTAATACTTATACCATAGTGCTACCCTGATCCATACTAATAATAACAGACTTATAATTATAACTCTTCATTATTAGAAGGATATCATTAAGACTTGTACAGCTGCAGAAAATACAGACTGCTTAGAAGTGTTCAAAAGGCAGATATGGACATGTTAGTTTGGGTAACTGTGAATCAGGCCACAGGAAACCTAACTGGTCTGTGAAAGGATCATTGGGGAAAAAAAGGGAAATCCTGGCCTTTGCAGTATGGGACCTTCATTTTAAGACATGGCAAAGATAAGGGGCTGCAGTTATGAAAACCTCTTCTTGGGTAAAGTTTATGTTCATCACTGCTGGTAAATTCACTCATGTAAGGCTTAACTCCAGTTCCACTCCACAAACTTGCAGCAGTTTTACAAGGTGTTACATGGTCTTATAGGCTGCAAGATCAGGATTATATAAGGATCATGAATATTGTATGTTGAAAAAAAAAAAAAGATGATAAAGAAAGATGCATGTTGTTTTTAAAGTCAAGTCAATAATATTGTGAAATATTTGAACAAAAAACAAGTAGAAACAAGAGCATTACTCAATTTAACTGAAGCCTCCAAACTAGTATAGACACGATGCATAGGGGTTGTCTGAAATATCACTTGTCCTCGTTACAGGTAAGTTTACTGGCCTGTGTAATTCCATAGCAACACAGAGATGCATTCATACAGAGAGAGAAATACTCCATAGATATTAAAATTTGAATTGCCACAGTATTATTTCTCTAAACATGTGCTGCTAGACCACTTTTAAGGATCGGCTTTTTTAAAAAGAAAATCAGAGTACATAATACAGGCAGAAATAGTGGTTTATTTGCAGAAAGACAGCTCCCCCCATCCCAACCTGCACAATTAGATTTAGGAAAGAAATAACAGCCCTTTTATTTAATGGATCCTTAAAGCAACCTAGCAGGACAGGATTATACATTTTGTGAAAAGAATCTATTGTCAGTGCTTAAACTTTCCAATTCAAATAGCACAGATAACATAAAACCCTTTTAATCTTCTTGAAAATTTCTGCAACAGGGAAGGTTTCAAGAGCAGGAAAATTTGACTTCAGAGGTTATTTTTCTTACAGAATTCTTTGTTTCTTCATTGGTTTAATGAGGATTCCCTTAACATGCCACTGTCATTTATCCACTAGATGGTTTGCTGAGATCAGTTAAAAGGCTTTACCTCAAATGCCTGGAAGGTTAATCCGACATTGTAGTTCCCTGACACGGTTATTTTCCACACACATTCCTTCATTGGTCTGTAGTCATCAGGATAATTAGGAGACTGGATCTGGCCTTCATTTCTGTGGATCTCACCTCCACAAATTGCTGAGGAAAGCATAAAATTCAATCTAAGTATATGGTCGATACTGACATTTTTCCCTCTTGGGCTGATATTTTTTGTATTTGCTGTAAAGTTGGTGATGGGGTTATACTAGGAAAAATGCTACCAAGGTCAAATTGTTGAAACCAAGGTCAACTAAGCTACTGAACATTTTACAGGGAGTTTTTTAGGGGCTCTGTATTTTAAAACATTCATAAAGATCTTAAGAATATCAAAACAGTTACGCTATTGTACTTTTTATTTGCCTTTTACTACATCCTGATTTGGAACTTACCATAAGAAAAGAGAAGACTGAGGCAGAAGCTTCATTTTCTACAGTAATCTATGAGTATTTACCTGAGTCTGAGTCCAGTTAAACAACTAACATGAGTAGAGGTACACAAAAACATATGTTCAGAATCAGGACCTATAAACAAATTCATAGGGTCATAGAAAAGTAAGGGGCCTCTGGAGACTATCTAGTCCAAGTTCTGGCTTAAGGCAGGACCATCCCTATTCAAACCATCCCATACAAGTCTTTGTCTAATCTATTCCTAAAACTATACAATTGACCCTGTTGTACTGCAGACTCCATTAAAACTACAACATTTGCCACCAAATTTTTACCTTATAATAAATGGGTTCCATTTTATTTCATTGGGGTGATTCTAAACTTTTGCTACAGTACATGGAGGATAAACGCCAGATTTCTGAGAACAGTGATACAGAACAATGCATATAAAATATTTTCTCTTCTTTAAACAGGATGCCCAACAAGAAATATGTAAAAACTGCTCTTCTCCAATATTCACATGAGATAGTGCTAACTATATTAAGGATTTAACAAAATATACCCAACACAACTGAACAAAGACAAATAAAAATGTCCTTATATGCTGTAATCTCCATGTAGAAATTTTGGCATGGGCTAAAGAACAGGACTCAAGAAAGCTAAAGTGAGTTTCAAATATGATGACTGATATCACTACAAAAGAAGATCTCTGTTATATAGTTATATTGACAATTAAAAAAGAATATTAAATTACTACTACAAAAATATTTCAATATTAAGAAATGTTTTCATATTAATGGTCCATAAGATATATATTAAAATATTTTTTCCTTATCTTTATCCATACAATTCTATCTTCTTTATTATTCAAAGTGACTTGCCTTCATAAACTGCTGCAAAACCTTTTCCTACCCAATTACTGCTGCTACGGAATTCTATCCACATCCTGCTGTCAGTAGATGCAAGGACTTCAGGCAGTTTATCACCACAGAACCTACCTAAAAACAAGCAACAAGTAAGTGCATGTTATATCAACTTTAAAGCCCCAGTCCTGCATACACTTGTACACATTTATAAACAAGAGCTATCTGAATGCCTTCAATGGAATTACTCACATGCTTAAAGTTAAGCACACGTTTCTGCAGTTTAGTGCTTAAATATTAATATACCCTTCCCCTGATCTTATTATAATAGAATTATCTTTTATAATTCTTGGTTTCTTTTAGTATTAGGCCACCTTCAAAGCTCTTAAAGGGTTTGCCAAGGAGTATTGCATTTTACAGTTTCCATATTTATAAAGTTATTAATTTTAAAAGAGCAAAAGCAAGTATTATGCTGTCTGCAGTCACTTCAGCACTGTCCAACAACATAGCATGCAAGTGCAAAAAAGTTAAGAGACAAAATCACTAATTTTCCTTTCCACTCCTTCTGAGGAGTAGGTGCAATTTCTGTTTGATGGTTTTTATTTTATTCCTTTCTACGTTCCTTCCCCCCACTTATTACTATTGACTTGCATTTCCTTTTTTGTCCTGACTATACTTACTCCATCTCTTTTGTCCTTTTTTTTTTTGTTTACTGATTTTTTCTGTTGTCGTTGTGAGAACAGAAAGCTAAGAAGCTTTATCATATATTCTATAAGTCCTGAAGCAGATGTTCCACTACTAAATTGATAATCATTTATTCTTAATAGTGAAAGGTTCTTGTTTCTAGCCATAGTAGGTCATAAAATGCCAGTCTTTAAGTCCATCACTGTTCCAAGAATGAACATAATGCACAGTGGCGCATGACTGCAATGCCAAAGGACTGTGTTGGAAAGTAGTCCAAGGAGGCATGGCACACCTACTCCATGAACTTTATACCTCACAAAGATATAATTAATGCTGGGCATATGTCAATAAATACACATGAGAGAGAGTTTATGGCATGCACTTAGTGCTGCACTGAAAAGGCACGTACACTGAATACTTTTGAAGGAGGAGGGTGTTCTGGAGACAAAGCAGATATCTTCATCGCAGTGAAATGTTAGACCTAAAGCTTTGCCAGAAGTGCCTCAGTTTTGATACAGTGGACTAAGTCATTACCTAGCTAATGCCTAAACCCTACCAGGGTATAAGGTAGAATAAGGCGTTCTTCCACTTATCTCCCCTGAGAGACCAAGTTCTGGTAGACATTCTGAGAGGAGTAACAATTCCAATTTGGTCAGATACAATGTTTATCTGACATACCTTAAATATAAAAAAGGTAAGGTTTGATATAGTAATTATCAAAGACTTTTCATTAGTGGCTGGGCCACAAATGATGTCAAAATCTGATATATGCTATTTATAAGACAGACATAAATACTGCTGTCATACATGTGGCAATGTAAATTATTATACACTGACATATATATGGATGTATTTGTATACATTTGTAAATATACACTCCGAGTAAGCAGTTCTGGGTATCAGTGCATCTGTTTCTACATATGTTTAATTACATCCAGTGAAATATACTAAAAACCATACATTAAATTTCAGTCAAATATCTGTGTCTAATTCCACAGTTAAAATTTGGTTTGAATTGTATTAGTTGAAAGAGCAAAAATGTAATGTCTCAGATTTCTTCTAGTTTAAAAACAACATTGTTCTATACTGGAATGTAGCCTGAACCAAAAGGCCAGGAGTGGAGGCATATACTATAGAGACTACTGGTCACAAAACTTGATATAAACTAAAAGTTCCTTTGTCCTAACAACAACAGAAAAGCTACAAACAAAGCTACGAAATAGAACTTTATATCTCCTATCCTAGTCAAAAGAAGTTCATTACCAATAATGCACGCTGAGAGCACATGCTCTTCTGTGTTGGCAAAAAAGTATTCCTATATTTCTATCCCCAAACCTAACAGCTTAGTAAGTTAATATGCAGAAATACTGCAGTAGACATTTATTCTTAAAACATCTATTTTGCAGGTCTTCTTTTTCATATTTAAAGTATCTACTTAAGAACTTCTGTTTCCACTCATATATTTATACAAATTAGCCATAATTTGTGGACTAAATTACTGACTTGCAAGCAACTTTCATTGGGGTCAGGTCCATTATTACACGAACTAAAGTTGCTCTCCTGAAAAGCTAGAGACAGAGCTGTGAACCAGAACTTTATACCCACTCACAGGTGTAACAATCATGCACACTAGCAGCACGGTCTTAGGACAGGTTTATTTATCTATTTTAGATACTTCTGAAGGGCCAGATATAGACATTACTCTTTCACTGGTATAAGTGATCAAAAATCAGTCTACACCTGTAACGGAACAGAACTTTGGCACACGTAGACTGGCATAAAAATGGCAGAATCTGGTCTAAGATAGACCTGGATCAATGTGCCCTCAAACTTAATTGATTTAGGTTAGTTTAATGCATTGAACTTTTGTACCAGATCCCCTATTGATTCAGGTTAGGTTGCTGTCTGTCAGCACTCCAGGCTCCTTTGCAGGCCCCCACTAGCCCTGTGCTCAGCTCCTCTGGCTGAGAGCCCAGCAGACTCTCCCTGGGCTGTCACAGAGCTGAATCAGTACAGACCCTTTCCTCAGCCTTGCCTCCAGGCAACTCTCAGCTGCAGGCAGGCAGAGGGTGGAGGTATGCTCACCTGTGCCCTGCAGCCTGGTTAGGCTCCAGCTTCATGGGATTGTGCCCAGTCACAGAGGCATGGGGGTTCCTGGATAGGTGTGAGGGAGCCCTGGGCACCTGTACACATACAGTGAGGCTGCTCTGACGTGCTGGAATTACAGCATGTCGCAGCAGACTCAATTAATCGAGTCTGCTGGAGCATAGTAATTGCTGTGCTCCAGCAGAATCCAGCATAATGTGCATCAGCATCCCTGTGCTTTAACTTAGTGCGGGGACACTGACACATAATGCTTCAGACACTTTAATTGGAACAACTTGTGGAGCCACTCTAATTAAAGCTCCACCCCCGCTCCCAGAGCACATGTATAAATGCCCCCTATGTTCCTGTTAGCAGGCACAGTCCCACAGAGCTGAAGGCAGAGCCCAACCAGGCTGCAGGATACTGGCAAGCACACCTTCCCCTGCTGCCTGCCTGCAGCTGACAGGTGCTTGTGGCTGACATGACATGGCAGTGAGTGGAGGCATGCTCAGCCGTGCCCTGCAGGCCATTTGGCCTCTGATTCTGCCTCCAGCTCCAGAGGGGTGTGCCCACTCATGAAGGAATGGGGGTCCCTGGATGGGTTCCTGCACACCCACCCAGGGACCTTCATTTCCCTGCGAGTAGGCACAGGTCCATGAAGCCAGAGCCCGACTCAGCTGCAGGGAATGTGCAAACATGCCTTCCTCCGCTGCCATGTCATATCAGCCACAGGCGCAGCAGGAGGAAATGTTTTTACCTGTGCTCCATACCTGATCAGGAGTGGACCAGCCACTGGTGGTGCTCACCATTCTCCAGCTGCCCAGAGAGCCCATGGGACAGGCTGGGAGACATCTTGAGTGTCCCCAGCCTACTGCCCTTAGCCAGTACAGGCAGCCTGCATGCCCCCCTGCCCCACCTCCAGGGTATTCTCTTCACTCCCAATCTAACCTATGCTACTTACAGAAACCCACATGTTTGATCAATTCCGCCCTGGGTTTTTTGAACATCTGTACTTAGCCAAAAAAAGCAAAGATAGTGCAAGGATCAAGATAGGAATCTAGTTTTCATCTTGTAGCTGTACATTGAGGAAAAAAAACTGCAATGGGGAAACAGTTTCCTACCGAGCAGAGGTGATTTTCTCCAGTAGCCATCTCTTACTTCAATATAGTCATACCAGCAGAGACTGCTCTTGTACAGGTCCATTGTAGTAAAGTTTAACACAATCTGCAATGCAGAGGACAACAGCAGGCCATATAATTCAGTAAGCAGCATTGGAATAAGGTCAGGCTTACTGCCATTGCTACAAAACTGAAGCCACAAAGGTCATGTTTAATGTTTTGCCAATCATTTAAGTAATATGTAAGTTCTCCTGAGCCATTTGCAATATTTGGGTTTTTTACAGTATTTTCTATCATAAATGGAAAAAGATGCAAGGGAATATTACATATTCTAAGTTAATGTTCCATGTTTAACACAAATTTAGGGGTTACCACTTTATCTTAATAGTTCCTGGGGGAAGGGAAATTATGACATCCAAATATGATAATGATACAATACAGCATACTACAGTAACATGTTATTCTAATGTATTATCTGATAAAACTATTAAAGGGATTTTGTTGGATGCTACTAATCCTTAAACACTGTTCCATTTATTGTACAGGGCTTTTGCTTGTTTGGGATATCTACAGCTATAACTGACATTCATAGATATAACAATGTCGTTTCCTCTTCCTTACTTTCAAAAATCATGTGTTATACATTGTTTGAGGGTATAAGCATGAGCAATGATGTGAAATCATCATGAATGAACTTTTAATAATGAATTTCTTATACAAAAATCAGAACTTTCTATATTACTGAAACTTTGGAACTTGTATTGTCCTATGCAGGCTGAAATCAGCTGAGTGCATTCATAAATAGACAATACCAGATCTGTTGCAAAAGCATTCTGATGCATACACAAAATTGTTTTTGGTTTTTGAATTTCCTTATGCTATAATGCGAGAGGCAAGGATTTCTTAGGGTGATATATTTTATTGGACCAGCTATGTAGTTGAAAAGTTACAAAAGCCTTTGAATGCAAGATAATCTCCATCAGCTGTCCCTGACAAAATGCCTTGCATTCAAAAGCTTGTCCAACTATATAGGTGGTCCAATAAAGGATGTCAGCCTAAGAAATCTTTGCCTCTTAACATAATTTCTGGACCACAGAATCATACAGAAGCAGGGCTGGAAGGAACCTCCAGAAGTCATCTAGTCCAACCCCCTGCCTGAGACAGGATCATTCCTATCCAAGCCAACCTAAGCAAACCATAATCTGCCATCAACCCTGACACAACACAGTCCTACCACCCTAATCTGCCACTGCTTGAGCCATGGCAGCCAATATCCTGCATCTATGAAATGGTGCGGACAACAGGCAAATATACAGTGTTGGTTTCACCAGTAAGAACAAGATTGGCAGCCAAATGACCAAATTCCCCGTTGGCATTAACGAGTGCCTCGTGACTCTCCACCCCCAACTGACCAACAATTTATTTCCTACCATCATTAGTGCACATGTCCCAAAACTTTATGCCAAGAAGGAACAGAAAGAACAGTTTTATGCTGACTAATGTAATCCTGACTATCATTCCAAAAGAGGATAACACACATGTCATGAGTGGAGCCAATGCCTACTAGACCGATCACTGTTTAGTGAGATCAATCACATCCATTAGGGTTGTAATGAAACATTGAAAGCAACCCATCGTAGGAAGATTCTCACACAAATTTTGCTGAACTGACTGCTCCCTCTTGCAGAGAAAGTCCTTCCCAAGTCTCAGTCTGACTTCAGACCACTGAGAGGCACCATGGACATGATTTTTCCAGCCCAACAGCTCATGGAAAAATGCCAAGAACACCAGGAACTATATATGGTCTTTATCGATTTGACCAAAGCCTTCAACTCTGTTAACCATGAGGTTCTATGGAAGATTGAAGTTTGGCTGCCTAGGGAAATTTTTCACCATCCTAAGACTCTTTCATGACCAGATGACTGCCTCTATCCTGTGCAGTAGCTCTGCTACAGAGCTCTTTGCGATTCAAACTGGCGTCAATTAGGGCTGCGTGATTGCACCAATTTTGTTTTCCATCTTTCTTGCGGTCTTCAAGATGCTCATCCAAGATCATCTGCCACATTGCACCAGCACTAAGTACAGGATGGACAGCGACCTTTTCAATCTCTTCCACCTTCATGCCTCCAAAGTTACTTTGGCTTCAACTGTGGAACTTCAGTACACCGACGATTGTGTTGTCATCGCACATATAGAGGAAGACAACAAACGGCCTTTAACTGCTTCTCTCAGGCACACCAGTGTCTAAGACTGACCCTTAACATCAGAAAAACAAAGGTGCTTCACAAGCCTGCTCCAGGCCAATCAGCTCCCCTGGCAAAAATCCTCAATGATGGACAAGAGCTGGAGAATGTTGAACACTGCATACCTCAGGAGCCATCTCTCAAAAAAGGCCAATATTGATGAATAAATCCAGTATAGGGTCCAATGTGCCAGCTCTGCCTTCAAAAGACTGAATCGTTGTGCGTTCAGTGATCACAACATCAGGACTTGAACAAAGCCCTACTATATAGGGCTGTAGCAATCCTAACTTTAGCCTATGACTGTGGAGCTTGGGTGACCTACAGGGACCACCTGAAAAGCCTGGAATGCCATCACCTGCGCTACTTCTGGAAGACCCCTGACAAAATGGGAGGATCATGACACAAATGCCAGTGTCCTTGCCACTGCTAACACCACTGGTAAAGAAGCATTGATTACTCAACATCAGCTGCAGTGGACAGGGCACTGTGTGTGCATACCTGATGTATATTTACCAAAACAACTGCTATATTCCCAACTCAGCCAAGGACAAGGGACACACAGGGGCTAAAGGAAAAGGAAATACTTCAAGGACACCCTCAAGGTGAACATTAACAAGTGTGGCATTGCCACCACAAATTGGGAAAAACTAGCCTGGGACTGGGCTACATAATGATGCCTTGTGAGAGATGGTACATCTTACTTTGAGGAAAAATGTCTCACCTTAGAGATAGAAAAATGACAGAAACGGAAAGAAAGGAAACAAGACTAAGAAATTCACGGTCTGACCTTCCCTTTAGCCAGCACCTGTGGTATCAGCCAGAGAGTCTAGAGCTCTAGAATTGGCTCTTTAGCCATCAGTGGACTCATTTATAACCCTTTACTTGACCTGTGGAAGTGATCATTCTTGACTGTGAGGGATCACTGATGCCAACTATTTGTCTGCATTGAACCATCACATCTACAACATCACTCTTAGACTACTTTATGCTATAATGTCATAACATACAGTTTCTCAATATAAGGAAGTTTAACTGAGCCTACATATTTACAGTCACAAGTTCATCTGTAGTTGGTCTCATTGTCTTAGTGTTCTGGTCCAGCGTATGCCTTCATCCGTATACTACCATCCTTGCAGTAGAGTCATTGAGAGTAACTGCACAGGAGTTGTAAATGACTGAAGCAGTCACTGCCAACATTCACTGGCTCATAGCCAATGCTTGCAACAATTACACTAGTAACATGCTACAGGCAACATCATACTTTGCTCTCCCTGTCAACTTCAGTTTTAACTTTTTAATTTCCTATAGCTGCCAACAGCACAAGAAGATGTCATGGGCAATTTGTTGTCTGCAAGGCATGGTTTGGGTACCATTGACCTAATGTTTAAGGAAGATTAAAATAAATTGCTATGTGTCTGTTTATTTGAATTTTATTTTATTGTGAACATAACACTCTCTGTGATGGATAAAAATAAAATCACAATCATGCCACAATGGCATTTACAACAGGAACAGTTATCAAGTAGTTGCAATATTTTAAAGTGGATTCAGTGATTCATGTGCTTTCATTAGCTTTGAATTTTCTCCTTTGCCCATTGTTTTAAGCTGAAAACTTTGTTATGAATATAAAACAAGACTGTGAACAGTTCTCTAACTATATACCTGCAACTTTTACTGAGTTCAGTGGAGATGTAGATACATAAACGAAGACAGAATCTCTTCATTTATGTCTCTAATCTGTAATAGGGAAAGCAGGTTCATTTGCCCTCTTACAACTGTATTCTAGTTAAAATATAACAAGTTTTTTCCTGACTATTCTTCTTTGTTCATTGTAGCTTGCCAAATACTTAATAAGACTGATCCTAAATTGAATTCTATAATACACTGCAACTTAAGACTTAGTGCTACAGGCCTCTGTCAGTTTAATTTTATTTTAATACTGGGTACCCCCAAAATTTAAATCTGTTTCTATAGCAGAAACATTTGCTATTGAGCAGTAATTTAAATTTCACACTGCAACACCGTATTCCCATGGAAGCCACTGTACCAGCTGTACGTGTCAGTTAAAACTGTTAAGGAACTTATTCTTTACTCCAGCTGTGTTGAGGAAATATAACACTATAATTGGAACAAAGGGCCCAAATAGTCACTTTATAGCTTTCTCCCATCATTCTTTCTGCTGTAATATAAGATTCTTTTAAAAAAATATATAACACTGTATTTAGCAACAAACCCCCAATTATAGAACTGAAAAAAGAAACAGATATTGTTCAAAATCTAATTGGTAGTAAACATATAGCTCAGTTGTCTGGCTATTCAGGCAGGATACAGGAAATCCAGCTTCAAGTAAGAGCATCAAACCAGGCAGACCAAGAACTTGAATCTGTTTTTTTATCACAGCTGCAGTGAGTGCCCTAACATATGAGCTCTTGGGAGTCTGTTGTCTCTTGATTTTCACAAGAATTTTCAAGCATCATTTTAGTACCAGGGAGGACAAACATTTTTGGAAATCTCATAAACCATTGCCTATGCAGCTCTATTTTTCAATGCTGTAAACCTTAGGCACTGGTGGTAGAAAATTAGACAAGGACTCATTTAAAATACTCTTCTTCTGGCAAGAAAATGAAACAATGTTTTGCAAAACCGAACTAATTATACTGGTCATGCAAAAAGAATACTGTATTTTTAATTACTTTAGATGCATCCCTACACTGGGTAATACAAAACACTGCTGCAGGATGAGTGTCAAAAGGTATTTTCACAAAGCTCCCTTGCATGCTGTAGGAAATACATACCCCTGGCCCCTTTAACAAATATGGTAGTACTTTATGCAATCCTTCTGTATGGCAGTTTGAAAGTGGAGGCAAAATCTGTCTACTCTCCCATTCACCAGCCCTGGACTTCCTTAGTGTGCAGGGATAATAATAATTCTAGCATGCCTTATATCAGCTTTTTCTGCTTCTTCCACCCCTGTAAGGTCATGTAATAGAAGTGAGAATTTATCCTTAAATTATCAAAACTGCAAGCAAGAAATTGAATATTTTCACTCCAGGAAATTTGATATATTTGGAAAATACACAGCAGTTAAGTTTTATTTAGTTCTCTCATAAATTAGGAGTTGTGAGAAACCTGAGTTGTAATTATTTCAGAAACCATGATCCATAATTACAGAATATTAATTAAATTATAATGTAGACTTCAATCCTGAGCTGAAAGATCAGAACAGACTGTTTTAAAACTACTTACAATTGTTCCTAAGCCTGCTACATAATCTTCTTTCTTTGCTTATGGAGACATTATTTTCACTGAAAGGTATAAGTTCATATTTTAAATGTTAATCTTCTCTTCATTTTTCCACTTTTACAAACTGAATTTTAATGTCCAGCAAATACAATCTTCATGGAAAGTAATTTTAAAAACAATCTCTGTTGTTTACTGTGATCATGAGAAAGGATTCAGGATGCATTTATACATGTGTAATTGAAAGAGATAAGTATTTTAACTTCTATTTACAAAATGCATGAGAGGACAAAGAGTCTTGTTATAGAAAATGTGCAGTATCAGAGCTCTGGCCTCTTAAAATGAGGTCTGGCTAGGAATTTTCCAAGTAAATATTGTTTTAATAGAAATAAAATATTTTCACCAGATAGTCACTGTTTTGACAGAGGTTTCATCACCAGAATTTCTCAAGTCAAACCCAGAGGGAAAGCAAAGTACACAGAACAGCCTAATGGTTAGTATTTTTACTTCCCTGATTTAGAGTGGGAATTTAAAATTTCAATGTCTCCTATTTTTTGGTGAAAAAGTCTTGAACCTGTCTCCTAATCTAGCAGTGCCTTAACCAATAAACTATAGAGTCTTTGGCTCTCAGAGTGAATATATATATATTTTTTTTACACTGTTGAGCAATGCCAGCAGAAGAGAGATACTACCCAAGTAGGCAGTCAAGGCACTAACCTGAGATGTGGGTAACATGGTCCAAGTCTCTTGTTGCAGCAAGCAGACGTGGGTCTGCCATATCCCTTAAAGTAAGCTCCCTGAACTCCAGGATTACTGACTATTCTTAAGTATCACCCTGCTTTGTCATCAAGAATATCAAAATGAAGAAAGAAAAAAAAATGTGAACTCCTAAAATGTCTGTAGGATTGAACAACCATCCAAGTTCTACTTACATTTCATATTCAGAATTACTGGCTATTGCATATCCAACTTTAAAAACTGGCATGCGTCACCAGGGTGTTGTGTTTGGGTCTCATTACACTTCACACACATGTTTTTATGCTTCCTTTAGTTGAAGAGGCTGCAGTCCACTCCCTTTGACCTCTCTGTCCCTTACTCCTTCACAGAAATGTCTATTTGGTTTTAGGTCCCTAAGACCAAGGTGATCTGTATATCTTAAGTACACTCTGTCCCAGAACCCCAACCTTGTGCACACTCTGTGTTTACAATTTATTTCTTCAGGGACATGTAATAATTGAAGTTAACAAATGCACAAATACTGCCAGGTGGAACTGTTCCACGTGCCTCTGCTTCTAGAAAGTGTGTGTGGGACCAGATTGAGAAGCCTATTGCAAGAGATGTTCTTACCTGCATTATGGTTATTAGATAAACAGCAACAAATTCCCAAAGTAACACCCTAAAACCCATTGACTAAGAAGGCATCAGACAAGCACCATTGTTCTTATTTCCCCATACTACCGAGTTTCTGTGCTCAGGCACCTCTTAGGGGGACCAACCAGAAGAATAAGAATGCAAGTCACCCATGCATGCCGATTTCAGCTTCTGACTTTATGCTGAGGCTACCAATATGAGCATGTGAGCACATCTCTCTTCTTAGAATTGGACTGCAACCGTAAACTTATTTCATGTGAACTTCCACTGGATGGGAGTGAACTTGAATTTCCAGTAACACAGGGCAAAGTCAAACCAGTTCATTAGCACACAGAAGTAGTAAGCTATGTTAGTTTGAAAACTGGCAGAAGGCAGGATAGATTTGTGTCTTAAGCCACGTGTAGACGAAACGAGAGGTGTGTATACACGACACTTTAAAGCGGGCTAAATGCTTCTGCACCACTTTAATAGTGTCAGTGTTTGCATGCCTTGGCAGTGTATTGTGCCTTAATTCCAGCTGCTGTAGAAAATTCGGCAGCATAATGTACCTTAAATGACATGGGAGACAGCAAACTAAAATTCTTTCGAGGAGTTTTAGTTTGCTGCCCCTACAGCTGTGGAGTGAAGCACCCGGTTCTGTGCAGCTCCATAGCTCTGCAGCAAGCACTGTAGGCAGCCTGGCAGCAGCCCAGGAAAACAGGCTCTGCCCAAGAAAAGTGGCAAGTCTGATCTCTCCCACCCCCCTCCCCCAGAGCCTGCCTGCCTGCCTGAGCTGCGCAGGGGCCTGGTGCTTCCCTCCGCAGCTGTGGTGTCCCCCAGGACCACTTGAACCAGGTGCCTATGGGTGGGTGCTGTCTGGTGGGGAGGCATGGAGGGAAGCACCAGACCCTGCCCTGTAACCCAAGGACCACTCCACCTGCTGGCAGCTGACCCACCCCTCCCCACCACAGAGGCAGGTAAGTCAATGGGGTGTGTGCACAACATGGGGGTTTAATCAGCTCTAAATTGAAGTGGTGTTTTTTAAAACCAACTGCTTCAATTTAGGGCCCCTATTTCATCTACTCAAGACCTTATAGACTAACTAAATCAGTGTCATACAGCATAAGCTTTTATGCTATATGCCTCTGATTCAAGGTGGAAATCTACCCTGCCTTC
Source organism: Crocodylus porosus (assembly GCF_001723895.1). Taxonomy (NCBI): domain Eukaryota; kingdom Metazoa; phylum Chordata; order Crocodylia; family Crocodylidae; genus Crocodylus; species Crocodylus porosus. The sequence continues at coordinate 20,812,631 of NW_017728913.1, read as the reverse complement.
TGCCTATATTTCATGATCAAATGCAAAGTCTGGATATTAGGATATAATCAATTTGTGATATTACGAAATCTTAAAAAAAACCCAAACCCCTAAATAAGGAGGAAAGAGTCTTAAAAAAAGGAAGAGGAGATGCTTGTATTTATTTCAGGAAAGGGGGTGCTAAAATAATGTTAAAATACCTTCTCCCCTGGAGTTACAGAGATTCTCCATATACAGTGGGTATAGGAAGGATAGCCATTTGGAAATCCTGGAGATGAAAAGTTGCCTGTAGATTCTTGCAGAGTTTCTCCACATGCTGCAAGAAACAAAATAGAGTAAAAATGTTAATTTCATGTGATTTACAAGGGGAAAAAAAAGAGTCTTCTTTAAAATACCTATGTAGAATTTATTTCACTTAATGCAAGCAGAATGAAAAATAGTTTGGCATGTTATAATGTATTCAAAGTAACGTTTATAAATATGTGCACCATGAATATTGTTTTTACACAAGATTTTTCCCCATGAACCCTTTAATTTACATGCTGCCTACTGACTTAACCAAAATTATAGCAGTCTTAAAAATGTAATTGCTGTCAGTCTGGCAGAAAATTATACACTGAACTTTATTTCCATAAGGGCTTAAAAGTTACCCTTAAGTCAAATCATTTAAAAAGAACTAACACAAAATGCAGGTATTCAGTGATTGACATGATAATAGAAATTAATCGTTAGTTGCATTCTATATTTTATGTCATCTAGTATCAAAGCTAAATTTGAACTGATAACACCCATTCATATTAGAATAGGAGATTTAAATCCTATTTTCAACAAAATTTCTCCTGCAAAATATGATTCTTAGACACATTAATAATGAAACAAAGAAAATGTAAAGTCCCCAGAATACCAAAGTCTTTGATACTTGATATTATTGAAGCCTTGATCGGTCATATCTTACCTGTCAATCATACTTCTAGCTGCTGGGTGACTAATTAATAATTCTTCTTTCCCACTGAGCTATATCACCATAAGCTGCTGCCATTCTCTACCTTAAAGATGATTTGACTAGATCTCCTACACCACAGTCACTCATCTTTATGACCTTCAATCAGCAAGTTGTCTTTGCTGATTTTTTAAGGTGTGATCTGATGGATATGAATTTGAGAATACCGCCCTGTGACTGGCAGGGTAATCAGACCTTCAATACTTTCAAATTACAGAGCTACAGCTGCTAGCAGGTAAATCACTGTATCATTAAAATCTCAATTAATTATAAATGACCTGGAAAATCTTTAGATAAAGGGGGAGATTGTCTATGTTGAAGATAATGCAGCTATATAGGTAGATGGCTGTCTTGTTAAAATGTGTCCAGCACTTAATCTGACAATTGAACTGTAGCATCCGGCTTAAGCTGAATTCAAGGTACTACGTGTGCTATCTGAAGCTTCAATGGTGATTGTGATGAAAAGAAAGAGATTCGTGCTTCATGGAAAATGGTCAGGCAATAGTGGCATGCTAATATATTCCTTACCAACCAAAAGGAAATACATTTTTACTGGCTTCATTGTGTTTTTATCTTTTTTTAATTTAAGGCAATTATATCAAATGACATGTATACAAAAACTATTCAAGTGTTAACTACTTACATATGAGTCATTTCTGATGAAAATCCTACTCCCATAATTAACATAAGTTTATTTTTAACTCGGTAATGAATGAAAGCTCAAAGAAATTGCAGAGTACCATACTGGTTTTCCCTAATGCTGACCCCTATGAAACTAAAGCTGTATTGTAACTTTGCCTGAAGCATTTTAAAGCAACTTCAGAGTACAATAATAGTGTTACAAATGAGAAGAAACACAGCCAGAAAGAGGACATTCTGCATAAAAGAACCATGAGACAGTCAGGAGATCCATTAAAAGCAAAGGCCCTGCAGACTGTCCCTAGGCCTTACTGTTGCTACTCCACAAAAACTTCTCTTCTCTTCCAAGGTGCCCTCTATTGCATTACACTGCCAAGGCTCTTATTAATTGTTACTCCATCTGGAAACTCTCTCAAAGGAGGGAAAGTGGTATTCTTGCATGATGGAGAGTACACATGAAAGGTAATACAGATTCAGAAAGTAATAACTTTACCATCCAATCTGTCTAGATGATTAGGTGGCCCTAATCAACACAATAACTAAGTATTCTTTCCACAAATTATTCATGAGATAGTTGGGAGGATAATATACGTGTTGCGTCTTCTGCCCTTTCTATCCAAAACCTCACAACTCTCCAAAATCTCTCACCAGTTGCAAACCGTGATCCTGTGAAACCCCCGTATAAATACAATGAGGCCCAGGAAGCAATCAATCATTTCTTTAATGCAAACAGGAATTTTCTATGGAAGACTCTCTGTCTTTTATAGTGAGTTACCAAACTGCATATTATTCACCTGAGAAACATACACAGCTCTCCTCCAATACATATTTCCTCAGTGAATCTATCAGTGCTAGTCTCTCCTGTTTTCTGTGTTTATTAATGCTATATACTATTAGCTTAAAGTGTTGTTAAGTTCATTTGAATGAATATATAACAAGACAAATAAAACTGAAAATACCCAAGTACAAATATACTTTGAAATAACCAATTATAGTGTTTATCAAATTACTAGCCAATTGCCCATTAGGAATTGGGGCGGAGGGGGGGAGAGTGTGCGGGGATGGAGTCCCGCCCCCACCCCCCTCTGCACAAGCCCTCTTCCCCTTTACCTCCTGCTGCTTGGGGTCCGGGCCTGCTTCTCCCCTCCCCGTTGCAGCATGTTTTCTCCCCAAAAGGTAGGCGTGTTTTCTCTTCCAGGTTGCCTGAACTCATACCGCCATATGAGTTCAGCCAACCCTAGCTTGAAACTAGATTCATCAGGGGATGGGGATGCAGAGGTGCAGGGGGACACTTTGACATCAAGCCAGGTGACAAAAGCAGGAACAACCCAGGTAAGTGACAAGGGCCCAGACAAGCTTGAGAACAAGAATGCAGCACAAACACCCACAGGAGGTCTCAATTGTCTCTACACAAATGCTAGAGTATGCGGAATAAGCAGGAGGAACTTTCCCTCCTGCTAGCTAGCAAAAACCCAGACCTAGCTGGGTTTACAGAAACCTGATGCGATTCTACCCATGACTGGGCAGAAGACATTGAGAGCTATAGGTTGTATAGACAGGATAGAATAGGGAAAAAGTGGGGGGTGTAGCACTCTATGTTAAAGAGGAGTACGGTGATCAGTATGGGTTCAGAAGAGGAGCAAACTGAGGCGCTCTGGGTTAGAATGCAAGGGGTTCACGGGGAAAGGGACTTGATAGTGAGTGTCTACTACAGACCGCCTCACCAGGGAGATGAGCTGGACCTGGAATTTTAGGTCAGCTCACAGAGGCTGTAAGAACAAGGGATATGGTTGGCATGGGTGACCTAAACTACCAAGACATCTGTTGGGAGGATCAGTCAGCCAGGTCTGAACATTCATGTAGGATTTTAGCCTGCATACAGGACCTCCAGCTAACCCAAGAGGTACACAATCCCACCAGAGGAAATGCCTTGCTGGACTTGGTCCTTGCCCTGGTGAGGGATCTGCAGGTGTTCGACTACCTAGATGTTAGCAACCATCATCTGCTGGAATTTACTATCCAGTGCAGAGTGCTGAAAACAAGCAGTAAAGCAAAAGTATTTGACTTCAGGAGGGCTGACTTGAATGAGCTGAGATTAGTAAGAGAGACACTGGGGACTTGGAGCCTCAATGAGATGGCCATCCAGGATGGGTGGTTGTTCCTTAAGGAGACAATCCTCTGAGCTCAGAGGGACTCAGTCCCAACATAAACCAAAAGGGTCAAGAGTGCTAAAAAGACCCCTTGGCTCAGTAAAGGCATCCAGGAGGGCCTAAGGGTGAAGAAGGTGGCATACAATCAGTGGAAGCAAGGGGCTATCACCAAGGAGGATTACACGTCCGTTGCTCATGATTGCAGGGAGCCGGTTAGGAAAGCCAAGGCAGAGATGGAAAGAACTAGGGCTGGTGACCAGAATTAAGGACAACAAAAAGTCCTTCTTCAAATACATAGGAAGTAAGAAGGCACCAGGTAATGTGGGGCCCCTACAGGACAGATTTGGCAACCTGGTGATTGCAGCAAAGGAAAAAGCTGATGTCTTCAATGAGTTCTTTGCCTCCATATTTCTGAGTATGGACCAGAACATCTCCCTGACTAGGATTATGGACAGGCTCAAGGGACATGATGCCATGCCTAGGGTCAGGGACTATCTAGTTAGGGAACTCTTGGAGGGGCTGGATGTGTTTAAATCAGCAGGTCCAGATGCTCTTCATCCAAGGGTACTGGAAGAATTGGCAGAGCCCTTGGCATGGCTGTATGAACGCTCGTGGTACTCGGGCCAGGTCCCAGAGTACTGGAAAAGGGCCAAGGTGATCCCCATTTACAAGAAGGGGAGAAGGGAGGACCCGGCTAACTATAGGGCAGTTAGTCTCATCTTGGTCCCTGGGAAGACCTTTGAGAAAATTCATAGTTTCATAGTTTCTAGGGTTGAAAGGGATCTGAATAGATCATCTAGTCCAACCCCCTGCCATGGCAGGAAAGAGTACTGGAGTCAAACGACTCCAGCAAGGTGTTCATCTAACCTCCTCTTAAACACCCCCAGGGTAGGAGCCTGCACCACTTCTCTTGGAAGTTGGTTCCAGACCCTAGCCGCCCTGACCGT
>NW_017728913.1:20772231-20805756 GCF_001723895.1 Crocodylus porosus | reverse complement strand
GCCGTGCCAGGGGTCCTGCAATGACCTCGGCCAATTCCTTTAGAACTCTAGGGTGGAGATCGTCCGAGCCGGCTGACTTGAATACGTCCAGTCCCTCCAGAAGTTCCCTAGGTCGTTCCTCACTAACCCTTGGCCCAGGTGTGCCTCCCCTGGGGCCCGAGGGGGGCCCAGCAGGGAGGTAACTGTTCTGGTCCCTATTTAGGAAGACGGAGGCAAAGAAATCATTAAACATGTTACTTTGTCGTCTGGTGTGACGACCAAATTCCCCAACGCCTCCTGCAGGGGCCCCACATCACTCGGAATCTTCTTTCCCCCGCCCCTATGTATTTGAAGAAGGACTTACTATCCTTAATCCGGGAAGCTAGCCCTAATTCCATCTCTGCCTTGGCCCTCCTGACTGCTCTCCTACATCTCCAGTATAGTTAGCAAGAAACACATCTGCAGAGGCCCAGCATGGGCGGTAATGCTCAGGGGCAACCAACATGGGTTTATTGTAGTAGGATCCTGCCTGACTAACCTTGTTTCCTTTTATGACCAGGTCACAAAGTACTTGGATGCAGGCATTGAGGTGGATGTTGTGGCAGAAGGCCAGCTCTGTTTCTCCCCCAAAACTCTGCTCTGTGACAATTTGGTTAGGATGGGCCCAGCAGAGGATACACACCTTACCCTATCTCTTTAGGTAACCTGAGCTGGATACATTCCTCAGGAAGGGGGGAAACCTGCTCCCTCTGCCTACGTGACTGGCATCACATACCTGGGTGAGGGGCTTAGGCTACCTGGAGAGCTAAGAACTGCCAGTCTGCCCAGCAACTAGTGATTCATTTCAAATTGGTTGGCTGACAGCCAACAGGTGCTGGTCTCCATTGGACCAGGTAAACGAGATCACACGGGCTACATAAGTTAAGGACTGCCCAGGAGGAGGGGGCAGCAGCCATGAGGAAGACTCAGAGAGAGAGAAGAGCTGAACCATCTGAAACTTGCTCTCTCTCAAAATCCATTATCGAGGAACTGCCTGCCTCCAGAGGGAATCTCTGCCTGCCTCTGGATGATAGTTGGGAGTAAGCTACCTGAGATCTAACTAGATAGCTTGAAGTAACTCAGATGCATGATCAAAGGCTACCCATGCCAGTTTGCTCTATGGGATTTCTCTGATACTGCTCTACCTGTACCCTTTTCCAACCCTACCCCTTGTAACCAATAAATTTCTGCTTTGTACTTAGTGTGGGAAACATATTGGGTGTGGGTCTAGATCAGGGGTTAGCAACCTTTGGCATGCGTGCCAAGCATGGCACACAAGACTAGTTTGCTTGGCACACCACTGCCAGCCCAAGCTCTAAGCAGCTGCCACCAGCTGCTGCCAGCTCCAGCATGTTGGCATGTTGGCAATGTCTACCTTCCAAGGTAGACCTTGTGTTTTTTTTGACACTCTGGCCAAAAAGCGTTGCCTACCCCTGGTCTAGATTATGCCTTGGGGTCCCCTTGGTTCGGCTGACTAAGGGAGACCACTACTTGTGCTTCCAACTGATAGAAGCACCCCCAAGTGCTTAAAGTGTGTCAAGTACCCTTGAGGGCTACTAGGCCTGTGTTTCCCAGGGTACACAGAGCCAGAATAAAGCCCAGCCCTGGGTGGTGGCACTGTTACTCCCAGGCTAGCAGGTGTGCTCAGGAAGGGGGTCAGCCAGATGTGAGGTACTCCCAGGGAGGCACTTAGAGCCTGGAAGGTGGTTGGGCACAGTGAGGTGGGTGGCTCAATGCAGGAGCGCCCCCTACTGGTCTGCCACAGATGTTATCTACCTGGACTTTAAGAAGGCCTTTGACACGGTTTCTCACCCTGTTATCACAAAAAAAATTAGGCAACTGCAGTATTGATGCCTACACAGTCAGATGGGTGGCAAATTGATGGTCACACCCAGAGAGTGGTGGTGGATAGGTCATTTTTGACCTGGAGGGATGTGGGTAGTGGAGTGCTCTAGGGCTCAGGCCTCAGGCCTGTGCTATTCAACACCTTTATCAGTGACTTGGAGGTGGGCATGGAAAGCACGCTGTCCAAATTTGCTGATGACACAAAGATATGGGGAGAAGTGAGCACACTGGAGGGACAGAATTCAACTAGATCTAGGCAGGCTATAGAAGTGGGTGGATGAGAATAGAATGGAATTCAGTGCAGACAAGTGCAAGGTGCTGCACTAAGGGAGAAGAAACCTGCAACATATCTATAGGCTCAGGAACACCCTTCTCAACAACGCTGTGGCTGAAAGTGATCTTGGAGTCATTGCTGACTCCAGGATGGACACGAGCTGCCAATACAATGAAGTGGTCGAGAAGGCTAACCACACCTTGTCATGATCTACAGCAGGCAGGGAGGTGATCCTTCCCCTCTATTTGGCCACAGTTGGAGTACTGCATCCAGTTTTGGGCACCACACTTCAAGAGGAATGTGACTAACCTTGAGAGGGTCCGGAGGAGGGCCACTCGCATGGTCAGGGGGCACCAGGCCAGGCCCTAAGAAGATACACTAAAGAGCCTGAATTTATTCAGCCTCCACAAGAGAAGACTGAGAGGGCATCTGGTAGCTGTCTATAAACTCACTAGGGGTGACCAAGGGAAAATAGGTGAGGTGCTGTTCCCCCAGGCACCGCCTGGGATAACAAGAATAACAGTCACAAGTTGATTGACAGTAGGTTCAGGGCAGACCCAGCAGCAGTCGGGGAACAGGAAGAGCAGGCTCGGAGCCAAAGCCAGGGAGGACAGGGGTTAGGGGAGGACAGGGCCTCGGCCCAAGTGGGGGAAGAAGGCCTGAGCCAGGGCAGAAGCCAGCCTGCTGCAGTGGTGGGGGGAAGCAGTGGTCCTGGCCTCCCTCCCCTTCCCCCACCATCACTGCCACCGTGGCACGTCCACTATTCCCTCCACTTGCATGGGGCCCGTTCTTCCCCACACAGTCACCACCTCATCCCACATTGGGCCCTGCAAGCAGCAATGACAGAAGGGTGGAGGGGCAGCCCAAAGCCAGAGCCATGGCCTGCCCCCACCTCCCGTGGCATCCTGACTCCGCTCTCCCCCCCGCAAGCTGCGACTGCTGTCACCAGCAAGGAGTAAGGGGGCAGGGGGCAAGGCCAGCTCTGGTGGCCTCTCCTCCCACCCCTCTGCTCCATCACTGAAATCTGCAGGGAGCAGGGCTCCGTTGCCCCCATCCACTCTGTTGCCTCTGCCTCCAGGGAGGCCCCCACCTCTGTTGCTCCTGCCTCCATCATCACCATTGTGGTGGTGCTCCACTGCTGCCAGCTCCTGTTTGAATGCTTGTCTGCACTCCGATTGGCTATTTATGAGCCAATCAAAGTGCAAATAAAACATTATGGCCAAACATACAGACTTAGGTTTTTATAATATTAAAATGTATTAATCTACATCCATATCCATATGAATACACACACATGTATACACACATATGTGTGTGTGTGTATACATATGGATGTCACATGATATTGATATTACATATCAATATTATCAGTATGTTGATGTATGGATCAAAATATCGAAATTTCAGCTTTGATTTCTGAATTTCTGATCCAAATTTCAGATTTGATTTTATTCTCTGTTCCATAAACATTAACATGGTGTAAGCAGAGAAAAGGGAACATAAAGTAACCTAAGCTTGATCCTGTAAATTCCCCTATAGGAAAAAATCTCCAGCAGCATAAACCTGGCTGCCCCTGCAATTTTAACTACACCAGCCCAGACGGGTGAATACAGACACCAAACAGTGGGTTGAACCAAAATATCCCTATTAAAACATTCCAAAACGCAGGGTGAAGGGACAGGACAGAGTTTAAAACTAGATCCTTTCCAGTAAAAATTAATGCAATTGGAGTTTAAAACTACTGTCCTATGACATATCTCTCAGTAATTACAAGTGCAAGTGAAATCTTCTCATCTCCCAAGGAAAAAAAAATGATTAATTTATTTTCAGTTGCTTATCATATTATTTATTCATTTGATCATATTTTTCTCTGAAACCTGAATTAGTTTAATTATATAATAATGAATATGCTATAGGGGAAAGGCCAATCTGCATTCTATAGCCAAGCTGAGAGCTCCCCAGGGGCAGATCCAGGAGAATTGAACTGGTCCATGTGCACCTACCTTTGATTACTGATCCACCCATGGTTTAAAACCAACTGCCTGGGAGTGGCTGCAGCATTTCTAGTTGGGCAGTGCTGAGGGAGTCAAATGACTTCATTGCTCATTATAATCTACCTGATCCCTTCTAAACTCTTTATTCCAAAGGGGCTAACAACTTTCTCTTCTTTCCAATGGTCTTGATGTTCTACCAATCAAGCCATTCTTTGTTCTGCAATTCTGTTGTCTCTTAGCTGCTCCTGGGAATAATGTTCCTATTTCACAGCCCTGCAGATTATTCTTAACTTATTCCAATAAAGTTATATTTGTTTTTGCTTTAATCTTAAACTAAATCATACATCCTAGGCTTCTGATGTACTAGCAAAGCTTCTAATTTATTTTTAACTGGAGAAAAATGTGTTGTTTTACACATAGTTATAAACCTCACCCCCTTTTCAAAATTCTAGATCCACCCATGGTGCTTCCCACCCCCAAAATTATACATTATGGCAACATCCCTAAAGACACCCTGCAGGAGGAAGAGGACCATCTGGACCTATATAACATCCCATGTTAAAGAAGAGCAGTAATTCTACATGTCACTCAAATCAGGCTGACCCCTTAAGCTCCCACCTAATTACCAGGGCTGCCCTTGATTGGGTAATAGTTGGGTACCCCTTGTTTAGAAGTGAATTTCTTTGCAATGGTTCAGTGGTTTTTGAAGCAGTTATTTAAAATTCTAGCACAAGAGAACTCAAGGGGTCTCTCTCCATAATTGAACTGCCAACAATTATATTATTTGTGATTAGGTTTATGAAATGGAGCACTATAAACAGTTTCATTGTGCGTCACAGTCCATTAGCAATGGGCTCCACTATTAAAAGGAAATGTGAATATATAATTAAATTTATAGCAACTTATTTACATTTCCTAAGAACCAATTTTAGCATATTTCATGCCAGAATAAACTAATTACCACCTCACTGTTATACACCTCTGCTTTTACTAAGATCATTTTTACTCCCTTGTTAAAGGTTAACACAGCTGGTATTTCCTCCATTGCCTAGCTTTTCTAAATGTTATGCCCTATATCATTTTCATTAAGATAGTCAAATAGTGGAAACAAAACTGCAGTTCTCCAGGTTTGGATTTGTAATAGCACTAATAGCAAACCAGAGACTTCTGTCAGTGTGTAGTGAGGAGGAGGAAATTATTTCTACTTCTGCCTTTTGAAGATCAGCAGTGTGTACAGATAGCATCTAGATATATGGACACGAAAACCTCCACATGTACCCTAGTGCACACACATATAAAGCAACTGCCTTCAGTGCAATTTGTTATCTGTTCATCCTTTGTATATACCACGTGTGAAATTTTTCTGACCAGACAACTAAATTTTCACGTTCCACTGGTGTCTTTTGTTTTAAGTACAAAATAAATTTTTGAAGTTAGAAGGTTCAGATAGTCAACAACATTTAAGCATCTAACTCCTAACTTCTCTATAAACACTGTATCAATGATCACTCACAATTTAGTAGGAGTTAAGCACCAAAATACCTTCAATCTGAATATTATTTACATGTACAAGACACATATGACAGTGATAGTTGCTTTAAAGGTAGCTTATGCGGTGATATTTAAACTCCTGTTACAAAAAAACATGTTACTTAACCTATAGCCAACAGGCCATATCTAGCCAATAAAGCTATGTTATTTGGCCTGTGACTCTACCCATGGTCCATAAAGTTGGCGGTAGGGGAGCAGTTAATTGCTGTGGCTCTGGGAACTACAACAATGAATGCTGATACCACTCCCCCATCACAAAATTTACAGACCTGGAGGGGAGCCCCATGGGCCAAATTATGGGGCCTGCATTGGATTGGCCTGGAATGTGTGGAGTGATCCTGCATGCAGGGCCAATTTGGCATGTGATCCTGCACCAAGGGGCTGATTTGGTCCATCCTGGCATGCCATATGCAGGCGTGGACTAAACCAAAATGTTGGGTCTGACTACAGACCAACACTGTGTGCCTACATTATGCAAAGGATCTGGACCACAGACTGGTTTTGCAGGGTCAGATAAGTTTGAGCACCACTTCACTTAACAATTCAACATTTGTCACAGCTACTACTTGAGGAACTGCAGTTACTTCCTTTTTATTTATCTAAAGAAACGCAACACCGCTATACAATGTAAGGGTATATAAAGGTTGATTTTTTATTGGTGATTGGTCAACTCAGATTTAAATAGTTTAGGTCTGAGAAATAGCAAGAATAATAACCTGAACTGAATCTGATATATGGAGGGTAATTTAGATGCTGTATTTAATCCTGCAGAGGTAAGGATCCAAAAATTAGGGAACGCCAAAATGAATTCATGTACAACCTTGTTTCATCTTCCTTGTACATAGGCATTGTGATAGAATCTTTAATTACAAAATCACATACAGTGTTTTTCCTATGAGAGTCCTACTTATGCAGTGCACAGGATAAACCATGCTTGCTGAATGGTTGTTATTCACTATTTCAATTTTATCCTTATCATTCAGTGTGGCCTCATTGCATTTTTATTGCATGTTACTTTAAATTTTGCTGTAGAACAATTATTATTTTCTATGACCTTTCTATGACATTTACTGTAGAACATGAATGGTTCACAAACATTAATCAACGTATCACTGCAATACCCCACGAGGTAAGATGATATTAAATATTTGAAAATAGGAACTTGTGGTACAACAAGATTAAACCTAAAATGTGTAGTGGACTAAGTCTGCGTCATCAATCTGAGATGTCTGATTTTTGTTAACACCTTTAAAATACTTAAATGTTCAAATCTATGCTCCCGTTGACTTCAGTTACACCTCTGAGTGTTCCACAATTTACATATCATAACTCAGGTGTTTTGCATCAAGTACTTTACAAATAAAAGGGGAGGGAAGGCGGGGGTGTAGTTATGGGTTATTTGTTATATGGTTTCCCAAGTTCCTATAGGACCTTTGTCAGATACCCTTCTTCTAATGCCCCCTGGGTGGCTATTTTGTTTTAATGATGAAACCAGCCTTTATTTTCTTTCCTTACTTCCTACATGAAACTTCTACAACAAAAGAGGCAGAGGAATGGTACAGACAAACTCAGACACCACATAACTGTGAATAATTCCCAGACATCATGCAACCTAAGCATTGAATGTTAAGTAGCTTTGTGGGAATGGCACATGTGCAGTTTGCCACATCTGAGCTGTGTACATGAATAGCGCATGAATCTTGCGAGAATAATGCCACAGCTTCAAATATATCTCTATTAAACATGTGAGAAATGTGATCTTCTAGAGCCTTGGAACATGACCAAATTTGGAAAGTAGTTTTTATGAACATAGTAAAAGGCATCTTTCTGATGCTAAGCTGACCCACTTTGGCAAATGTCAAATTTCTGACTTCAGAAAATTAGGGTATTACATTTTTTCACTGAAATGTTTGCACAAATGTTTAGCATATACAAGACAGTCTCTTTTTCCTTCCCCCTTTCTTGGACATTGCTGAATAGTTTTATTGAAATCTTTCCAAATACTGTATTTGCTCAAACAGATGATGACCCTGATTACAAGATGATCCACACCAATAATTAGGTTATATATAAAGCAGAGAGCAAAGGGCTACCCGACTCCCCAGATTTCATTTTTTTTTTATATATGGAAAATTTATAAACTTGCTAAAATTTTCCTGGTATAAAATCTAATTATTGGAGGTTTGCCTTCATTTTGTCCCCCTGACACTGCTCCAGCAGGAAAAAATAAATCTGGGGAGTCAGGTAGCCCTTTGCTCTCTGCTTTCCCACAACTTTTTTTTCCTGGCAGCCCTTCCCTCTCTTCTTACTGTCAGACCCTGCTCTCCCTGACCACATGGAAACAAGGGACAAATTTAAAAACAATAACCTTGCAACTAAAGATGGAAGTAACAATCTGCATACAGCACAACCCTGCATTTTGTTTACCCAGAATCGATGCATGCTACCTTTTTTTGAAACTGCTGAAAGTTTTAACACAGGTACTCCATAAACACGCTCTTGAACAGCACTTTGGCACCTACTTATGTATAGGACAAACTATGCATGATATTACTCCAAAGCCAAAGGCTCATGATTTACCACACTGTTCATTGGGTCAAGTCACGGTGACCCCACAGCTCATCACTGCTCAGTATGGTTAAGTACAGACAATCAAAAAGCCGGAGGCTGAATCAGTTCAAACTAGGCAGGCTTCCTTTAAACTGTGTAGGTTGAAGCAAAAACCAACTCAACTGACATCCAGTTTTCAATTGGGAGAAGCAAGGTGTGGTCTGCACTGACCCAAGCCTGTAGGCAGGGAGTGCTAGAGGAGATCTCCCAGCCTGCTGGCCATTGCCAGCCCAGACAAGTGTCCCCAAACCTCTGCTGTCCCTCCACAGGGGGTTCAGGAGCCCCCAGTCCAGGTGCCAGCCCATATTGGGGGAGCCCCCTGCCCAGGAGTTTCCCCCAGCCTGGGTTCTCCAGCCCCAGGTAGCCTTAAGGAGCACCTCCCCTTTCCCAACTACTGATTGCTTCAGCCGCTGATGCAGGAGCAAGGGAGATGGAGTCCTGCTGGCCAGGTGCCTGCCCCTGCAACCCAGCCTTGGGGGCTTTCTCCTCCCCCAGCCCAGGGACCCTTTGGAGCTGGGGGGAATTCTTCCCAGCCCCACCAATTTGCCTTAACTGCTGGAGTCTCAGGGATATCCCAGGGAGCAGAGGGAAATTCCTCTGCTCCCCTGCATTAGTTTTGCCTCAGACTTGCAGCAACTAAGGCGAAACCAGCTGTGCAGGAGCAGGAGAATTTCCCTCCACTCCCTCAGACTGCCTGAGACTAGCAGGGGCTGAGGCAAGATTCTAAGCTAAGATTTGGGAAGGAAATAATTCCCTCAGCTCCTGGGGCTGCCCTGGGCTGGGGGGCTCTGGGCTGGGCAGGGGGGCAAAGCCCCCCCCCAGGTGGGGGCTCCCTGCTGTCCCCAGGCTGGGCTGCAGGGGCAGGCACCCGACTGGGAGGACTCCTTCTCTCTTCCTTCTGTAGCAGCCGCTCAAGCAATCAGCAGCTGGGAAGGGGGAGGAGGAAAGGGAGAAGGCTGAGAGGATCTGAACAGCCCACACCACATGGACTTTCCCTCCCTCCATGTGCTGTGTAGATCATGCCTAGCAGGGCCTGGGGGTGGGGGGGTCTATTCTCCTGTCCTCTCCCCCACCCCTGTTATCCCTATGGGCTGCCAAACACAGGCAGGAAGCAGGTTAAGGAGGAGAGGTGTGAGGCAGTCCCTGATCCACTGGAGCAGGCAGCATAGCCCAGGGCAGCAAAGTATCCTGGGATGCTGGGAGACTGAGCCAGGAAGGGATGTGGGACAGAAGTTCCATAAACCAGTTTGACCTAAATCAGTTAAGTCTGATACTCCATCCAACCTGGTTTTGGTTATTTTGAAAGTGGTTTATGTGTACTGAACTTCTGTTATGTTATAGGTTTAAATCAGTTTTTGATCACTTAAACCAGTTTGTGTAGGGCTGTGAGAAATGGCTATATTTCGATTTGGTTTCAGATTCAGCCATTTCAGAGGGAAAGTGATTTGTTTCAGGGTTTTGAATCGCTTTTCTGGTTCAATTCGGCCAAATCTGTTTTGGAGTTTTGACGCCGTTTCGGTGATTCAACCATAGGCTATAATGGGGAATCACTAAAATGCATATAACTTTGTCATTTATTGCCTTATCTGAATGGAATTTGCAGGACTGGTAGCCCCTTCTAAGGGCATGGGGTCTGCCAAGTTTCAAGGAGATTGGTGCAGGGGTTCCTGTGAAACTGCACCTCAAACTGTAAAGCAAAACTCATATCACTTGCCAGCAGCACCAGCCACCTGTCATCCCAGGGATCCGGGACACAGATCCCAGGGCTGTTCCCCCTGAGAGGGTTGCAGGGCTGTGCCAGACTCCTCCCAGGGGGAATGGGCCCCCAGATCGGCACATGGGATGCCATCAGGCTGCCGCTGCCAGCTGGTGCTAGTGCCAGTGCCAGCACTGGGTTCTTTCCAGGCTCAGAGCAGGCTGCGCCAAGCAGACTTGGGTGCTGGCGCTGGACCCGCTGGCAGCAGCAGCATACTGTCATCCTGCATGCAGATCCAGGGGCCCATGCCCCCTGGGAGGGCTTCGGGGCTGTGCCAGACTCCTCCCAAGGGGCATGGGCCTGGATCTGCATGCGGGATGACAGCAGGCTGCTGTCCCTCCCCCAGAGCACTGGGATTGGAAGGGACCTCAGGGACAGATCACAGACACTGGCCAGCTACAGCTGTCAATATCAGAGCACTCCTTCCCCCACTTTTTCCCCCTCCCTTTTAGTTTCTGTTTCCCTGCAAGCCTGGCTCTGAAACTGCAAAATTTTCCAAAACGTTTTGGATGCTTTTGTTTAATTTCAGAGATGTTTTAGAACCTTCTTTTTAGTTTCAGATTTGATGTTTCGGGTGCTGAAATGGGCCGAAACACATCCAAGATGAAACAGCTGCCAAAGTTTCACACAGCCCTAGTAACTTCTGTCCTTAACCTATGTGTGTGTACTTGAGATACCTGCCACAAAGGATCTATGTGCTAATTAGTTCCCACTCATGACTGGAATGCTCCAAAAATTTATATGCAGATGAGGCACAGGGCAACCTAGCCCAACTTCACCTCATGGAAGGTGGGGGCCACACTAATCATGTGGGTCAGACTGAGAAAGGGGGTGACAGATGGATTCTGGGTGAGCTGTATGCAATTCTGTGCCTCATGATGAATTGGAAAAGAATCAGTAGTGGGGGGGCTATGCTTAACGGGCACTCCCATATATCTATGCTACCAGATGTGCTATGCTAGCCTATCCTTCCTTGGTTCCTGTCAGTATGTGTGCCCAATGTGGGCCATGCATTTTATAGTCATGCTCAGCATTGGCTGGTTTTAATCAGCTTCACAGTTAGTTTCCATTGCTGAGTGTACAAAGGCAGCAGTTTAATGACAGACAATGTATTTCGTGAGATTTCCTTGTATATGATTATAAGACAAGGGGCTTTCTTCCCCATGCTAATTGGGAGGAAAAACATTGTCTTGTATTCAAGTAAATATGGTAGCTTCGTCATGAAGCAGATGCCCAGCATGGATAACATGTGTCTGCATGGTTAAAAGTCAGCAAAGTAAAACCAACTGAAAACAGTGTCTTATAATGAGAAGTGTCAGAAAACTTTAAACTATAGGTTAAACAACTGTCATTCAGTATTGTGTACCAAAGTTATTCTCAGTAATTTTTTTAAAGAAAACTATAAAGATTTAAGACAACAATTAAAATTGCTTAAGTAACATTTTAACTAACTGGGCCTAGCTTTTCTGTTTCTATGTGTTTATTTTGAGGGAAAGCCTTCCCCAGGGTTATTAGGTCACAGCCAGCATTCCCTCTAAGCTGTGTGCCATGCATGGCTGCACAGACGTGCTCATGCTGAGCTGCCACACACACCTACATGGCTGCATGCACCATACAGCTTAGAAGGCAGCCTCTCTTCCCCTCTCTCTACTATCTAATCTAAAGGACCAGACCTTAGGAGGAGTAGGCACTTTTTTGTCACTGGCAGTGGAAAAAGGAAAAGCCTAGCTGGATTTCTTTGCCCTACACTCCCACTCCTCTATCCTCCAAGCTAGACCCTCCTAGACTCTGTACACTAGTGATGTCATGAGACTGTTCCTACTTCAAAGTCTTCAGATTGGTTATTTGCCCAACTGCTTCCCACTGTCTTTTCCTTTGCTGCCTGAATGCTCTACTGCCAAGCTTCCCTCTTTTCCATTTTTTCCTTGCCTCCTTTCTACACTTTTTTCCTGCTAATCCTACTCCTAAGTCTCCCTACTTTTCAGGGTCACTCTTCCCCACATTCATTTTCCCCACTTCCTTGTTCCATAATCAAATCTATAAAATAATACATTATCAATAAATAGAATTTGAAAGCCCAGGGCCTGCAGATGTGAGCAAAACAGAGTAAAAAGGACAAGGCTCTGCGTTTATTACCCTTTCCTCCCATTCTCAATATGAAATGTTATTCTAATATTAGAAGTAACAGTTCCAAATCAGTAACTGTTTCTGTTGACAGAGTTCATATTAGTCCACAAACCAAACTAAAAAGTAAAAGCAGATCAGACTCCTCTTCTATAAGCTTAACAGTCCTGGAACCTACCTCCTTGGTAAAAGGCAGGTCATTCTATCAGGTCACCCAGCCTTCCCTAAGCTCAAATATTTCTCTTGGCATATGTATCCTAGGGTATGACCACTTGTTCTGTCTAGCTAAAAAACTAGTAAGGCTCTACTGTTTTCCCACAGCCCAGACAAACTAGAGAAAGAGAAACGCTCACCCAGCAAGTTTCTCAGGAACCTTCAGTGCACGTCCCTGCTCCTGATCATGATCCAATAAAAATGTACTTCATTCTCCACAGAAGCAGTATCTGACTTCCTGGATAGCCACTGTTTATATGAATTACTGAAGTTTGCCCCATATGGAAACTTCCATATGAAGAGTATTCAGAACTAGAAGATTTTTTTTATTAATCCCCAAAAGACAAGTGCATCCCACTGAAATAATTAATTAGTATTCCTCTGCTCTTAATACCAAAATATACAAACACAAACAGTACTAACAACAAAGAATACTGTTTTTCCATAGGCAGACAGTTTGATTAATATCTTCTCCCCAGGATAGGAAATAGAGAACACCTCCAAAAACAACAAAATATCCGGCCTTCAGAGTATGATGATCCCAAGCTATTTTTCACAAAATGGGAAGCTAAGTGTCACTCAAGTCTTAATACGCCTTATATGCTGCAGTGAAACAATTTAGTCATCAAGTGCAAGCTTCTGAGAATTATTTTCTTTATAACTGGAAGTCCATTCTTGAAGACGGCTATGCGCTTTGGAAATTAAGGACTCTTACCTAACCAGATTTGCCAACCTGTAGAAATTGAACATTTTGAAATAAATAACAACACTGTTTTGTAATGTTGGGGCTGACCTGCCATACTTGCATGTATTATCTCACTCATTTTAATGTTACGAAGTCACATGAGTATAGGCTATAAACCAAGTTCTTTCATCTCAAAATTTGCAACTCTTATTAATTCAAACTATCTCCCCACTTCAGTGTGTTTAATTCCATTAGTGCTTCCACAGGAGAAAAACATTATTTTCCAAAGTACAATACTATAAAACAGAAGCATTATACGACATTGTGAAGCCAAGTCACTGGAAGAATCCTTGTAGAATAAAACATTCACAGAACTTCATAACTGTGAACTATTATGAAGAATATAAACAGATGACTTTCCCCTATGCATTTGTTTTCTAATTTGTTCAGGAGCCTGATATCTTTTTCACAAAATGATTGAAAAACCAGATGCACATCTGGCATATTATATGCAAGTACTACCTATTGCCAAAACATGATGAGCTGTTTACTTTACCCAATATGATTACAAAAATACTGATCAAACACACTAGATTACTGATTTTACAGACTAATTTCACCCTCAAGGTTTCTGTTATCAGCAAGAGTATGCAGTTCTTACAGAAGAATCAGATTTCTGTTCTGTACATTTTACTCTTTAGCAAACTATTGAGCAGTGTATTTATTCAAAGATTATATACAAAAATATTTTTAAATACTTTTAAAAGGCCATTTGGATTGCTTAAATAATTATATTTGATTATTAGATACCATTCTATTGGTTGACACACTGACATGCTCAGGATACATGGAAGAACTTCTTCCTAATTGATCAGATGTGTATGTAATAGTGTCCGGCATCTGATGACTCTGAAGTTTATTTAAATTCAATATTTATGAGGTATATTTATGCCAGTTTTGATGTGCTATGGGGCTGCAAGTGATTGAGCTGACACCAGTGATGCTACTGGAGTAACCATAGGTCAATGGTTCTCAAACTCTAGCCTATGGAACCATGTCATCCAGCCTGTGATATAATCTATCCCCACAGGTCCAGAAATTTGGCAGCAGGGTAGTGGTGTCAGTGTTAATTGCCATTCCTTTGCTGCCAAATTTCCAGCCCCATGAGGAGCCCCACAGGCTGGATAACATGGTTCTGCACACTAGATCACACTGGTGTGTGGTTGGGCCGGCACACTGGATTACACCTGTGGACCAACCCCACATGGCAACCCTGTGCCATTCATTCAATCCATGGGTCTAGAAGTTTGGTGACCACTGCCCTGGGCTTTTCTCTACCTCTTTACCCACTCCCAATGTCTATATTGATTAGATGGGTTAAAGAGTCCACCACATACTTGACTTAAATAGTTATCAAGTCAACTTTGTGTGGAATCGCATCCCTTCCAGTCCTTCAGTGGGGGCATGTTGATGGTGGCAGTCCAGATATGCAACACTCTAGCAAATTATGGCTGATAGAAGGCTAAGGGAGCAATCTGCTGGGTGTCCTACATCACCACTGCCTCCTATCTACATCCAGGAAGGGGAAGCCACTGTTTTACTGTGGCTCCTGTGCCTCTGCCCAACACCAGAGAAATGAGTAATTAAATTCCAAAGTTTCTAGTGAGCTATTTTGGATTTACATCAGCTCAGACAAGCAGTATATCCTTTACTTTAAACCATTTTAAAATGCTAGTGTCACTAGACTGATGACATCCAAATACTGATTGAAACAAATGTACAGTGTATGGATAAGTTTATAGCTTATCAGTGAATAGCCAAATATAATACAAATAAGTCAGGTTATTTGTAGACCTGAGTTGTAATTTTTCAAATCCTGAAGTCAAAAATTGTCTAAGATTTAACTGTTCACTACACAACAATCTGCTTGTTGACAGATGTAATTTCCTCACTCCATTCAAACTTGTGTGGAACAAAAACTGTTCAGAATGATTTTCTGAACTTGTAGTACCAGTGGTAATGTACATTAAGTACGTTACCAGTAGTAATGTACATTAAGAATTTTTCATATCTCTAAACAGGGATCTGGTTTTAGACTACAATAGGTATATAGGAATTGACATAAAGGACTGTGTTGTTCTTCTTTGTCATTGAACAACACGAACAACAACAACAAAGCAAGAGTTGAAATGCTGCAGAAGTATACCTTTCTGGCAGCTTATCTGAACTTAAGTGCTTTGCATTCCGGAGTCCTCACCTACAACATTTTTATGATCTGATTCTTGAATTGTTTACGTCACTTGCCAGCATGGAAACAGACTCATAAGCACCTGACTCAAAAGGTTTATTGTTTCATTTGCTTAATATAGTAAGCCATGCTTGCTGGGGTGTGCATGTATGTGTGTATTTGTGGTGCAATACCTGGACATCTATACAGCTTTCTTGCCTGTGCAATATCTCCTTTACTTAGACGAGTACGCTGACCAATGGCAGGTCGTATACCATTATCATCACGGGAAGGAAGAATAGTATCCAGAAACATGCCCCTATAACAAAAAAGAAAGACCCCCAAAACTTATAAGTTTTCCATCAATAAATAATCCTGGTATTTGTAATATAAAATATTCATTCATTCTGCAATATATAGTAATTAAGTTTACCATTATTATGAAGGCAATATTACCAAAAAAAAGAATGCAAGAGAAAAATTGTATGTCAGAAAAAAATGGCCAGTCATAACGATGATAACTGAAAATAGTCTTGTTTTAATATGCTAACACAACTACTTTTGGTTTTCTGACACCAACATTAAAGGCTTTTCTTATTAAAATGTAAAATGTAACAAAAAGTTAAAAAGTACTATTGTTTAGGCAGGCACGTGGCTAGGGTGGTTTAATTGGGGATGATCCTGCCTTGAGCAAGTGGCAGCAATAGAAATCCATGCTAACTTATTTGCCATCAGAAGAATTCTCAATTATATTAGTATAACAGAGAGCCTTTTTTGGTGAGAATAATGCTTAATTTAGAATTTGCCTGGCCTCAGGTGGTTAATATTTAAATAAATAATCTTTTTGAGTTGGGTATATTAATATTACATTAGTATTATAAACTACAGAAAAGTGGGTGTTGGCTCTTTAAGATAGAAATCTCTTTAAGATAAGAAACCCTTAAGTCTGAAACTTTTTTAAACCTATGTTTAGGTCATGTCAGTTAGCCCATTTCTATATGCTCTGCTTTATTTTTGATACTCATTTATAATTGCAAGACATGCACTGAATATTAAAATCTTGAACTGCCATTTATCAGTATGGGCTAGAATAATGAATATAGAGTAGAAATCTTAGTAGTCAGAGTTACACTTATGAACAGGGATAAACCATAATTTCTCAACCTGTGGTACGCATACCCCGGGGCATGCGAGACAGGCAGGGGGTACACAGGTACCCCAACACTCTCTCTCTCACACCTTCTTTTCCTCTCTCTCATCCCTTCCTCCTTTCAAAACTACAGCAAAAAATTTGGTATACCACATACTGTGCGGTGCTTTAAGTTCCCCAGTAATAATTTGGCGTTCAGCCCTCCTAGCTTTAGCCAACATCACCTCTAGACCAGGTACATACTCAAGTTGTGCACCCCTGGTGTAAAAGGTGGCAACCCTACCCACACCAGATCAGACATCTGTCATATCACAGCCTTATATAGACAGCCCTTCTTCCAACATGCAGCACATATTAGTCTGTAAATCTAAAATCATCTGGAAAATTGAGTGTTAGGGTACTTATTAAAATTTTCAGAAGTTAGGGGGTACCTGCTACTTAAAAGGTTGAGAAACACTGTTTTAAACTATAAAGCTAGAGACAGACATTCAAAAATGCAGAATCTGAATTGATTCAAAATGTGCAGGTTAGTCTAACCTGCCCAAATTGAACCAATTTGCAAGTGAACAGACATTCCCTTTTGACTCAGGAAAAACACATGCCTGCAGTGGCTCAGGCCAGAAGCTGGTGGGAACTACAGCATGCCCTCAGTTGCAGGGAAGCTGTGCTAGAGGCGGGGTGAGGGGGAACATGGCCAGGTCCCAGCAGTAACCTAAAGTGAACTGGCCAGGGAAGGGGTTTAATTGCCCCCTCCCTGTCCCACCAGCACAAACCCTGGGTGGGATCTGCCTGGTGCTCCCCCCTCATTGCTGCAGTGGCAGGGGCGAGGGAAGGGGTGTGCCTAGCCCCCTGCGGCAAAGGGGGCAGGGAGGGGGTTTATTCCATCCTCTGCCCCCTCAGGAGTGCAGCTAGGGTCTGCAGCTCCAGCTGCCACCGCTGCTGATCGCTCCCTGCATGGAGCAAGTGACGGTATAAGCCCCCTCCCTGCCCTCTTCACCAGATGCCAGAGGGAGCGGGGAAATAAATCTCCTCCCTGCCCCCTTCCCCTAAGGAGCCCATGCCCTGCCACTGGAGTAGTGAGGGGGAGTGACTCTCATGGGGCAGCAGCCCAGCAGCCCCTGTCATGGTACCCTGGGAGCACAAGCCTCTTCCTGGAGGGTGCTGTGCTGCATGCAGGACTGGGGTGGGCAGGGCTGCCACAGACTACATGGGGCATGGGATTTATTTCCCCCCTCTCTCTGGCATCTGGAAAAGGGGGCAGGTAGGGTACTTGTTCTGCCGCTCACCCCACACAAAGAGAGATCAGCAGAGGTGGCAGACAGGGCTGGCAGACTCCAGCTGTGGTCCCTGGGGAGAGAGGGGACAGAGGGAAGAATTAACCCCCTCCCTGTCCCCTTTGCCTTAACAGGGCCGTGCCAGCCAGCATCTGGCGATGCCCTTATCTCTGCCACTGGAGTAACAAGGGGAGGGAGAGAGGAGGGAAGATAAAGTAGGATTTTTTTTAACACCACAGGCGTGTCCTGAAGATGACCAAATGAATGTAATTAAAACTTGTAAAACAAGAAATCGTTCTTCTTCCAATACCCCTTAAATGCTGTGTACTTTGGGGACAGTGAAAGGCTATTAATAATCTTACTATTTCACTAATAGCCTTATCTGTTTGTGAATACTACCTCATGATCGATTTTGGTTTTTGTTATTTGTCCAAGAGTCTAATAACTAATAGTTGGCAAAGTTCAACAATTCATAGAGCACCTCCTTTGAAGTTAATGCAACCCTCGCCTGATATTGTGGGCTTCTTTAAATGGCATACCACAATATTGTTCCCATGGGCAGAATATACCTTCCTATAGTTTGTCAGCCTGGAGCCTGAGACAAAAACTAGAAACCAAATCTCCACAGAGTAGTCATTGCTACCTAGCCATCATTATTCTAGTCTATTTTATACAGATTCTTGTACCTTTTCAATGTAATGTCTGAGCCCCTTGCAATGATGCATTAGGTGATGTCACTAACAAAAATTAAATGTGGCTTCTTTTTTCTCATCCTCTTTCACGGGATACTGTTTTTGAAGATTTTTAACATAGATACTGTCCTGTGTTTATATTACAGCAGAGGTATAACCAGCAAGTTTTGCACTGGGCTGAGCCCTGCCAGAGAATGAGGTTTGGGGAAAAGGGGCTGGGTTCAAACCACCTCTGCATGAGGGACTAGAACCTGGGTCTCCTACTCCCTAGGCCAGGGGTTCCCAACCTTGGGTCATGACCCAAATGAGGTTCATGGGGGCACTGCCGGTGGCCCTGCACACAAAGGATGAGCCGCACCACATGCCAGGAGCTCCCCCGCTCCCAGGCTGCCACCGCTGCCCTCCATTCCCAGGAGTGGGTCACAGCACAACAAGGTTGGGAACCACTGCCCTAGGCAATCTTCCAATTTTCAGGCCATTAGGCTAAAACACAGCAAGGCCTCTTCTTCCAGAGTTATAAAAACTCAATAATTGTAACTTTTCTGTGACTAAAGCCTTGGATCTTACCTGGCATTACATATATTCTATTCCCCTTAGGTGCCTGCAGCCTACTAAGCATATTATGTGGAGTTTAAACACGGCAATAATGCCAAAAAGTATAGTCACATGGCTGTGTAAAAGAGAAAGTATTTAGCCCTAAGAAGGTAGAATGATTTATCCACAGGTCACATAGGAACTGGGCCTTGAACATAATTCTTAATGCACAGATGAACTTTACCCAAGTTTTTAATTGCCTTGGTAATATTTTTATAAGGTAGATAGCATCTGAACTACAAAGTAATGCAGTATGAAATATAATAAGTATTATGATTATTACTATATCTCCCCCTCACTTGCACACTGTAGTAAGACTGTATAAAGAAACAACCAGTTCAGCGGTGGTGTAGCAGCACTCTGAATCTTCTGAAAGTTTCAGAAGGAATCTTTGTATCATCCATATGTTCACAGTCAGGGAAACTGGCAACAGGGCAACCAATACTAACCAGCACAGGCCAGAGGAAGAACAACAGGAATCATGACTATGTTTCTAAGGACAGTAACAACATGTACAAACAGCAAAGAATGGACTTCAAACTCCATTCAGGTCAACTGGCTGCAGCCTTCTGCAATGTCCTCATTAAAAAGTTATATTTACCTGACGAGCATTTTTAATACTTTACATCAACATAAAGCGCAGACTTTATGGGCATATCCAGCTGAGTGTTCACGTGCATTTCCTACACAGTTGTGCCACTGCTACTTGTCCCTGGGGAACGCCTGTTCATGTGCACTATGGAGCACAGCAAGTTGCCCTGCATGGGGTAAGGGAGGCTGGGGCAAGCACCTAGGCTCACCACAACAGCCTTAGGCTCCTGGGGGCTCCAACAATGGTGATCCAAGCGTGTGCAGTCTGGCCAGCAGCCCAAGTGTGGCTCCATCTGGCCAGGTTCCAGGTTTGGATGGTGCATGCTTCTACCACATGTGCTGCCCCACTTCTTTGGTGCAGGTATTTTTTGACACTGAAATCTCCCAGTGTCAAAAAAACCTTCTGTGCTGCTAATTAGCAATGCAGCAAGCATCTGCATGTGTGGTGTGTGCAGTTTGCGGGGCCACAGCCAAGTCTACAGTGCCACAAACTGCATGTGTACATTTGTCTGGACGCGTCCTATATGTTGAAGCAGACTGCATCCTGATAGAAAAGTTCAAAATGCAAATAAAATTTAACTTATTTGATGCTTCTGGCTTTATTTATTTTTTATAGAAAAAGAGTTACAGAAAATATATGACTATCTTTATCTTAACATTAAATCTAAGTAACTGAAACAACAGAAAAAGAAGGCTTTGAGACTGAGAGGAAATTAAGCAGTGTCTTTTAAAATAGAATCAACTTACTCTACTTGGTCCAATTAAAACAAAAGGTGTGTTTTGACTCCTGTTAGGAACACAAACTAGTGAGGGACTGTAATGTTTTAAAGTCATTCTGGAAATGTTATTGATAAAATTAGTATTCACGTGGAAGAATGGAATTAAAAGTCAAAAGGTATAACCTGAGACTCCAACCTTGAGAAAGTGTTCCTGGCATAGTGCATAATGCTGTCAAAATCATAGGGTTCCCCAAGGGAGTTAACCTCTCCTGGCTCCATCTTCAGGAAGTTGTATTCCTGACCTACAAGCAATTCATAAACAATATCTCAGATGAACCATGTGATAAAAAGGAAAAGAAAGAAAAATACCACCAACAGAGATACAATAATCATTCACAGACATTTTTAGTTTAGTGACTTCTAACCTCCAAAGTAGTTAAGTGCTTTTATTAATTATAGTGAACAAGGATGCATGAACTCCATAAACCCACGACTAGGTTATTTACATGTAATTTAGCCGTTTCATTTACATTGACACTATAAGCGATTAAGACATCATACACCAAAAATCAAGGTAAGTGTGGAGTCTACCACATTTACCAATTTAGCTATCAACTGCAGGAGTAATCTGATTGTACAAGACGGTTACCAGAATTATCTTATTTAAGTAGAAACTACCTTTTACAAAACTTATCTACTCACAACAGTAATTTGGTCCAGGTTCTAGTGGCCTGCACTACTAACTTCATGCAAATGCTTCAGCTTCAGAAGAGAATTGCAGCAATCTGTTTAAGAAAAGAGAAGCTGCCTTCCAGGCCTGAAATCCACCAGAGATCTGGTCCTCATTGGTATATAAACTGGCCCTTACTGAAGCCCCAAATCATACTGAAGTCCAGCCAAAGTTTTTTACTTTAATATTAAACATCAAACCACCAACTCTAGCCAAACCTGCAGCAGCTAAGAGAATGCTCTCAGAACATGTATCAATTTCACCCTGACAGAAATGCTTTCCTGTTGCCAATTAGTGATGGGCAAGGCCACATGACACCACAAGAAATGGTATTAACAAGCAAGTTCAAGCAAAAAACCATGGAGGTGGGATAGAAACATGCAGGGTGGTTCACCTTTACCTGGGATGAAGCGAAATACTTATTTACATAAAGGGCAAGAAATTAGCAAACCACCTGGTGGCTTGTGAATCCATCAGAGGCAAACAGTAGTTGCTGAATCCAACAATGCTTAGCACACAGAAGAGTTCAAGGAAGTGTGTATGTGGAAGCCTTGGATACAGAAGATAGAGCCTAAACCACCCCCTACACCTCTAGACTGGGATCCAAGCTAATGCCTAATACCTGTACATCCTGTCCAAAGTCCCATCTGAGGTGACATAGCTTTATTGTATCCCAAATGAATTTCTTTAAACATGAGTTTCATATTAAGAAACTATAAAATGTCTTAGGCGTACAGACTTGAACTCTTTTCAAATTAAATCAAGGTTATAGAGTCTAATACTGAAAATATAATTAGACCAATGTAGTCTAATGGTATTTTATATTATGTTTTGCAGTTTTAAGAATTATGATACTTAGGTTTTTGCTGCATCTAGACCATCTGGTAAAATAAAGCACCAAAAGGAAAATAAAACCCTGCTGTGCAAACATTGAGTAACTAGCTAAAAGAAAGTATTTCTAAAAATAAATAAAACTAGAAAAAACCATATGCTTAAATAGAAGTGTTATAGATTTTGTCCTGAGAAGTTATTCATTTTGTGGAATTCTAACATATTGGTTAAACACGTTGGTTTAAACCATTCTAACAGAATGGTTTAAATTTTACTTTCATAGTTATTTTCATAAAGAAGGGTTTAAAAGGGATTTAGGTTGCTTAAGTGCTACAATTTTCCATATAATATACACAGGATGTTTCTAACAACAGCAATCACTTTGTACCCTCACAAGTATTTAGCATTTGTTGAGAGGAAAAGGTAATTCATCAAAATCAAAAGAGTTCAAAGATGTAGTTTAATTACAAAGTTGAAAGCCATTCCATGCCTGCTTTCCTGCCAACATCACCAGCTGGCTCCATTGCGGCCTAGGTTTCAAGGTTCCCAGCTCATAGAGAGTACATCCGGTGGGCTGACCGGGAGACTGGCATGTTGAAATTTTGGTATTCCTAGTTCCTGAACTCTTAAGACAATTCCATAGCTCCCTTGGCAGCCTGCCTCAGGCAAAAACATCTATGTTCCTGGTGTCTGAAGGAGCTGGTAGCTTAGAAACCTTGGCAGTTCTGGCTTCTCAGCCTTGAAACTACCACCTGAATCAAAGCTTCAAGCCAACCAGATGACATTAAATAAAACTGGGACCCAAACTGCCAGTCTTGTAGCTTCTCCACAGCTAGCTTGATCAGGGTCTGCTGCTCCAGGGCAAGTAACCAAGTAAAATGTTAGTACCAGTGTCATTTTCCAAGCTTCAATATAATTTTATTCATGTTTCATATAGGGTCAGGAATACAGTATTCTGACTAAAGTATGACAATGAAAAAGTCTGATGGCTCTTTTCCATAGCAATAGGAGTTTTTTCTTGAGTCTCTAAAGGCCATAAATAAAGATGTGCTCCCTCCTCTATGTTTATTTGATATTTACATGTTAGCTCTTGTCAACACCAGATGCAACTGCAACTTAGAAGTACTATATATTCAGTATATAGTTTTCAGTCACTCTGGAATCCATCCAGATAAGAGAAATGGTATAAATGAGTTAATTTCTGTTGTAATATTACAAGCTGAATTTAAGAAATAATAAAATTCTGAATGATAATTATTTTGGTTATGAATTATAAATTAACTAATGACAAGAGTCACCAAAAAGTATAAAAATGCAATCTTCAAGCCAAATCAAAAAGATCCATGAAAAGATCCATAGTCATCCAACCATTGGTCTGGCATGGTTAAGGCACATCAGTTTCTGTAGACAATGGCACATGAGGGATTGATGTACCTAGCATCACATTCAGTCACCTGTTTTGATTGGTTAGTTTGAATGATCAGCTACCCATTTACAACTGGGTTTGCTGAGAGTCCTTTTTGGTACAAATCCAAAGTTAAGCTCAACAATCATTCATCAGGAGCTTTAGCAAAGAAAGCCTTAACTTCACTACATTGTTTTACAATCATAAACAGACACATCAAAATGAACCTAACACTAGCAGAGATTTTTTTTAAATCTAAGAGTGCTTATCAAATTATCTCACCTGGCTGAATGTTTTCTCTAATGATGGTTACATGGTCATCTCGGTCAGGTCGTGTATGTTCGTGCCAAAAGCCTATCACATGACCCAGTTCATGAACAACTATTCCAAATTTATCACAGTTCTTGCCAATTGATATAGCCTGGGGGCCATTACCCCTTCGACCCACGTAAGAACAGCACCTGCAATGAAAATATAAACCAAGAGAAAAGGTTTTGTGATGTATGCACATATCAGTAAATTTACAGGAAAGCAACTTCCAGCCTGCTAGTGAATAACATTTAAACATTAGATCATCAATAATATACAATTCAGGAACAAGGCAGTTTTGCAAGCTTTACATTGTATCATTTAAATAAGATGAACATAGCATTTAGTAGTACTTAATAATGCATGTAAATTCCTGAAACAAATGTATTTATCCAAGGTCTTAATTGGTGTCATTTGTGGCCCATCAAACTGTTCCTTATGCCCCTGTGCCTGTCTGGAACAAAATAAGTTTCCAAATACATAGTACATTTCCAGAATAAATCATAAAACAGACTGCGATCTCTTGCATGGATGTCTTGAACATGAGACATGCCATCACCAGCTGAGCAGGTTAAGTGACTGGTACTTTGTTGCTGTCTATGAACACCACATTCCCTCCCCTTCCCCAACCATTTCTGACTTTTTCTTTCCCTCTCTATTCCCTATAGATAAGTATAAGTTAAGCTAAGATGTAGGATAAGCTTTAACATTTTATTTTAGGTAATAAGTTTTATTTTTCTCTTCCCTCTTCGCAAATAAGTTCCCTGCTATTTTGATATTGATGCCCACTGTTTTATAAGTGATAATTATTATGTTTGTACTGCTTTTATATTGTGTGATTACTGTTTTAGGCCTATATATGTAAGTTAGCATAAGTCATGTCAAGTTTCCATTTTGTATGTCAAGCCTCCATCTTGTATCCTCTGCCTGGGCATCCCCTGTGTTGCAACTGTATGATTCATGTGCCCTTCCCATGTAAATTGGTTCCCGGATGAATGAGAGTGATTGGGAATGATTGAAATACATTGGTAGCAGGCCTCTACTGAATGGCCTGTAATGACCAGGCCATCACCTCGCATTGATTCATCCAGGAACCATGGACCTCACCCAGGAACAGAGACAAGAACACAGCATTTCAAAGACAAAAGACCCTGCAGAACCAGCAACTCTACCATAGTAGCCCACCATTACAGACACCCGAAACTGCACATCCCTGCATGGAGCACACATGCTCAGTACACTGGGGGCTGACCCTTGCCTGGGCAGGCCTCCTGTCACTAAGATCACACAAGGTCTGTTCCTATAAAAAGGGCAGTGAAGACACCCTGTGGGACGCCCTCTCCATCTGGACCAGCACCATGCCACACCACCTGTCTACCCAGAGGCCCTGCCGGCAACCCCCCTCTAGACAACACCTACTGGAGAAAGACCCCTTTTTAGCCTGGATAGGTAGCTATCACCTCCCACCCCCTCTTCAACCAAGGACTTGGACTCTGCTTATCTTCCCTACCAGGACTCCAGCCCTTCCACTGAGTCTCTTTCTCCTGCTGCCATTGTGAATGCATGTGTGTGTGCATGCACGCGCATGTGCCTGTGCGTGTGAACCGATAACTTCATGAGGCTGTGTAGTGTGTTGTCTGTTTAATAAAACTGTTATTTGGACCTCTAAGTTGGGTTTTGCTTTGCTATGGTTTGGCCCTGCTCCAATCTCTGCTCCTTGCCTCTCTAACTTCTGTCTCATTTCTCCCTCTCCTGCTTCTGGCTCACTACCACTTCCAACACCTGTCCTGAGCTCCTCTCTGCCTCTATGCCTCTAACCCCCCTGTTTCTTTGCCACTGTCTTATCCCCACTGCCTTTTCCTTTTCCCTTGAGCAACCAGGTTTCTGCCTCAGTTTCTTTCCTGGCTGTCTCCTCCTTGCCACCACTTACCTGCCCCCCGCCCAATATCTCAGCTGTCTGCTTCAGTTTCCAGCCCCAGTCTACCTTAAGGAAACCTAAGCCTCAGTTCCTCAGCCAGCTTCTCTCTAGTCCACTGGTTTTAATCCCAGTTCTGGCAACTTTCACTCCCTACACTTTTACTCTCTCTCTCTCACCTGACCAGGCACCCCAAGCACACACATACACACTGTACCATCCAAGTTAGGAACTCACCTGTGTGTATGTGTAGGTGGGTTGTATGTGTGTTAACTGGTGTGCGTGTGTGTAATGCCACTGTATGCATGATATATGAATTAGTGATCTATGTCTAACTTTAGGGGTGTATAGTGTATGTGCTTGAATTGGTGATAGGTATGCATGTGCCTAGGCTGGTTTGGATGTGTATGTGCCTGAGTTGGGGGGGGGGGGTGTGTGTGTGTGTATATACACCTAATTCATTAGTGTGTTTGTATATGTTCAATTGTGTCACACCCTCTTGTCTAACAGCGCAATATTGAGATCCTGAGAGATGGCCTGATCCCACAGGGCAACAACAAGGGAGTGCTACCATCAAATTTTGAAAACTCCTCTCCCTTGTTTTCTGAGTAGGGACCTACTGAAAACTGTCATGGAGCGGGGCGCAAGAGCGGCCGTGATCTCTCTAGCGCCCCCTGCCGTGCCAAGTAGGCGATTCAGCACCCTCTTTGTCACCCGCCACATCTTGTTGTTATATGGTTCTAGAAGGGAGGCTGCCTCCTGTTGCCTTGGACACCGTGCTATGCTTATACTGTCCCCCTTTCCATATAGGGTGACCTGATGCACCCCAGCCTTATGGGCTCTGCGTGCCTCCAACCTCCCCTTTAGCATGCCCCAAACCTCGCAGATGTACCGGACGTTATCTGGTCAGTTTCCTGTATGCGCCCTTCACTGGCGACCCTGGGCTTGTAACGCAACCGGCGCCCCTGGCCCCCAAAAACCTCATTGCCCCTTCTCAGGGCTGGGGTATTGTACCTTGAACTACAGTGCCCTCACCAGCACTTTGCACCTTGTCAGGGCTGGGGTAGTACACCCCTACTACGGTGCCCTAGTGGGCACCGGGTTCCCCACCATTGTGGAGCCCCTCTGGGACTCTTCCCAATTGGGGCTCAAGCAGCCCTCGCCTTACCTGGCCCCCTTGACCCCTTTCTCTGGGTCCTGCCCCCCTGGGGCTTCTACCTACGCCCACGCTGGGCTTCCTCTCACTAAATGTGCCCTCCCCGGGCTCCTCAATCTGTTCACCCCTTCTGGGGCTGGGGTCTAGACGCCCCGCAATACAGCACCCCTCTCTGGTGCTGGGAGCACCCCACCTCCCTGGGGAGTTCCTGATGAGGCCTCCTCCACCCCTACAGCCTCACCCAGTCCTCCGGTATAACAATAACTAAACAGAACCATGAGCCAATCGGCTGCAATGCAACAATAAAGCCACCTGGCTATAACATAGGATCTAGGCCCACCTGGCTCTCTTGCAAAGGCCTCCCAGTCAGGGTTCTCTCCACCCTTACCATGGTGCAGCCCCTTGGGTGTTCAGGCTGCACCACTCATCTCTGCTCTGCTTGGCTCTCCTGCAGAGCTCCTGTACCTCAGGCTGCCAGAAGGGAACTGCTGCTAGGCTTTGGCCTGGGCTGTTTATAAAGGCCCGGCCCTGCCCCCTTCTGGTCATGTGACCAGCCTGGCTGCTCCAGCAACCAACACCTGTGCTGTCTCAGGGAGCTTCAGCAGCCCTTATTCCTTCATAGGAACAGGGCACCCAAGTGCTCCTGTGACAAAAACATATCTTCCCTACTCTCACTCCACCCATTCACAAAAGAGACAACAGTGTACTGTAAAAATCCCCCCACATCTTCATGACTTCAGGAAGACAGGTAGCCAACATTTCCACTAGTTCTTCATGAGGCTACAGAGTGAAATACCACAGGGGCTCTGTAACAAATAATCCCTTCCAGTGAGCAAATAGTCAAATGCGTCTTTTTCACATCTAAAAACAAAATTTAGATGAGAAGCAAACAAACAAGCAAGCAGGTAAAAGCACCAAACTACAGTAAATTCTGCTTGATTGAACTTATTTTAGACCTAATTAGACCTGATTTTAGACATATTAGACTGGATTCTTCCCTCATAAGTAAAAATCTACCTTTATACCATTGTAACGCTATTGCTATCGATTTCACTGGGACTATTCCTATATTGAAAGCTAATCTCCCAATTAAGAGTTTTGCTAAACCACTCTCTAATATATCTGAAATGGAATTACAAAACCATTGTATATACATTTATTTCTTCAGACTTTTAAAGCCAGGCTTTACAATCTCTGTAAAACACCTTTCCCCTAAAAGGCTTAGATTTAGACAATAAAACTACTCTTCTGTAACAGTCTTGCTGTATTCCTGACTTGATCCAAATGGTGGCTAAAACTGCAAAGTCTCCTATCCCTAGCAGGAATGGTAAAGCTCTAAGTTTGGTCCCAACCCCTCAAATTTTCTTCCACATTTTCATAAACATGGGGATGAAAAGAGAGGGAGTGGCCTGAATAAGCAGAAAGGAGAGGAGAAGCTATTTGCTATAGTCTCTCTCTGGTACAAATCTTGCCAACATTCATCTAAATGTCATGATTACTCAAGTCCAGTTAGTTACCAGATAGGTTTGTTTTCATTTTGCTCTGAAAACTCACATTACTTTATTAATTATGGTAACAAGGGTTTTAAAAATATTAAATATTTTAGCGAAGCTTTTGAACATTCATCTAATATCTGTTAACATACAGAATAAAGCACACAAGAGAAATTAAAATTTGTAGATAATGTGGAAATAGATTTTAAAAAAGAGATTTGGAATTCCATAATGCCCCCACACTTGAATAAACAGAAGCAGAATATTTTTTTCTTTCCCTGGAGTTTTTTCTGAGCATGTGAAATATATAATGCAGCCCCCAAAAGTAATATATTAATACTTAGCAACTAATATATTAATAATGGTTCACCCAGAAATCAGGATGAATTTTCCTAGCAACACCCTCTTGGATAAAGAATCTTGTTTATGGAGAGTTACAGTCTCTCAGATGGAAAGGATTTCTTCAATTGCTCACACATTGCATTCCTGTTTTCTGGCCCTTTCATGATTTCAATGTAAACTAATGGGAGTGAGCCCTTTTGTAGACTCTCACTATTTATCAGAGGTATCTGCTTTGCTGAAATGACTGAAATGCCAATATTAAGTTCCTGAGCTAGAGAATGATTTCTTCTTTGTACTCTTGGGCTTCAGTCCTAGCATATTTAGAAATACTTTGTAATTCTATGTCCAGTTAAATGAAACAGGATTGTAAAAAAAGATCCTGGGTTTTCAAGATTAGGGACAGAAATTACACATTAACACAGTAACACAACAGAAGTTCAGCCAATATAAACCACTTTCAAAATGGTAATGGCCAAACCCATTACCAAAACTGGTTTAAGATAAACCTAGTTGGATGTAGTATCAGACTGAACTGGTTTAGGATAAAACCATTTATTGAAATTCTGTGCAGATTCCCTCCAGTTTCAAGTTAACTCACAGTCCCTCAGCATCCCAGGATGCTTTGTAACTCCCCCACAAGTCCTCCTTCACAGTGCGCTAGCCCTGGCCCAAGCCATCTGCTCCAGCAGAGCAGCGAGGCCTGCTCTAGCACTCCCATGCTTCCGGCCTGAGCCACTGCAGGCATGTGGCTACATTTCTGGAATCAAAAGTGGATGTCTGTTCACTTGTTTATTGGTTCAATCTATACAGTTTAGATTAACCTGGGAAGATGGAATCAATTCAGACTTCAGGGTTTTTGACTGCCTGTACTTAGCCCAAAAGAACACAATTAGCTAGACAAGGACTTAAAAAAAATACTACAAGCTTATCCAACAGCTGTACTTTCTGGATTCAACTTTTATATAGTAAAATCACACTTGGTCCTTAAGGAGGTCTATGTCACTGTGGAACATGCTCTTGTACTTTGTAACTGTATACGATGGAGAACACTTGTGAAAGTATTATATATTGAAAAAAGACTAAGCTATTGGGGTCACAAACATTTTCCTCCTCATCTCTTTCAGTTTTTTGTGGATACAAAGGGATAGGTTGTTTACTTTGTTAGTTTGTTTTGGATGTTTTGGTTATATTTTGTATTGTTTCATAGTTTCATAGTTTCTAAGGTCAGAAGGGACCTGAGCAGATCATCTAGTCCGACCCCCTGCCATGGCAGGAAAGAGTACTGGGGTCAAACAACCCCAGCAAGATGTTCATCTAACCTCCTCTTAAACACCCCCAGGGTAGGAGCCTGCATCACTTCTCTTGGAAGTTGGTTCCAGACCCTTGCTGCCCTGACCGTGAAGTAGTGCCTCCTGATATCTAACTTAAACCTACCCTCTGCCAGCTTGTGACCGTTATTCCTGGTCACTCCTGGCAGTGCTCGGGGGAACAGTGACTCCCCCAATGCCTGCTGATCCCCCCTGACTAGTTTATAACAGGCCACAAGATCCCCCTTCAGCCTTCTCTTTTGGAGGCTGAACAGGCTCAGGTCCCATAGACTCTCCTCATAGGGCCTGGCCTGTTGTCCCCTGATCATACGATGTCTTTGTTTAATAGACTGGAAGTTAAAATAAAACACACATATGTATGGCAGATGAATTCATATAAATTTTCTCAGCTTGTAAAACCTGTATTCAATAAATGTATTACTATTAAATAATAAGGATACATCTTGTCTAATAAATTCAGAGTAAAAAACTTATTGCAAGAATAAGGAAAAAACATTAGAACTGGAAAACATGACGGTGGTTTTGGAAATTTTCTAATTCTTTTGAAAAAATTGCCAGATTACTATTATAATACAAGACCCTAAGGCTAGGTACAGACCTTCAAAAAGCCCAAGGGAGAATCAATCTAAGTTATGTGGTTTTCTGTAAGTGGCATCATTGAGATCAGTAGGGAACAGAATACACATTCACCCTTATGAGGCGGGGAGAGTAAATCTTAGACCAGGCTCCACAATTTTTAAACCAGTCTATGTGTGCCAAACTTTTCTTCTGTTATGGGTATAGATTAGTTTTGTGTCCTGAACTTTTGTTCTGTTATGAGTATAGAGTGGTTTCCAATTCCTTATACTGGTAAAAGTCCAATGCCTATACTTAGCCTAAACTGAATTTAAGATGACGGGCATAAATACTCAACTTTTTCTGTCCCAGAGTAATTTAAATCTTTTGTCTTTGCTTTGGATAATTATTTATTACCAATTCTTTGTTCACCATTATATAGGATTAAGCTGAATTCATGGAGGGCTCCATGTGCATGAGTTGGTGTTTTCCTATTTCCCTTCTAAACAGCTTTTAGAAACCTCTTTTGTTCAAAGTCTTCCATGTTTCTCTTCAGAGTAGGAACATAAAAGCTGAACATGATCAAGATTCTGATCTAAAATTGTGTGTTACCAGTTGAGTGATCCAGGCCCATAAATTAATTTATAGTATCTGCTAACATTTTATATCAGGGTGAAAGAAAATGAGGAAAATATTTTCCCCATTTTCAAGTATCCTAAATTGTGCCCTAGATTATAGTGTCTATAGTATTAGAAGATATCAAAGCAGCAGCATATAGCAAAAATAAAACCAGAATCAGAATTTCAATTAATAGCAGGATTATCAGGTGCAAAAAGATTCCATTGTGAACCTCATCTTCATATACATCCTGACAGTGTTTTGCTTTACATAATTTCAGAACATGCATCTTAGAGAACATGTATGAATGAAGGCTGTACAGAAAAAATTGCAAATGTATTTAAAGTATTGTAGGCACTTTCCACATTCTGTTCTTTATCGCCACTTGCTCCTCACTGGGCATGTCTACACAAGACGTTTACTGCAGTTGCCTAGCAAGCTGCATGGTAAATGTTTTGCATCTGTATGTGCAGTGCTATTAGGCCACAGGAAACTAATTCACTCTGCAGCCAGTTAGGACTTGTAAATACAAGTACTACCCCACTGTGGAATTTTTTGCTCCACAGAAACACACATGTAAATGCTGGTGGGGCTAGCTGAGGCACAAAGGAGCTTCACTGCAGGCTAGCCCTGCATTTGGGCACCCTCGTACCCCATCCATCCCCCTCCTCAGCATGTTCAGCTGGTCAGAGCAGCCCCAAGCTGCAGGGCCAATTAACGCATATGCAAACTAGGTAGAAGCCTAGGGCTTCAACTGAAGAAAAGGCCCAATTGCACTTATTTTACACATTAAAATCACTAAGTGAAAAAAAATAGGGGTCCATGAGTTTGTTTGCTTAACACTAAAGGGTTATTCCAGCCCTGCCAGGCTAGCAGGCTAACCCCACCAGGCCCCTTGTCAGCTGGGGCTGCTCCAAGCTGGCTCAACATGCTGCATAGGGGTTGGTTGGGGCACAAAGGTGTAGAACTAGCCAATAATGAAACATCTTCATGCCCCAGCCAGGCCCCCCAGCATCTACACATGCATTGCTGCTGAGAAAGACTCCACTGCAAGGTAGCACTTGATTTACAAGTCCTAACCTGCTGTGGTGTTAATTACTTTCCTCTGCCCTAACAACCCTGCACATATACACAAGATGTTTACTGAAGAGCTAATTACGCAATTCCACAGTAAACATCTCATATAGATGTGCCCAGTGTAAATGGTGTTGCCGGTACAAATGGCATGGCCAGGAGCAATGAACTCTGGTGTGAAATGTGCCAGAGTTTATTGCTTTGTGTTAGCTGCACATGTAGATTTCCCCACTCATGCTAATAGTAGTTGAGTTCCTGTAGTGGTTCATACACACATTCAGGTAGCCAGAGCACAACAGACTCACTGTAATAAAGGAGAGTTATTCACATTTGCAAACAACTACAACAAGTCCCTCATTTTGTAACAGTTTAAATACTTTTTTGCAAGCCTACAGTGATCCAGGCATCGTGTGGGGAATAAATTAATGTACAATTCAGAAAAACTTCTAGTAGATCAACAAAATACTCAGATAAGTAACTGAAGCCAGCCACTCTCCCTTCTTCCTCCCTTGGAAGTGTAGAGTACTGTGGGTTACTGAGGATCCTAGCAACCCTCTATGCACCATTTCTATCTGGACGGGCATTTCACATGACACTAGAAAACAGTGACATTTCTGCTTAAAAAGGCTAATGGATTGTGGTGGAAGCACAAGGTTCTTTTCTGCCACAAACTGCATGCTCACTCTTTGTGTCAGGAAAAAAGCACTTTCCCTGACAAGTATAATACCTATTCATGGTCTCTGACACAAAACTGAGAGAACTACTGAAAAGAAATTTGGAATTACATTATATTTAGAATAACAAAAAAATATATATGTAGTGCATCCTTATGGGGTGTATTTCATTGTTCTTCTCCACTTTTTAAGCTTATATCAGCCACATTGCAAGCAAATACATAAACAGGTGAATGAACGCTTCGAAGTATGGATCATATTTTAATGAAATGGTAGTCTAGTGGACCATGGTTCCTTCCCATTCACATACTATTTATATGAAGATGTTTAGGAAGAAGAATAATACCCCAAAAGTTTTAGGTCTTTGTAGCTTTTCTGTAGTACTGTACGAATAGTTAACATTTGTGCTTAATTTACTCTTCATTTCCCCATGTATTCTGTTCCACTTTACTGCTCCAGAAGCTCTTCTGATGCTTCATTCCATTCTCATGCTTCCCACTCTCCCTGTCATCTTTTCCTGTTCCCCTAAACATCAGCTATGTATGCCCTTTTATATGACCCTTGGCTTTCGGTGGTAGCTTGCTGCTCCAGTCTCACTCATGATTCTGATCCTGGCTTATCCCTTAGTACAGACAGGTAGGCCTAATTCTACAGGACCTCTTGGGATGGGGGGGAATGACGACAGGCTAAGAGCTACAAGGCTCTTTAGCCTGGAAAAGCACAGGCTCAGGGGTGATCTGATGGCCACCTATAAGTTTATCAGGGGTGACCACCAGTA
>NW_017728913.1:20754387-20772131 GCF_001723895.1 Crocodylus porosus | reverse complement strand
CCTACATTGAACACCTTCAAGAGTAAATTGGATGCTTATCTTGCTGGGATCCTATGACCCCAGCTGACTTCCTGCCCTTCGGGTGGGGGGCTGGACTCTATGATCTTCCAAGGTCCCTTCCAGCCCTAATGTCTAGGAAACCTATGAAATCTATGAAGTTTCTTACCTGATTCAGGGACTTTAAAAAAAACTTCCCTACTGCTGCTGCCATGGCATGGTTTGCCCATCCAGTTGGAGGGGGTGCAGGGGAGGAGTCTGGGAGTGACTGGTATGCCAGGACCAAACTGACACATGGCTCCAGACCCACTGGGAAACGGCTCAGCTCTCTAGCTACTGTTATTCCGTAAGATTTTTTTTTTCCCCACTTCAGGCTGCCTTTCAAGAACAGGGTATTATATACAGTAGTGCACTGTATGCAGGAAAATTTTGTTTTAGAGAAAAATGTATTTTTAGGAATAATAAAACACAGAGGGCGTGTCTACACAAGACGTCTGAATGCACAGTGGACTTTTCTACAGTACATTAGCACATTATGGCAAAAAACATGCCAATACACTAATACACACTAGAATTAGTCTACTGTGCATTAAGCATCACTAAGCATCATTAAGCATCAAAACCATTTGCCTTTACTACTGAGCATTAGCGCAGCTACTGTGCCTTTGTCTAGTACCACACACTCAAGGAACTAAATTTAATGCACAGTAGCAAGGGCACATTAATGAACGTTTAGATGCACCCAGGGGCTGGAAATTTTAATTGGAGCTCAATCCCTTGACTAATGCATCACCAGTTTCATGCCTTACATCCCACTATCAATGACTTGCTCAAACCATAAGGGAATAGATTCAGCTACAGTCAATATCCTTCCCTGCTTTTTTTTTTTTTTTTTTTTAATCTGGCTGAAAGGGCATGAAGTAACCTTTCAAGATTCTGCATTATTACTTGGAAAAGGTCAGGCAATAGATGCACTCTGATTTCAAAACAATAAAACACCCAGCATAACACACAATCACCAAGAGACACAGTATCTTATTTTAAAAAGATGAAAGTTAGAAGTGGAAAACAAAGTCTTGTTATCGCCTTTGACAAATATTAGTATGTAATAAAGAGTTGAAAGGTTTAGAATTTATACTACTACTGAAGTAGATTTCTACAGTATATTCCTTGATGTTCTGACTATTTGCTGCTGTTTCCATTAAAACCAGATAACATGGCTGTCAGTGGTCATTCAAAAGTCAGTAGTGATTTTGGGTGTCCAACCTGAGACAGAACACAGTACTTTTTGAAAGTTGCCTCCCTTGAAGCATTTCTAGTTGTATATATGTAACGAAAAGTCCAGGGACACTAGCTATTTGAAAGTCTTCGTGTGTGTGTGTGTGTGTGTGTGTGTGTGTGTGTGTGTGTGTGTGTGTGTGTGGACAGTGATTATCTTAAGTGTGTGCATACGTATTCACTCACACACACACACACACACACACACACACACACACCCCCTATGATTCTATAGTAAAATTTTGTTTGCAGAATTGTTTTAAAACTATATTTTTTAATTATTTACAGCACATCTCGGCGATATAGCAATCACGTGGGTCTACACATGATCGGCAGCTATGTTGCCAAAGTGGCACCATTACAATGACATAGCAGAGAAATCTAACCATGTTTCACGTGCACAGGCAATAACTACCCATACTGTGCCATGCTTTAGCATTTCCTTTTGGAAGTAGCAAACCTTGTGTAGACGCACCCTATGAGTACTAGACTGAGTTAAAGTATATCACATAGATCATGGATTTTTTTTTTTTTTTTTTGCATTTAACAGAAAACTAGCAGTCACCAACAGTGATTCTTAAACTAATAAGAGTAGTATACTGTACTCTGGGTCATTAGGATTTACAGCCCTTAGCACTCTGCCAAGCTCACGTCAGATACATCCAATTAAGTGACAAGATTCTGATCAGTCAGACAACAGCATTTAGCCATAGGGTCAAGAACACTAAAAAAGTGATACATCAAAGGCATAGATTTGAAATACCTTTGCTGTGACCACATCTCTAGGTGTGCTTGGCTCAAGGCCCAGACATCTCTACAGCATGAGCACTTGTCATCCTCCTCAAACTGAGC
This sequence comes from Crocodylus porosus, assembly GCF_001723895.1. Classification (NCBI taxonomy): domain Eukaryota; kingdom Metazoa; phylum Chordata; order Crocodylia; family Crocodylidae; genus Crocodylus; species Crocodylus porosus. The sequence goes on along the minus strand of NW_017728913.1, from coordinate 20,770,004 downwards.
CAACAGGCAGACTTTAAAGCTCCTGACCTCTTTAATCTTTATTGCACCAGACAGCAGTTGAAGACGAGCACTATTTATGAAACACTAATTCCATTTAATCAGCCTAGGCGATCAATAATGATGAGCAAAAAGAAACAATTGACAAGAATGAAGTAATCAGAGTATACACTACAGCTATTCCCAGGGAAACAGAGTCACGTAGGGCCCTACAGATTTACTATAAAATGGTCCTTCAATTAATGAGGGGGAAGGGAGAAACAATAAAAATCAAAGCCATGGATTTTTTTAAAATAGCTTAACACCTCAAAATGTGATACATTAAGCACTTTATGGATTGATAAACAGCAACTTACTATAGCATTAACTGTATGTTTTTGTGAATGAAAATGGCGCAGAACTCTGAAAACCCACATTTTTAGTTCTGAGCTACCTAGAGGACAGCAATCCAATTCAAAACAGAAAACTCACAGAAAAGCAATTTTGTTAATCAAGCTTCTGGTAAAAAAAAAGACAGCTCACCCTTTAACAGCCATACTTACTTACTGGTAAAGTGGAAATTGGTTTTGCCCTCATAGAAATGAGGTTAGAAATAGGGTTCTGCCTCTGAGGACTTAATCAGGAACAAAATTGACAGGCAAATTGTTACTGGCTCCCTTTTCTACATTTGACTTTTGACAAAGATCTTGTAGTCACAAACATATTCTTTCCTTTCACATTTCAGTTTAGATTTACACTTACTATTTAGTTCCATTTGCAGTAGCTCTTTTATTTATTCCCAGATTAATGTCTAAAATGACATGTGAATAGACCTGGCAAGTATTTGTAGTAACCAATTTATTTGATTAATTTAAACCTTTCTATCATGCTCACAAATAGACTGGCCATTAATAAACTAAGTTTTCTTTTTCTCTGATAGCAGAATTGTGCTGTGAATACTTTACAAGAACTAAATTCAGCCTACTCATTGTTTAGAAGCTTCTCACAATGAGTATCCATTTGATTACTGAATATTCAAAGTTCACATTTTCAGCTACACATTTAATCACCTTAAAATACTGGGCCAGATTCTACTCTATCCATTAGGCACATAGTGGACTTAGGACTGAACTTTAAGCCTGCATCATGAAAAAATCCCCATTGAAAAGGAGGAGGACCATGTACTTTTTTGCAATAACTCTTCCTCAGGAAGGAAGAGGAAAGAACTGCATGCTAGCACCTACGTCTACTTGTATGTCAAATCTGTGGAATAGAATCGGGCCTTTTGGTCTTAGCATATTTCTTGACTTAATTGTTTATCCTTATAAACTGCTCCTGTTTTAGCCATAAATAATTTGTATTAGAAAAAATATATATATTCAGTCTTCATTAACATTCAAACGATATCAACACAATTTTGCTTCTGAGCTGCAAATAAGAATAAGAACTTCTGAAAAGCAAAAGTAGGAGTATGGAGTATAGATATGACTGAACTGAAATGTAATTCAGAATTCACAGAAAAATTGAGGGAAAATTTTCTCCTGCTCTTCACCTACATACAGCTTCCACCAGTCCAAAAGTAAATAACGAAAGCTTCAATAACAATATATTTTTTTATTTCAGGATCAATTTCAATGTCATTACTAATACCAGAAAATATCCAGGTTTTCATTTGCCATTATTACAGCCTTTTTGAATTACTTGGTCATCTGCTTAAATAGACCATCATTTCCACTTACAAAAAGAAATAAAAACTAGTAAAATAATACCATTAAGCATAAATATATATTAAAGGCTAAATATAACTGTTTCACTCAGTTTTGAATTTTTGCTTGTAATACCTACTAAGCATATATTTATGTTAAACAGCTTTTTGAACATTTGGGGCTCATCCAGATGAGCGCTCATGTGCATTTCCCCAGGGGCAAAAAGCAATGGCAAATAGTTGTGCTTCTGCTACTTGTCCCTAGGGAAAGTCCCTGTACATGTGCTGTGGCATGCAGCATATTACCCTGGGTAAGGGCAGCACCTGAGCTGGTCCCACCAGCCTTACCAGAGGTTCTGGGGGCCTCCCATGGCTGCACTGGTGGCAATCTGAGCACACGGAGCCTGGCAGGTAGTCAAATTGTGGCTCTGGCTGGCCAGGCTCCAGTTCCGGGCAGTGCATGCCATGCCACTTTCATTTTTGCCTTTTTTTTTGATACTCAGAGTTTACTGTATCTAAATATGCCTCCATGTTGCAAATATGCAGCATGGAGAACCTATTCACACGCACCACATGCATTTTGTGGCAACTCAAAAACCTTAGAGGTGTCACAAAGCACACATCCACACTCTTCTGGATGTACCCTTGGAATCTATACAGACCAGAAGCAGGACATGAAAGAGAACTGAGTTCTCTTAACTTCAGCCTCTTTGTCACACATTCATACAGATGAAAATCAACACTGATCGTTATAAATTATATAAATTGTGTCATAAAAAATACTTAAATGTTCTGATGGATAACCAAAAAAATGCCACAAAGTCAAATTAAAAACATGGTGTGATGCCAGAATATTGTGACTGTTCTATTTCAGATTCATCACATACAAGATTGGCTTGATCTTTTTCTCGGTATTACTTTTGTGAGCATGTGACCAAGTGCCATTTGGGGTAGCTGAGCCCTTTTGCAGCTTTCACATACAACACAATATAGTGATTAAGTCTCCAAGCTTCCAGATAAAAAGTTCCATATAACAAATATCAAGATTACAGATAGCATCAAGAAACCATGAGCAACAAGCAGTCTTTTAAAGAATATTACTTATTGCAGTAGGCAGCTAATGGTTGATGCAATATGCGTTGAATCTGTTCACAGATGATAATGTTGTGGGTGTTTAATATGCATTTGAAGTGGACATAAATATTATCGCCAATGGCCAATAACAACGTGTGTTGTTTTAGCAGTAGAAACATAAACCATGCATTGCAAATCAATACCATTTGTTTTACTTCTTGCAGCCAGTGATTACAAATGATCATCATATATCAATTACAGAATTTTAATTCTTCACTGTTTTGCTTTCCAGTTGCAATAACTGAATAAATGATATCCAGGTCTCTTCCTGAGGAGTGGGTTGACTAAATAACATACAAAGAAAAAGAATTATAGTGCTAAATTGAAACTAATAAAGCCTACTGATGAGGAAGGGTGGTATGATCAGTTGAAAATCAAAACCAAAATGATTGTAAAATGAGAAACAAGTAGTAATCAAAGCTTTCAGTTACTCAGACATGAAAAAACAGAAAATATAAATAGAGATTAGGAAATTACAAAACTTTTAACTAAGTTTCTTAGAGTACTAAATAAGAGATGGAAAAGAATATTGATGAATATCGGCAGAGAAGCTGAGGAATCTGGCACACGGTAAATGGCATTAAATAAGATAAACAGTAAGAACAAAAGAAGAAAATGCAAAGAGCCAAAAAAATGCATATAAAAACCATGCACAGTGATGTTGGATACAACCCCTATAAATTTCCTAAAACCAAACAATTTATGTTTAATATATTCTGAATGAACCTACAACTTTTTTTTTTGTACTCTCAGCTCACTGTACAAGGTAAGGTGGAAGCTACTTTAATCCACAACTCCAAATTCATTTGGAAAAAGAGAAGGCCTAGAGAACGATGGGCATGAGAACTGAATAATAAGGTCTAAATTCTGTTTTCTCCTTTTTCTCCTGTTTTCTCAAAACTCTTTGGGACAGGAAATGTCTTTTTGTCCTGTCCTTGTACAGCGTGTATAGTACAATAGAGTTCACCTTATCCATGATTAGGGCTCCCGGCCCTCAATCCAGGATCCCAATTACTATGGCTCCAAACAAAAAATGACACCAGTGTGCTGACAAACTAACACAGCAGGTGCCATGGGAAAGGACTAACGTTGATTTCCTTTTGTCAGTCCCTGTGTGAAAAGTGAACACAGATGGTTTCATGTCACAGTTTTGGCTGTCCTTTCCGTGGAAAAACCTGTGTCAAACAGAAGATGAGAGTGGGTTTGTGCATACCGCTACTTATTTTTCCAGGAAGGCTATCCCCTTATTTATCTGGCAAAGTGACAACTTTCTTTACGTAACTTATGGCTTGAAGTCTGTAAGGATCATTCATTGCAAATTCCTCACACCAATCTCATTTGGAATTTGTTCAGCATGCAGCAGCACTTTTGCTCATTCATTAGAGTAACTGGAAGCACACTGCAGCCTCCCTACACTCTTTACAATTACCTACTAAAAAATGATAGACTAGTTATGAACTGTTAGTGTTGGCTTAGAAATGTTTTAACAGGGCAGGCACTGGTAATATTCCAGCTTCATTCAACAAGTTACTGATGTCTCACAGCACCAGCCTTTTTGGACTCCCATTTAGACTAGCAAATATTTTCCTCCTTTGCTATGGAAGGCTGTGGATTGTAAACCTCATTTCCTACAAAATTGATCTTTGTCCACATTTCACCATTTCTCATATACACCTAAAATATTCATACTCACTCCAAGTGGGGTTTTGTTCTATTCTGGGATGGTATTTTTAATTTTGGCATTCCATTACTCTACAATTAGTTACAATTAGTATGTTAAACTTAGAGCTGGAAGGAACTTCAGGAGGTCATCTGTCCAACCTCATGCTCAAGACAGAATCACCCCTGACTAAACCATCCCAGGCAAGTCTCTCTCTAACTTGCAATTAAAAACTCCTAAGGATGCAGATTCCACAATCTCCATGGGTAGCCTAAGGGAGAACGTTTTTCCTAATATCCAACCTAAATTTCTCTTACTGCAATTTAAGACCATTGTTCCCTCTTCTGTCCTGTGTTTCCCCTGAGACTAGCCTATCAGGCTAGCAGGTAATCAGTGTTATTAAATTCCCCCTCAATCTTCTCTTCTCCAGATGAAAAACTCCCAGTTCTTTCAGCCTTTCCTTGTAGTTATGTCTCAGATCTCTAATTATTTTTGTTGCTTTCTGCAGGAATTTTTGCTGAAATAATTTGACACATCCTTCGTGAAGTGCAGGGCTCAAAACTCAAAAAAAGTACTTCAGGTGAGACCCAGTACCAAAATAACTGATTCTGAATATAGAAGAAACATCACTTCCTTAAATTTGATTAATTTTAGTTAAAATAAGTTTTTCTTACAATATTTCTGGAACTTTGCCATTTCTCTCATGGCTTGAAAAATAAACATTCCAGAGAGTTTTGGAAAGGATATTTTAGGCATGTATGTCATACAAGATGCAACGGAGGATTTCAGTGAGACTACAGTCTTAATCTCATGTCCTCATTCCATCAGCATTAACCACTAGACAGTAGCATTGAATGGTAAGCATAGAAGGTAGGAAGGTAGCAAGCTGTACTCAAAATCCTGAAGAGTAACAACTGTGAAACTACATAGTTTGTCTACATGTTAAAAGGGGAATGTAAATTTCCTCAAAGTCTACCCAAAAAAAAAAAAAAAAAAAATTCAATACAAATCAGTCCTCTAGATGGAGAATGAAGTACATGTGTTAAGTTCACCGACTGATTTCTAAAGTCAAGAACTCTTCATCACAAACTGTGGTAAAATCAAGGACATTTGTGAACAGAAACATTTCTGTTCAGTGACTGATGAAGAGTCCTAATGATTAAGTAATAAAACCATTTTGTTCACTTTATACATCACTGACCTGGAAGAAGGAATGTGCAGAAAGGTCAGTAAGTTTGCTAATTAAACAAAACCAGAGTAAAGGCAGTCAATACAAAGGAAGAGTTAAAATTCATAATAATTAGGGTGGATTAGAAACAGAGGAGAAGTGTCTTATGTAATTCAGCCTGCAGACATGTGACATCAATAGGGTTAAGAATACATGAATAAACTATATGAAATGTTTAAGGTTTATATATCACAAGTACAAGAAAAATCCAAATGCAGCAGTAGAAAAATATTGAATATATGTATCATATCCACACGTTTATTAGATGTATGTATTTTAAACTACAAAAATCCAGAAACACAATGACATCTTAATATTTTATACAAGGCAATTTATTAAAGATCAGACTGAAAAAAGAAAAGGAAGAATACAATTAAAATTCTTCTGGCCATCATGCACACTTTTTTTCAAGAGCCAAAGGAGTAAATTTTTATTTACCAAATAACTAGAGCCAACTCAAACTTGCATGGGACTCAGACTCCACTGAGCCATTTAATACACTGTTTTGCTATAAAGTCAAGTTGAGCAAGAAATGATGCTTATTTAGAGAACTTTCAAAAGTGTTGTTTAATCACTGGCATTCACACCTACTGGGAATAAATGCTCCTTTGCACATGTTCCTACTTACCCACAAGGTCTGTATGTAAACACAATGTAGCTTTCTTCATCACTGCGTTCAATAAATGTAACACACGTGTGTTTTTCCCAGTGTCGCATTGCCTGTTTGAACATTGCTCGCTGGCTGCCTAGAAGAATTGTATGACATGAAATAGACAAGGTTTTTAAATTGACATCCTACTTCTTGGTATCTGACACTGATGCACACTCCCAGAAATGAGTTATTTTGAAAACAAAGAAAACTTTTAACTCTGGTTTTCAAAACTAAATGATACAGGAATTGGTTTTCAAATATTTTGCTTTGTAAACTTATATGCTTCTTTAAACCATATGAAAAAGACTTTTTTATTTTATTTTTTTTAAATCAGACCCGGATTTTACATTCAAAATCACTGAATGAAGAAACAGAGTGTTTGTAAAAGAAGGATATATCAGAAGATACGTGTAAATATTTCCCACATTTAATCTTTTAAAGATTGAAGATTTTAATTTTTTATGCTTGGAATGCAGACTGCGCTTTAATAATCTATATACAGTTTGTGTTATTTATGTGAGGTATGTTCCTTTTTTACCTTAGTGCATATGACAGTAAAGTGTTAGTGAGAGACAATTCAGAGTACCCATCAAAAGGTTATGGATATTTGATAAGGGACTGCACTGTATGAAACGACTCCATTAAAATCAATGGAAGTTCAACACCGACCTCACTGAGATCAGAGTAAAACCCAATGCACTCTTTTAAAACCCCATATTCTGTAGAATCAGTCCAACATAACAAAGACTACCTGGATAACAGATGTGCACAATTCCTTCCCCAACATCTCTCTACAGTGTCTAAACCCTGACCTCAGTGAACTAGATTGTGAGAAGACAGGTCACCATTCACTTTATTAAATCCTTACCCTCTTTGAGGCATTGCCAACAAGATTGCAAATTACAGTCAGTTGTGGTAGCAGGGGCTTTTTGCTTTGTTTTGTCCAATGGGAAGATTTTTAAACTAACAAAGCTTTAGAAACCCATCATATGGTAGTAATTTTTGGCCACTATAATTGGGTTGAATTCAAGTCAGTGCCTCAAGGATGAAAAAATTAACATGGTTCCTGTCTTCCCAATTTGTTTCATTTGCAAAAGCTTGGGGATTTACCTTTCACTATGAAAGGGGTGTGAAATTTCACATTACATGTTTTCATTTGTTTGTTCCACTTTCTTTTTGATCCTGCTTCTTCTAAAACAAAAGGTCATGTTCAGTATGGTGTTGTATAAATATCCATGCTGCAGGTTTGACCTTCAGTTCTCAGTTTTGCGGTGACTTATCTAAATTTCTGTGAGCCTTTCTTATATTTCTTTCCCAAAGCTCTTTTGGTTTTCTTTATTCCCTTCAGGCACAATTAAAAAGAACTTAGTGCATATCCAGTAGACATCATTTTCATTGTACTCTTGGCTTTATATTTATTCTTTTCCTTCTCATTATCCTATTCTTATTATTATTAAAATTTTCCCCTTCCACTATTTTACTGTTTATTTGTTTGCAGTTTTATTGGGTAATATTTATTTTGTACTTCTATTATACTGTATTTTTAAATCTTATTATTTTGAAATCATTCTTCCCTACAACTTTTTATAGTCCATAACTATTGTAAATATCTGCATATACTCTTAAAAGTGTAATATGTTACAGGAAAAATTAATTTGACCCAGTTTGTTGCCTGCAGCTAGGATTCACAGAAATTTTAATTCCTGAATTTAAAAGAATTGACCCTCAAATCACAAACATCAGTTATAACCATATACTACATACCCTACAGCAATTTAAACAGATTTATTTATACTCTGTTATTTGGGCTTTTACAACAAAACACAACAAAAATATCAAACAACAAAAAATGTGCTCTCCCTAAAATACAATAGCCTAAAAAGACTAAAAATCTTACTGATCCAAAGAAGCCTGATCCAGAGCCTCAGAAGGCAACAAAAACCATGCAACTGACTTGTGAGGACTGGGCCAGGGTCTTCGCAAACCTGCTGCATCAACTTCCCATTTTAAATCACATATCTTACCAGTAAAATTTCCACCAATTAGATATGGAATGACACCTCCTGGCCATACTCTCTCTGTCCGTGATGTAGCAGCCCTGGGATATCGGTTTTTCTCATTTTTTCCTGAAAAATTTACATTTGCTCTTGCCTTACTTGTATTATTTTGCTCAAAGCCTGCAACGACATTTAAAATGCTGTGTAAGACCAAAGAGATCACAAAGTAAAACATGTATTTTATGCTTTTATCCATTTTTCTTTATGCACTCTAATAACTGAGTCTAATTTTTACACATGCAATTTGTATTTTCAATGTGATATATAACAATAATTTATGTGTTTAGTTATGGAAAGACTCACCATCCTCAGTATAAGAATTTATACAAGACAGGACCAAAAAAACAAAGAAATACTTTATCACCCTTAATAGACTGCCAATATAATTGGTTCTAGATTATTTTAATTTGGCCAAAACACCTATATCTATGTTAAGCAAAAATAATTTAAAATTTCACTTCCCCAGAATAACTTCAATCTTTTGACATTAAACTCATAGTGTATAATTATATTTTAATATTCTTCAGGTGTTAGATTGCAAGATAAATGTAGACTCCATATAGATATATGTAGTATGTAATCATTATTGAATCGTCTGGTATGGCATGGACATCCTACCCTTATCAGCTGTTTAGGGTTAGAAGCAGGTACACATTTATACAAAACTGAGTGCCAATAACTATTACACAATTATTTTTGTAAAATTAAGGAAGAACCAAATTCTTATATCAAGAATACAGAGGTGCCACCACACGTTTGCAGTCAGTTGCTGTGCTGTGGCAAATCTTACAATAAATGCCATGATGTATGTACGCACGCGTGCGCACATACACACACACACACACTTGTGATTAAAATATATTTTTATATATTTTCCTGAAAATGTGTTGGTTTTCACTGTATTAAAATTAATATACTGCATCAAACAGTGGATAAATTCATTCAGTATTAATATGGATTTCCAAGAAACAGCCTTCTGAATTTATACTAGAAAACATATGACTATTTTTCAAATGTTTTCAACTCAATGTAAGACATAAGTGTTCAAGAGGCAATGGCTTAAGGTCCCCAAAAATCTGCACCATTAGACATTATATGCAAGTTTCCATCAATGAATCAGACATGCAAACAGAGTATAGCAATCGCACTGGAAATGCATCACATTGATATTAGGTGAAATAATAATTATGAGTACTACTGTAATGAACATTCATGAAAAAATTTAAAACAAAGTATTTTATATTCCAAATATAGCCCTCAAAGTGCTTACACAAATATAACTACTCTAACAAAATGCAGATAGGCAAAAAGCTAATCTCTTCATTATTTTTGTTTTAATAATTTATAATAATACTTATATAGAATGGGCTTAAGGTGTTAAAGTACTATCATTATCAATGTTTTAACTTCACATTACATCAGGCAGCCTTCTAACTTAAACAGTGAAAATACCAGAGCCAAATCTTCTTATCTTGTCTATAAGCTGATAAAGGGCACCTCGTTTTTTTGACATCCCACGCTCTCCGAAGCCACCTTAAAAAAGAAGAAGAAATATTATGGAACTTAACAATACAATATGTTAAATACATAGTTAACTTCTTATTGAGAAAGATTAGGAATTACCTTTTTGGAATTGCAATGTATCTTTAAGGAAGTTTAAAATTCTTTAATGGCCCACATACAAATTCTTTAAGTATTCTTGACAATGAAACAAAACCACTTTGTAGATGAAAGATCTTCAGACTTACATTCCAGAATGCAAGCCAACATGTCTTTGTTATTCAGACATGTCATGACAATTACATCATCTAATTATTATTTGAAGCTTTTTTCTTCCTGGTGACCTTGGCATCCTCAGTGTCACATCGATTGACAGCTAGAAGCCCTGCTCTCTCAGAAATTTCCTGAATGCATACCACAATTTTTCCATTTCCAAAGAGGAAGGAGAGAGACTGTTACTACCCCAAGGTCATTACAAAAATTAGAAAAAGAACAGAAAAAAGGAAAAATGGTTGACTTTCTCCCAAAAGATACTGGGTGCTCCAGCTTTCTACTGTATATATGGTTAACGTGAATCTGCTGAATACTTCTTACAAATTAGTTTTGTGAATATAATCACAATCACTTTTAACAGGGTTAGTGAGAAAAAAGAACACCATGATGTGCACTGAATACCTGGAATAGATAAAGTTGTTTCAGATAACTTTATAAAATACCTGTAAGTTCTTTTGTAAGAAGCAAAAATTACTACGAAACATTAGTGTTTTTAAGCTACTGTAATAGGAGAAGAATGGTAGGACTAAAAAGACTGCAGGACCCATAATTATCTGTAGGTGTGAATCCTCCAACATTTCCTCAAAGCCTTTCTCCTCCTAGATTTCTTTTTCAGAATAACAGTATAGTGACATTACTTATTAAGAGCAAATTTACTAAGTGGCAGTTTAAAAAGCAAATTAAAAACTAGACAACTCCATGTAAGGCAAGCAAGAAAGTGTGCCTGCTCAGTGAATAACACTGTGCCTAATTATTTGGATTATACTGTCACATAGCTGCTGGATCCCTTGAGAAAGATTTTCTAAATTTTTTAAAACATTTTAGGGAGATGAGGTAATACTTCAATACATTCCTTCCCAAGAAGTTATTTGGTTAACCACAATATATTTTGTAAAACATACACATATTCTGTATTGCCTATTATCAATGCATTATATCTCATGTTAACATTTATTTTGTAAAATATTACATACACAGTAAAAGAATTCAGATAATTGTGAGAAAAAAAATCTTTAGAAAACAGAATCTACAGAAAACAGGCAAATGTCAAAAGAGACACCGTAAATCAGAGGAAGCCATGGTTTTATCATATTAGGAAGACATACCCCCTTAATTATTTACAAAATATTAAAATAGAAATAAGGAGCAAGTTTTCTACCAGATTGTTATTTTGTGTTAACACACACAATTTATTGCATTCAATGAGCAAAGGGCCTCCTCGAAGACAAGAAATAAATAAAAGGAACATAAACTTTTGGCAGACATGTTAATAAACTAGACATGGTAGCTTTCTTCCTGCTGCTGCTGCTGTTACTTTTACATTATGTGGATGCATTTTGTTTTATAGACAAAATAAAAGATCTGTGCCTCAAAAGGTCAATATCTAATATTGCAAATTCACATAAATAATCCTCATTGAAGTTCCATCATTTGAGTCCAGTTTGCAAAATCATGCCCTACATTTATTATTTGCAATGCAAGAGCCAGATCCTGCAACCAGTATCTTAGTAACTGAACTCCCAAACATATCATTTTCTTCTCATGAAAATCAAATGGTCTTCAGTGGAAATCTACACAGAAGCAACTATACTTAAGGAACGTAACTTGTGAATTCGGTCTGAAATTACGTTTTTTTCCTAATTGTGTCAACTATCTGCATCCACAGTAAAAATGGCAATTTTTTAAACAAAAAGTATAATTTGAGTTTAGATCAGGTGGTGATTTTTTTCCCCCTCTTTAATAATTACTTGTATTTTCTTTTCTTATCTACTGTGCCATGTTGTTTTATAAGTAGATGGTGGAAGAAAAAGGTATAAGCATTGGCTCTAATTTGGCATTGCATATAAATGTATGCTTAAATGTAAGCACTCACTCAAATGCCACTGAAATCAATGGGATTTACCTCTAGGTTTAAGTGTTTTGCTAAACTTGGGTCAAAGTACCAGTCTTTATAGTGTAAGTGCAATCAGAATTTTCAAGGTAAATACCCCAGCTATTAAAAAGGATCACTTCACTTGAGGACCAGTTTAAGTTCCATCGACTTCAGAAGCACTTATTTAAGGACTCTGCAGCCTAGACTGCCTTTCATTATTCTAAGCAGGGTCGGGGGCGTGTTTAAGCTGTGCTGTGCCAGGGAATATGCAAGAAGCAAAGTTTGTTTGGTGATATCTTTTATTGGACCAATATGTAATTAGGAGAGATGTTAGACAAGCTTTCAGGCATAAAATGTCCGTCAGTTTTTGGGAAAGATGCAGGTCTGGCCTAAACTATACACATACACATACACACATACACACATATATACACATACACACATATATACACATACACACATATACATACACATATATATAAACCTTAGGTTGTATTTGCCTCTTTCCAGACCCAGGGATGGAATTTTCCCCTTTCCAGACCCAGGGATGGCATTTTGTACTTGATAACTTTTCTAACATTTGCTACTCAAAAACCACATTGTTCAAAGGTTCAAAGGCTATTTGGTAAGTCAGGCTGATGGAATATCTCTGAGAATTTTCTCACGTGTTAGAAATGCACATATCTCAATATGGGCAAAAAAAAATTAAATGATAAGACATCAAATACAAAAAAAAAAAAAGCTTGAACAATGTAAAGTGCATCTCTGATAACCAACAGAAAGTATTGTCATAACTTTCAAAAAAAGAAATTTAAAAAGAAAAACAAAGCTCTTAAGGCCAAATAAATCACTCATCCACATCGACTTTAATGGGAAACTACTGACCTTGATTTCTTCATTTTGTCAGCAAAACTAGGGCCTGAAGTACTTCAAAGCAAATTAAAAGTATTTGTTTGAGAAAAATTCACTGACAATTAACATTTGAAATCCAATCTTGATCTAGAAAAGATCAAAGATGATCCTGCCTAGAACAAACAGGTAACGTAAAAAGTAGATAAAAGAAAATACTGGGGTAATAGAAAACATTTAAAATTACTAGATCTAATTACAAAGAAAAAAATGAAATGTAATTATAAGAACCAGTAGCAATTAAATGCAAAACTGCCATCTTCATTTGAAATAACCCTTCAGTCATATAATCTGTCAATTCACCCTGCTGTTGCAACATCTATAAGAAAACACGCAACTGAGGTTGGCTAGGTCAACAGGCAAATGGGGCTTACTAGAATGTATTTTATCTGAATAAAAGCAAATGTATATATTTGCTTGTTTTTCTATTTTATACCTTTGCTAAATTACTAGTCTTTTAAGAACTATATCCTACAAGAAGCACATATAGAGGACGGCACCTAACAAAATAGGGAATTTAATTCTGATTGCAGCCTCTGCAACTACTGCAATATCTTTATTACTACCTGTCTAGTAAGTACATAGTTAAACCTACCCCTACCATTGAACACTGAAATTATGAATTTTAGAATGAATGAACTGAAAAAACAGGGCACAAGGAATTTGCCATTAATGAACAGTCTAGCATGCAAGTCATACTGTGAGTTGGTGGACTTAAATGACACAAGTTGTTTTGAGCAAGGGCATAACAGGGTCCAGGCCAGCCATCAAGCAACCTTTACGTGACCCTGAGCAGGAGAAGGGCGGGGCCTGTGATTTTCATGGTATGTCTACATTGCCTCAATTCTATGCCAGGAAGTGCTACCACAAAGTTGTGCCTCTCATCACCCTACTACAAGCACATGCTCAAACTACTCTAAGGCCATTACATTGCCTCATTTTCAGAATTTGTAATGATCTAGAGTGTGGGCAGGGAGTACTTCAGGGCAGCACTCCTTGGTGTAATGCAGAGGTAGAGCAGACATGCCCATTGACTCATAGGGCCAAATTAGAATCAATCTCGTAGGCACCTCAAAAAGACTTTGACAAAATTTAGGCATCTAAGATACAAGACACAGGCCAGATCGACCCCACTGAAACAAGTGCAAATGAGGTAGGTACCTATGATCATCAGGTGTCTTATTTCCACCTAAAAAGATTCCAAGGACAGTAGATATGGACTATAGTGCATGCTCTCAAGGGACTGAGATAGGCCATCTAGGCCACTAACTCCCTCCTAGACTCTGTTGCTTCCTAACATCAGTGTGGGTTGTATCTAAGTTCACCTACATTCCTGATTCCCAAGGCATGGACAGAGCATAGCCGACAACTATTTAATTCTGAAAACAAGTAATGCATTATGAAACCCAGGTGGCAGATGAAAAAGGCAAATGCCCAATAGCCTCGTAGTTAAAGCACTCACCCAGAAAATGGAAGATCTTGGTTATCAGGTCCTCTTGTTCTGAGGAGTCTAAAATCTGCATCCTCAGTTTAGAAGACTGGCCTCACCATAAAACTGTGGGTTAGTTTGACTAAGGGCACCACTCATCACTGGCAAAAGAACAAGAATCACAGGGCCAGAAGGATGCAAGCATGAGGAAAACTGATTTTGCAGCCTAGTGAGGAAGGTGCTCTCCTTAGGGGGGGTATAACTTATATTCCTGTACCTGCTCCTAAAGATATTTTTGCTTTTTAGGTTAATGACCATCTAATATAAAATGCATAAAGGAATATGGTAGTGGGGATCAGAAATCAGTTCATTTGCAGAGAAGCTTTACACATTTGAATTGCTACATAAGATGGGTGAAAACTTGGCCCTATGTGAATAAAAGACACTATTTTTATGTTCTATAAAAAGAACTTTTTTCAGAAGCTGCATAAAGCATAACGCATACATATGTTCCGTCTCTTATTGCACTTAGGAATCAAATTTCTTTGTTGTAGTTAAATGATTTTAAACTGTACTTAGATAATGTTAGATCTTTACATATATTTTACATACTTTCACATAAAAACCATTTTGTGAACAAATATGAAAAGGTTAAAATGAAATTAAAATCAAGTAAAATCAAGTAATAAGAATCATACCTGTGTTATGTCCAAGTCTTTCATTTGAATGCTGCGTAAGGTCAATTGTCCTGTCAATTTGAAAGATTTTTAAGTCTTCATCATCTAAGGCAATATCTCCCCAAAAGACAGCTTTAAACAAAAAAGAGCTGAATTTAATTAAAGAATTTACTTAAACATTAAAACCAATCTGAAGAATATATTGTGACTTCACAACTAATGGAAAAAATATATGCACATAAATGTTTTAAACTATTTATTTAGTAGGTCTGTGTGAAGCAGCTAGTATTTGCTTTGGATTCGGCTGATTTGGGGGACAGTGATTTGATTCAGTGATTCAAATCACTGTCCCAAATCAGTCTGGCTGAATCTGATTCACAGATTCAACCATTGCCGAATTGGCTGAATCTCCTAATTGGACAGGCTCCATCCCCCATCCGCTCTCACAGCCCTGTCACTGGCTGCCCCTCCTGGTTATTTAAGAAACTAAAAAAAAAAAACCTGGCATTCACTGGCTACTGCCAGGCAGGGGGGCAATCGCCAC
>NW_017728913.1:20721301-20754287 GCF_001723895.1 Crocodylus porosus | reverse complement strand
TCTTAAAAAAAAAAAAGCAAAAGCCCCAAACACACCAGCTCCTGCCAGGCGGGGGGCAATCTCCGCTGCCCCACATTGCCTCATGCTGCCACAAGTGCCCAGAAGCCCTGATGGCCACTGCAGGAGCTGGTGAGACCAGGGCTTTATTTTTTTTAAATTTTTTTAAAAGAACCAGGAGCTGGGGCTGGGCAGGGCAGCCATTGAGGGATGGGATTGGGAGAGCGGGCAGGGAATGGGGACCCATGACAGAGCCCTCCACACAGCATGGGGCAGTGGAGATCTCCTCCCCACCTGCCAGCAGCCAGGGAGTGGGGGCTTTTTAAAAAAGCTGGGAGCTAGGGCCAGACAGGGCAGCCATGAGGGGGTGCTGGGAGAGTGGGCGGGGGTTAGGGGGCAGGGAGAGCAGGCAGGGGATGAGACCTGGCAGTCCCCTCCTCCCTCCTTGAGCCGCCCCCTCCCCTTACTTACCAGCACGGAGTCCAGATCCAGCTCCCTGCAGTGGCGAGCAGGGACTGCCCGGATCTCTAATGTTCTCCGAATCTTTTCCAAATCGATTCAGAGAACTTCGAATTGATTTGGACCTTTTTATTGGTCTCCTAATTTGATTCAGATTTGGAGATTTGTTCAGCGAATTGGGCCAAAACTCCTATGAATTGAATCAGCACCCAAAACTTCACACAGCCATATTATTTAGTTTAAATAACAACCTAGAACATATTCATTTGTCCCAATATTTTCCCATTAATATTCCTATTCAGTGTAATCACACAAACAACACAGTAATGTATTAGCTAATCCCCAACAAATCCTTTGATTTTTTTTCTACATGTGAACATAACCACCCCTTCAAAAAAAAAAAACAAAAACAAAAACCTAAACCACTGTGAATTTAAGTAATCATTTTTCACAAAAATTACAATGTTCCACATGATATTGTTAAAAACATATTCCTTTCCCATCACCTGTGGTCATGTTACTCCCCTGAGTGATTTCCTTCGCTGCCTTTTTCTTGCTTTAAGGATTATATTTTCCTTTGTTAATTCATGTTATGTTCACTGTTATTTAATCACATTTGTATTATATAAAGTTTTACTTATATATAGCTGGGGAAATCCTGTGGATTGCATAGCCATCCCCTATATTCATAGCACTTGTTTTGGAACACAAGGCCATAAGAAAGAAAAACTGCATTGTGGGCATGATTCATTCTCTTTTTTAAAAGAATGCCCACTTAGAGCAGAGATGGCTACCAATGCAGAGCATACCTGCCAGAAGTGCAACTAGAAGCCACTATGTATGACACACAAAACCTGGGCTCTCAGCAAAGGAAGGACTGGAATGGAGGCAACTTCTAGAGATGATGTCAAGAGTCACTGTGAAGAGTCAGGTTAATCCTTCCCTGGCCCTGCAGCCATTGCCAGTTCAGGAATTTGGATCCATATAAAACTGCAGTGGGGCCAGAAAAGGGAGGCAGTGACATTTCTCACAGCAGCGTCCTGCCCCCACTTCATGTAGCCAGAGGTTCAAGTCCTTCTGCTTCCATTCTAGCATCCAACAGGGTAAACCCCTGCGAGACAAGGAACCAAAGAGGCACCTAGGGAGGGCTGGGACTTAACTTATGACAAGCCTAACAAAAAGGTTAGTTAGCCATCACTGACTTAGACGAAGAATCATTATGCAACACATGTAGATATATATATTTGTGTGTGTGTGTGTAAATAAAAAAAAATACACACACACACACACACACACACACACACTAAATACACAAAAATAAATGCACATATACATACACACATTATATTTTTTTATTTATATATTACATATATGATATATATTTTATATGTCAGTTAATTTGCACGCATTGTTTTTACTACAACAAAAATAATAGATTAATTTTACTGTTGCAAAGAACTCAGACTGCAACAAGTCAGAATATGTTTAATACTAAGAATTCACCTTTGAAGTCTTTGAGTTAATCTTGTGAATCATGTCTGCACGCTCACCTGTGCAATTTTTCTGTGGCACTTTGTGGCATCCTTGAAAGGACCACCAAGTTAAGTATCCCTGATACATGCAATGTAAAGGCATAACGTCTTTACCAATTTAAAAAATATGAAATAAAAAATAAAGGGCAGTTAAGCCAAGCAATATAAACTAAAAAGTAGGGCTGTAAAATGATTTTAAAATCTGATCATGATTACTTGCATGATTAACAAAAATAGTCAAAATTAATCATGATTTTAAATCGCAGAGCTGACAACTCAAAATTATGCACTGAACTCAAAATTATACAAAATTATGCAGGTACTTTCTATGGTTGGAGAGCTGTTGATGTGTGTGTGGATTTTGAAGCTCAGGTGGGGGGAGCCCGCAGGTGGGGGGTCTGGAGCCCAGGCAGAGGGGATCCCCACACATTCTGGCAGGATGTGGGGTAGTGTGGGTCAGGAATGAGGTAGTAGCAGGGCACAGGCATATCATTGCCTCCCCATAATCATATTGCCACTTCCCCCCTGCCCACAGATGCCTTCTTTTTTGAAACTGAAAATATGGTAACCCTACAAGAATGCAGTCCAGCTGCATGTAGAACAGCACTTAGCATGTACGTCAGTGGAGGGGAAGGGATGGGGCACGAAGCGAAGGGGTGGGGGGCCAGATAGAGGCCCCATGGTGAGAAAGGTTGTGGGGCGGGGGCTGAGGTGAATGGGGTGAATGGGGCTCTGGGCCAGGGGCAGGTCGTGAAGTTACGGGAGGCTCATCCAGGGTCACGGTGGGGGTACAGCTCCCTGGAGCAGCAGACAACTTTGGGGCAGGCATGGGGGAATATGCCCACCATATTTGCGTGTGCAGCAGAGGTGGGCTGCCCACTGCCGGCTCTGTGCCCTGCTGCCTTTGCCCTGGGAGTCATGTGATGTCATGCTGTGCCTCCAGTTGTTATGTGGGCTGGGGATGTGCAGCTTCTGGGGCAAAGGCAGCAGGGCACAGAGCCCCTGTCTGCCTTCCTCCATTGACAAATCTGGGGGGCATATTCCCCCCATGCCTTTCCTGGGGGTGTGCACAGTGGTGGGGAGTTGCACCCCCTCACACACCCCATGGCGCCATGACCTGCCCCAGCCCTGGGATCCCATTCACTGATCTGCACCTCCCGCCCCTTCCCTCTCCCCCACCCCTTCCCCTCCACAGACTTACCTACTGATCACTTCTCTATATATAGCCAGGCTGTGTTCCTGGCTGCATATATGCTGTGGCTGCTCATGTGTCTGTGCCTATGCCTATGCACATGCCCCCCTGTACTGCTGCAGCCCAGAGCCCATACCCAGGCTGCCCTGCAGGCCTCTGCACTACCACTGCTGCCCCACTGGGAGGTCAAGAGGCAATGGTGATGGCAGTAGAGTGGAGCCCAGGTACAGACTCCAAAACCACATCCACCTTAACACATTAAAAAAATTAATGCAAAAACCAATTAGTGTGTTAAATGTGCACACTAATTGTGCATAATTGGCAGCCCCACTATAAAATGAAACACCTTTCTAGCAGTAAACCATTTCTTTTATAGTACTTAATTCAAAATTGGGAGCTCAAACAAAAGCCTCATCTTGGTGGCTCTGCAGGCATGGTGAATTACTTCTTTTATTCTTTAGGGAAAAAAATGCCAACATAGCCACTGTACAAGGTAGCAAGATGCAAATAAACTTAGTTAAAAATGTTTCATGACCTTATGAGTAATGTTTTTCTAAATATAAGCAGTTCTATATTTTCCATAAAAATATCAATAGTGTTCTGAAAACAGCAAGCATTTGGAATGTACTCAAATGCATTATCTGAACTATTCAGTCACTCCACACAGTTACTCTAAACATTTTCTTCCCAACAGTCACTAATTCAGCAGTAACATCCCATACAATTCATATCACCAGCAGCATACACTGTGAACAGGAATCATTTTCCCACTGCCCTCTTCCTGTGACTATGACCCACTACTGCAGTCCTATAGAATTATTTTTATCATTGTACTAGTAGGTTAGAGTAGTGGCAGTTCATGACATTTCTCATACTGATTTTTGTGAAACCTTCCAACATCTACACCTTCACCAGAAATATATAATCACTACAATATATTACAAGAGGGGTAATATCTTTTTCTGACTGCAGATTTTATCCCCCAATATATTAATTCTTGAAGAAAAAGTTTTGCAGTGTCCTGAAGAGAAGGCGTCTCCTTCAATTAATCTACAGCCAAACGCCCAGTGAACTCATCAGAAACCTTGCTAAAAAATGTAAAGGATATAGCCAGTCCTTAGTAAAACCAACCAGAAACTTTCTACCGTAAATTTCTGGAAATTCAAGACCCGAGATACTGTGGAACCAATTCAGTATGCGTTTCCCTCTTTCAGTCTTAAGTGTCTTGGGGTTCAAAACTATCAGAACAAGGCAGATTGTATGCTTTCATATTGTAGAACACCAATCTCATTTTACAGATGGTGAGCCAAGGACTAATTAGCTGTAGTTGTAGTAGTAGTAGTTTATTTACAGCCTTCACTAAAACAAGACTGTTGGATTATGTGAACTATAAGGTCAGAGATCATGTGCTTAGTAGATAGAGGGTTAAGAATTCTGTCAACTCCTTTCTGAAACTACTGACAAAATAGACCTGTTTGGATACGTACACCCATTACTCCCAGGAAAAGATAACCTCTTTGAAGAAGAAAGCAAGAATCTGATAGCTAGATCATTTAACATTCCAAAACAAAAATTAAATGGGTGAAAGAGCCTTAAAAACAAGGCCAAAAATGGAAGACAGGGCAGTATGTGTACTGAAAGATTTTCTCAATTTAGCCTAATTTCAGATCTTGTTTATCTGCTCTGCACAGAAAGGGGACTCTAAAAATTTGCTCTTTTCAACTAATCTGCTTGCTTCATGTGCAAACGTAATGCTGAAGTTAGATTTAGACAATAAACTAATATATTGCATCTGGAACAACTATGACAATAGAAAAAAATATTTCCTTCCACTATCTTGCATTACTAACACCTTTTTAATGTAATCAGTTTCTATAAGTTCAGCCAAACTCTCATATTTTGAAGAGAGATATAGTATCTGTTTGATAAAAGGAAGATCCTGATTGCATTAGATCTAGTGCAATATATCATTTATTTTTATGAAGTTTGGATTTAAGGCTGTACTTAGCCCTAATTCTTATTGTAAAAGAAAGTTTATATACTGTCTACACAAACCTGATTGATGGAGACCAGACACATACACACTTGATTGGTTGATGGGGCCAAGCATACACAAGTCCGTCTGATAAGGGTAGGCACAAACTAAACTTCCTCCATTAAAAGTCACGCTTTTCTGGCAGTGGAAAAGGGCTTGTGCACAGCTGCTGTTGGATAAAATATTCTTCATCAGCATATACATCCCCACATATCTTCATTTGGCCAATTGTTTTTTAAAAAAGCTTTAAAACACTGATGGAGTTAATACACACAAAGACTCTTTGTGAAGCAATTAGTTTCTATCAAAACCAGACTCAAATCCACAAAAGCAAAGAAAAAGCAAATTTAAGCAACCTGAAAGAACAGGTCCTCTGTGCACAGACACATTTTAACAGTGCTGCACCTTACACTTACCATCAGCCAGGTGCGTGAATGTTAATTTTGTCCAATTTTGTCTAAGCTATGTAGATTGAACTGATAAGCAAGTGAAGAGACATTCACTTTTGATTCAAGAAATGCAGCCACATGCCTGCAGTGGCCCTGGCCAGAAGCTAGGGGGCTGTAGAGCATGTTTCCCTGCTCAGCTAGACCACACAACTTGGGCCAAGGTTAGTCCATCCTCCTTGTGAGTTTTTGTAAGAGGAGCAAAGCATCCTGGGATGCTGGGGGACTGTGAGTGAACCTGAATTTGGAGGGGAACTTGAATCTGGGGCAGGAGTTCAATACACTGATTTAACCTAAATCACTTAAATTTGATACTACATCCACCCAGGTTTATCTTAAACCAATTTCCACCGTTTCTAAAATGGTTTATGTGCACTGAACTTCTGTTGCGTCACATATCTAAACTGGTTTTGATCACTTATACCAGATTGTGTAATTTCTGTCACTAGTTAAGGGGAACAGTTAACATTGTGACATGGGGTAGTAACCCCATGTGTTACATATGTGTGTACACACCATATTAATCAATACATAGGCCCAAAAAGACATAGAATACATGTTGCAGTTTAATCACAAGTTACAGCTCAAAATAGAATTTCAGCAACTGATTTTTATGAGGAATATTATGCAGGAGGTATAGTAAGCATGATGGCAGCCCCTTCCAGTATTAAAAATCCATGAATCTATAAAC
Source organism: Crocodylus porosus (assembly GCF_001723895.1). Classification (NCBI taxonomy): domain Eukaryota; kingdom Metazoa; phylum Chordata; order Crocodylia; family Crocodylidae; genus Crocodylus; species Crocodylus porosus. The sequence continues at coordinate 20,747,935 of NW_017728913.1, read as the reverse complement.
AGAATCAGCATTGGCAGTTTTCATCTGAATACCAAAACTACCTGATGTTAACCTTTTTTGTTATCATGTTGATATGTATGCGATCTATTATGTGGTAAATAAAAATAATGTATTATAATTCCTTCATTTTGTAACAAAAAACTGTATTTCTGATAATATGAATACCGAACTCTGTAAGGTTGTTGGTATTTGGCCCTTAAATAGACTTCAGTACACCAAAACTAACACTACCTTGGGACACTGCAATAGGCACACACTTAGCTACCAAGGACAGCTCTAAAAGGGTGGTACTGTTAAATTTCATTGCAACTTGACATGTGTTTGAACAAAACTAGATGCTGTCAGAACTGCTAGGTGAGCTAGCAAAACAGTGCACTCAGAAGGTTCTTATGTTCAAACAGTTATGCTGAAAACAGGATTACAGAAGCTGAAGTGGCCGTGTACCAAAAATACAACTAGCAATTCTCTCTCAAACAAGGCTATAAACAAATTACATTGCTAATGAAGGAAAAAAGTGCATAAATTGAAATGTAAATTATGATTGGCCCATGGGCATTTCTTTATTATAAAAAAAATATCCAGAAATTTGACAGGGGATTAGATTCCTAAATTATATTGAAAAAATGCCAGTGAGAGGATTAAAGACATTTTACAAGACATTTTAAAATCCTGATATCTGCTGAGTTAGTGTAGTGGTAGGAAGCAAAAGGAGCTTCTCATCATTTTACAGCAGCTGTGAAGGATTGTAACCTATTGTTCAGGGAAAGACAGGCTTCAAAAAATGATGTCTTGACCAGAGAACAGTCTGATTTTTAGGGGCATAATGAGGCTCCTCAATTCTATAACCCTATATATTAGGCAAGAGCCCATCATCAGAATTAAAAGACACTGGGCTCATCTACATGAGACACTAAACATGCAGTAGCCTAATAACATTGTGCAGTAGCGTATCAGGCAAAAACCACGCTAATAGCTACTGAGCAGTAAGTGTCATTAAAAACCCATGCGCTGGTGCTACTGCACAGTAGTATGAGTTACTGCACATTGACTTAGTACTTGGTTAGCCAAGTACTAAATTTAATGCGCAGTAACTATGGTGCATTAATGAATATGTAAATGCACCCACTAAGCATCTTGTAGGATGGGATGATAATCAGCAGATGCTAACCACAGCTAATAACTTTTTTCTTTCAAAGACAGCTAATGTCTTTGGCCACAAAGAGGTGTTAATTTTCAGTAGTGAAAATTTCTAAGAAATAGCTGAGAAATTTCCATTGACAGAAATAGTTTCAGGACAGGGAGCAATACCAACATTCAGCATTCAGACACTCCTTTCTCCTCCTCTCTGCACCATCCCCAGACCTGAGGAAGGTATGGAAAGCAGTAGTTGCTCTACTCCTCTCAGCTTCTGGAGAGGAGTACATTGGTGTGGAAAGATGCCCAGTACCTTCTGCAGACTGGGGGAAGAAAACAGCTTCCTCTGTCCCACTCCCAGTCTCCAAGAACAGGGTAGAGGGAGCAATGGGACAAATTCAACCAACAAAGCAGTTCCTGGCCTAGGCAAGAGGTGGGGAGCACTGCCCTGCTGCTCCCTGCCCATGCCCTTCCAGACCAGGAGAGGGGAGAAGCTGGACAAAGCCCCCAGCTGACTCCCCAAACCAGGCAGTCCATAGTTCAGGAAAGAGGCAGGGAGCAGGGCAGATGCTGAAGGGTAGGGAAGCAGCAAGACTGCTCAGACTAGGGACCCAAGTTTGAGAAGCAAGTAAGCGGGCTTTGCTCCAATGGTCCTCAATGATCCAGAGGGGACTGGAGCAGTGGGCAAAGCTCCCCGTGTCTGCTCCTCTGACCAGGGACCCTAAGAAGCCTAAGAAGCAGACAGAGAGAAAGGACTGGCTACAACTCTCCTCTGCTCCTGGTCACCAAAAGCAGAGAACAGAGGGAACAGCAGGGCAAACCTCCTGCCCACTCCTCAAACTGGGGATCCTAGTTTGGTAAAAGGATACAAGTCTTTAATGAAAAAATCAAATAAGCACTTGCAAAAATTAGTCTAAAATATTTGTCATTAATGAAAACATTATCTGAAAAACTAGCTGAAAAACCACAGTTTAACTTCATAGAGGTAGCAGGATACTTTATACAAGTTAGACAGTGAGGAATTTCAAGCATGCCATTCATTTTTAAACACAGTGGTAAGGAAATCTCCTTAGTTATTTAAATTACATAAGAAAAACCACCCATTAAGAATCCTTTTAACAACAACTAATCTTACTTCAATTTTCTCATTCAAATATCTCCATGGAACAACTTATAAACTTCAGTGCTTATAAAACTAGACCTTTGGCTACAGAACCATGAACAGTGATCAGTCTCTTATTTTTAACCATGCATCTTCATATACAGCGTCATGAAGCAGCTTTGGCACAATGGATTAATATGGAATCAAAATGTTTATCAAGAAACTTGAGTTGACTCTAAAAAACTGATGCCAAATTTTACACAGGTAGACACTCACATATGAAATCTCATCAAACATACTAAGTCTAGCAAAACTCACCATCTTCATTTGTTCATTCTATGGTATGCCAGAGTAGAAAAAGGGAAGGGAAAAGTGGAAGCAGTGCTTTTAGTTTAACTAAAAAAAGTTAAGCTTTTAATCTCAGAATTTCCCCAAAATACCATGCTGTCATTACTGGTGGTTATGTTTATATATAGCTAAGGATGTCAGGAAAACTAACAGATCCACTCTGAAGAGATAAGAGAGAATATTAAGAAAAGATATAGACTTAGTGTAACTATGTTACTCAGTGGCCATATCTACATGAGATATTGACTGGGCATGTCTACACATGCATTTACACTGGCTTAAATTTACTGTGCAGTAAGCAAGAATAGCCTGCCAGCTACATGTTCAGGGGTTAAAGTCCATTACCATTGTGTGTGTAGACTGACTAAAGATAGTTCCAAGTCAAGCCACATGGGCATGCACATGTAGATGCATGCTCATACTGCACAGTAATTTTGGTTACTGTGCAGTAAATGAGCATGTGTAGATTCACCCATGTGCAGTAGCCCAAGACTACTGTGCGGTAGTGTCACACAGCAGAACCCATGACAAGGTACTGCTGTGCTGTAGTCTTGGGGCTCCTGCACAGTAGCATCACGAAAAAGCCATTTGTCAGTTCTACTGTGCAGTAACTCAGGTTAATGCACAGTCAGTTAGTACTTGTTTATACAAGTAGTCAACTAAACGACTGTGCAGTTAATGACTGCACAGCCAGCATCTTCTATAGATGTGGCCAGTATTTTCCTGGACACAACCTGGGACTAGATTTTGTGGGTGTGTCCAGGGCAATGGAAACCCATAATCAAATACACAAAGCTATCAGCTGCATAAATAAAGTTTTCAAAACTAGCAAAAAAGATAAATAATAATTACTGAACAATCAAGTCAATGCACCAAAAAAATCTACAATATAATAATATTCCTGCATCAACTTTCTGTCAGCCACAAAGCAGCAGGAATGTGAAAAGAAACCATGGAAAAGATAGGAATCTTGTGGCTATTACAGGCCAGATAATAGCTATTTCTAGTTACATACAATACATTTAACAAGTCCAGGCATAATTCACTGTGAACTTGAATTGCCTCTTAGGATGGAAGCTTTTGGAAATCATTAGACTGAAATTAAAAAATTGCCTGAACTAAAATGTATAGGAAAAAAGGTTCCAAAGAAATTTGACATCAGGATAGTAAGAATTTGTCTGTGTCACTTAAATTAAGGAAGCAATGGGGGTTTATGCATTAAAGCATAACAAAAAACAATGAAGCATTAAAACCCATAATAATTTTAATATTGAATCTGGATTTTTAAAACTGTTTTAAAATCTATTCTAACCACAAATGTTTCAATTTAGTATTTTAGCAATCAAGCAATGGCTTTCTTAAAGCTAACTCAAATACTTACAGGGCTTGGCCTCAGATTAGATGAGTTTCCTTGCAGTTGTACTACTAGTAAAGGTCATCAACCTGAAGTTGAGTCAAAGCTATTTTAGTTCTTAAAATTACTGGATTCAAGACTGAATCTCTAATCGTCTTCTCAAGAGTGTAATTCCTGAGAAAAATCTATTAAGACAGTTCTCCTGTGCTTCTGTGAAACAAAACCATGCAGTCTGTAAAATTCAATTGTTTTCACCCTTGCAGTTTCACTTGCACATACTTTGTGTGCAATTACCTCAGGTCCAGTATTCAACTTTCAACTTTAAGTACATGCACACATAAAGCACTTTCTCTCACTCCTGTTCCTCCAGCTCCAAGGATCTGCCATTTCCTTTGACTCCTTCCTCCCTACTGATCTCACATACATTCTCCTCTACAGTTTCCTTTTCTATCCTGGTTCCCCACATTTACTTTCCTCTTTATTTCATTCACAGTTTACTACCCATTTCATTCTTCCTTCTCTCATAACACACTTCATCCATCTGTAACCCTCTGTGCCGCTTGCTCCCCATGGAATCTTGATTCAACATATTTTTTTAAGGTTGCTTACTAACACATAATTATCCTTTCATTCCCCATAGCCTCTTTCCCAGCACTATTATATTGTCCAGTCCTAAACCAATAAAGGATGATGCAAGGGACACCGTATTTGTGTCCCTGAGCATTGCTGACTTGAGACAATGGACAACTTAGCTCAGGACAGCCTTGATACAACTTTCAAATATTACTTGCCCATTATTGCCATAATGCTGAAGTCGGATATGGGCGTCTCATCACGTGAACAGTACTATGTGTTAGTGGTCAAATTGGTAAAGTCTTTTAGAGATAGAAGCAAAAATCAGAAATTTATTAAAGCATTTAAAATAACTACAAATATTGATCGTTAGGCAGGGATAAACACCAAGAACAGTTTTTTTCCAAAGAAAAGTTAATAGAAAAAGGAGACCTCCATGGGACCCAAAATGAATCTTCTCCTGTTATGGAGACTACAATTCATGCAACTGCCTGAAGGAGGAGGCTGTGTGGCCTATGGCATAGGGTACTAGACCGTGACCCTTGATAGCTGGGCTTTTCACCCAGTTTTGTGCTGAACTTCATTCAGCATTGCTGACCTTAGGCAGGCCTTTTTCTACCATACAATTCAGTTTTCATATGGGTAAAATGAAAACAGTAATACTGAGGCCTCCACCCTTTTAAAATGATACTTTATGATCTATGAATGAAGAGCACTATGCAAGAGCTAGGGCGTGTGTAGACGAAATGGGGGCCCTAAATTGTGTGACAGCTGAAAATTATGTCTGTGTGATAAAGGTGTTTGCTGAAGGCTCTATGAAGATTAGACCAAGTTTTTTTTTCTGTCATTTGTTCAGATATTAAGGTATATGTTGTTGCTAAGAGCCTAATTAAAGTCTAAGATGTAGTAAGGCCTCGTATGAAGTAAGACGTAGTGAATTTACCAAAGCCTTATAGAACTGATGGTAGGCCCTGTGGCATAGTTAAAATTAACCTTATCAGAAGAATGCAAGGCTTGTACTGCTATTGGTCAGTCTAAGGACAGTTGAAGTAAAAATAATCTGAATGGCTGTAAGTTATCAGCATAGTTCAGAAGTTATAAATTGCCTGGTACATCTGGAAATCATTTAGAAAGAAGATACAGCTCTGTGAAAGGAACTACTAATTAGCTGCTGACCTGGATCAGTGGGCCCATGGATCTCGAAGAGCCCAAGGACTGAATACCAGGGTCCCTCACAGTACCCCTTGGACAGTGCTGATTAGGGACGCCTGACTTCGCTGAGCTTTGTAGAAAGAGAAACTTGTCTTACATCAGGCAGAGGGGACTGCCGATAAGTTGCCAACGCAAATTATTATCGTCTGTCATTATCTGTCTTAATATACTACGCATAGTCATGTTTTTGTTAAGTCAATAAACCTTTCTTACCTTTCTACCCTCGACCACACTCTCAATCCCAAACCCTCTGCAGGTGGCTGGGACAAATTGAAGTGGTGGGTTTTTAAAAACACCACTTCAATTTAAGGACAATTAAACCCCTACATCTTACACAAACTTGACTTAACTGCCTCTCTGGTGGCAGGGAGGGAAGGGTGAGCTGCCAGTAGGTGGAGCAGTCCATGGGCTGCAGCAGGGGGGTTGGTGCTTCCCTTTGCAGCAGCAACAGCAGCAGCAGCAGCAGCAGCAGCAGCAGCAGCATGTCCCTCCCCAGTGGCACCTGTCCACAGGCACCCAACTGGGGCAGTCCCAGGGGGCACCACAGCCAGAGGGGAAGCACTGGGCCCCCACACAGCTCAGGGAGACAAGCTTCTGGGGTGGGGGGGAAGGGAGGGAAGATTAGGCTCACCATTTTTTTTCCCTCTCTTAGGCAGAGTCTGCCTTTCCAGGCTGCTGCCAGGTTGCCTGCAGGGCTTTTTGCAGAGCCCCTGAGCTGCACAAACCCCAATGCTTTGCTCCGCAGCTGGTAGGGCAGCAAACTAAAACTCTTTGGAGGAGTTTTATTTTCCTGCGCCCCAAGTCATTTAAGGCACATTATGTCACCAAATATGCTACAGCAGCTGTAATTAATGCACAATATGCCATCAAGGCGTGCAAACACTGACACCATTAAAGCAATGCAAAAGCATTTAGCCTACTTTAAAGTGCTGTGCACACCTGCCCCTATATATCAATACTATATTTATGGTCTCAGTGGCCTTTCCCTAAATGTGAAAGTCCCACAGAAGATCAGAGTTGCTATGCAGACAACCTTTGACCCTCAAACACCCATTAAAACAATGCATCCAGAGTATTCCTTTGGCAACAAATTCCTCACAATGTCAGGGTAATCAAGTTGGGAAAGCTGAAAAGATAATACTATATAATATGTTTTGACTGCATCCACAAGGTCACATGCAGGACAATTCTTGTCCTTTCACACTGTGCCCAAGTCCAGTTTCCAGACCACATGAAGGGCTCTAAAAAGTTGTCAGTTTTAGCTGAACTACACTGCAAACAGGGAAGAACTGACACACTATTGATCAACTCTGATTATGAAAATAATGGGGGTGAAATGACTAAGTAGACAGCAGTATTTGTAACAAAAATAATCATCCATATATATTAATGATTGCATGTATTGGCCTAACTAAAACCTTAAATATAAAAAAAGTTATCCTAAAATCGTATCTGCCAAAAGAAATAACGTTTCCTAAATTGACATTGATATTGAAATGAAATTAAATGAAACATTTTACAAGACTTTCTTCTGAGAAATATAATATTGTTTATTCCCCTTCCTTGTAGGGTTTTTTTTGAACATTTATTGCCAGCAAAAAATAAAAAACAGAAAGCTTCAGAAACAGCTGAGTGTAGATGGATCTGATTCTGGGTTGGGATGAGGAGACACTACCTTCTCATTACTTCAAATGATTAAAGGAATGAGAAAGAACACCACCTCTGGTACCTTCTGAATTTAAACAGCAAACCATAGGGTTTCACTGGAAGCAAGAGCATTGAGCATTTAAAAGTACTATGGAAACAGGTCATTCACCCTATTTCCTTATTGCGGGCAGTCAGCTCCATGGTCAGGTTTAGAGACTATTTATTTTACATGGGCACAGTAAAAGAAAAAGAACAAAAATGTAAGTATGCAAACTGCAAACAAATGAGCAAATAAATCCCAAAACCTGTGTTTTTTTTCTTCAGACCCTGGGAGGCATTACTCAGGCTCACTGCACCTCCTCCCTTCCCTTTGCTCCAGGAACATTTAACTCCCTCTCTGGGTCCACTCTCACCCAGGGGTCATCACCTGCAGTTGTTCCCAGCCTTCCAGCCAGGCACACTCCTAACTGTTTAGTACCTACAGTCTCAGGCTGAGCACCTCAACACATAAAAAAGGTGAGCGTTAATTAAAACTAGTTTGGATATTAAAAAAAATAATAAGTCCTTAAAGTATAACTAATAAAATAATAATAGAAAATAGCAAGTTCTTCAAAAACAGGCAAGAAGTAAAAATTATTTTTACTAAATATATGCTGTGATTAAATATTACTAAAATTCAGTTATGCAGATAAATATAACACTACACTGTATGTCACATGCAGTTCATTTATCCTAAATGTAACTAACAGAAAACCGCTGTAGCAAGGAACTGAACAGTTTCTCTTATCAGCATGTCTTACCCACTAGTGACTACAATGACCACAGCTTATATACTCAAATCCAAGTTGGCTTAAAATAGCTAGTTTGGGGACGGCTACATTCAGGGCAAGGATATCAGTGCAAACTAACCATCCCTGAATTTCCCCAGCTTTCCAGAATGGGTTTGGCAGTCTGCTCAGATTTCCATGTCGCTATGGCCACATTGCTAGCATACTTCAAAGAAAGTTGAAGACTGTGGCTGTATGACCTGCAGTCGTTACAATATAGCCATATCTTCAAATCTACAGACTTTAACCACTAACTCAGATGAAGTTACCAGAAGTCACCACAGCCTTTGCCTAGTCCCGGTAAGAATGCTAGCTTTCCCCACATTTCCCACTATCGGACATTTCCCACTTTCTTCCTACCACCTTTTATTATATTTAATTGATGGATGCTGGAAGGTTGGTGACTGAACTGGGACAAGGTTGTCAGGCACCGTCTGTGATGTATGATTATGAAGATCCCTCTAGGCAAGATATATACCCTAACTTTTTATTTTGGGGGGCGGGGGGGCAGTATTAGACGCTTTCTGTGAGTGTGCTGCATTCAGATAAATTGAAGTGATACAAAATGATTTATGACTTTCCAACTTTTACTTGTAAAGAAATCTCTGTAATGCAAAGATTGCCTTCATGAAAAAAGGGATCCCTGTGAAAGTACCTAACCAGTATAGGAGTTTTTCCTATACAAAGAGGTATTTTATTTAAAATCTTGCTCTTTATGAAAGTTGCCTTTTCTTTACTGAAGATATTTCTTTATGGCAACAGAAATTCTGATGCCCTCCTAATATTTTTGAGGAGGGAGCTAAATTAATTTTTTACTATATTTTCATTCTCATGGCAAATGTTTCTTCTAAAATAAATGTTTTTATGATGTTCAGATTTTTCTCAAAAAAAAATCAACTTTCTCCACCATTTTTCATTTTCTTTGCTGATTTCCAGTTCTCACATTCCTCTAGTAAGTAAAGAAAAGGGCCTTCAACAAAACACTGTCTACTTCCTTGAAAACAAAGATCTTAATTAAAGGCTAATCTCTACTCACCAATCTGCTGGACAGTTTCATAGGGAATTGGATCTTTGATGAAGATTTTCATTAGACTGCTCAGCCAATTCAGGCTAAACATTTCCACAAAGATCCTGATCTTCAATGAAATAACCATTTTTTTCAAGGATATTCACCAACCAACACTGCACAAATACATTGGATTAGTAAAATCTACTGTGCATGAACTGGGTTAGTCACCAGTTTTAAATATAAGGAACACTACTGGGAGCATGTTATTTTCTACCTAAACTGTCCAAAAAGATTTCTTCAATTCACACCAGAAAAGGAAATTAGCTAACAAAAAAATCCTTGTTCTCCTATAACCAACAATTGAAAGAAGAGAATTTGCTTATGATGAACTGTGAAAAAATGAACAAAATAATTATCGAGGGAGGCCCAGGTCCCTAAACTCTCACGGTACACTTTTCTCAGGCTTTCTACTGTCAGAAGTTTTTAAACAAAAGATGAACCAAAAATAAATAAATAAATAAATAAAAAATCACAAGACTTGAAATGGGACCTTTTCTTAGGGCTAATTGTTATTTGCTTAGAAATCACCAAATTATTGGAATACTCAGAGGATGGTATCACACATTTGTTAAACGAAAACATCTTAAATATGATCTAATTCCCACTCTTCCTTAAAATAGGCACGTACTTCAAGTGGACTGCTCGGCTCAGTTTATAAGGTGGTTGGAGAAACAGCTCCACTTTAAACCCTAAGGGTGGCAACATAAAATATCCATATTAAGGGGACAGAAACACATTGCTAGCATTCTATCTATATAAAAAAGTAAGAACATCAATACAGTGAAAAAAAATTCTGAGATAAGTCCACCAGCTAGCTGGGTGGGTAAAATATTATGGTTTTCAGAGTGAAGTTAACCATGACATCCCAATTAGTCCTATATAAATAACATGATGTGATAATTCATATCTTCAATTAATTTTGAAACTTTACCACCTCAGTGGCAGTCTTGAGGCTGGATCCTGAAAAATGCCTTACTTTTGTCAGTAAGACCAGACTCCATGTGGATACATTTATTTTTCTGATTAAGAGAATAGGCTCTGCATAAAAAAGTTTTTGTATTTAAAACAAAATATTATTTTCAGATAAACTAAAACTACAGCAGGAATAAAAAACCACTTGTGCTTTAAGTTTTCCAAATACATGAAACAGCTGCTAATGCTGAGAGACAGACAAGGCAGCTGCTGCAAGGCTCACTTAGGATGCAAGATGCAGACATTTTTCATTAGCACAACCCCCCCCACCCCCCCGAAAACATCACCAAATCAATCAAACCAATGTCAAATCAAGTGTAACTAAACAATACAAGGTAAATGGGTAAATAAAAAGTTCTTAGTTATTGTTTTGTGGGCACAATGCTCATACTCAGCTATAAAAATGGGGAGGCATCTAATCTGTGTGGAATCTGAATAGAGTGTGGTGATCTATTTTCTAATACTACTTAAAACTGCAAAATTCAGAATTTCTCAGAGTTTCCAAAAATAGACTGTAGATCATTTAAATAAAATACTTTGTCTTATACGTAGTGCATAACCTAAACCATGTGTTCCCCAAGCCTAATATATTATTTGGCATTTTTAAAAATAATATTTGCATCACAATTGTCCAAAAAGGTAAAATGTGGCTGCAACATGTAACAGAGTATCATAAAATTTGTATTTTATCCTTTTTATAATTTTTACACATTTTTTCCCTTCCAACCTATATACAAGATACTATCCTTGTGCAAACCAATGAGATTTATAGTACAGTGAAGACTACATGAGATAATGCATGTGTAACTTATCAATGAATGACTGATTACAATTTCTTAAACTGTATTAGCAATACAACTTTATTAAATGTTTTAACAATCTCAATAAAGATGACTTCCCTGCATCAAGAACGAATACAGTCAGCTTGGCATTGTTACTGAAAGAAGGTAAAAATCTCCTTCTTTTGCTTGGCAACTTTCAGACTTTATTTTCCTTCTACCTAAAAGGCAAAACAGAAACTAGATATACACTTACATACAAATATATATACACATGTGCATTTTGCTCTGTCTCAAATATTTCTGTTCATGGCCAAAGGCATCACTAAATTCTTTGCGAGTTATTTCAAATATATGCAATTCTATTTGCTGACAACTATGAACTATGATTATGATGCATAATCAGAGAGGATAAAGAAGGTAAGATCACTGTCCCAAAGGAATTATAGAAAAAAAACTCTAGCAAGACAGTGGTGCGTGACTGCAAATAAGTTATGTTGGTGAATTCTTGTCTTCTTGGGGTCTTGGTCTGACACATTTTTGTGGAAATTGAGCAGACGGTTTAGGGCTGTAAATCCATGTTAACAATGTTAAGTAAAGTTGAGTTAGGCATCCACAGGCCAGGCAGCTGCAAAGTAGGAAATTACAAAGGCATTCTAAGAGGAAGAAACTTTAGTGTTTGCACCCTGACAGGTCACAAGTATACAAACTCTCATCAGGTAAACATAAATGTTAAAAAGAATGGATACCAAGGAAACAAAAGTGATCTGAAGTGGAAGTTGTGAAATGTTCATTTTTGAACAAAGACCAGCAGGACTACATTTGTATCAAGTGCATGCTGGTTGGCCTATCTCTAAGAAAAGGCATAGAGGTTCTAACAGTAGCTGAAAGAACAAGAATGAACCAAGGAAATTAAATTAAATGAAGCATAATGAAAGAAACTATCAAGGACGTTACAAACTAAGATAATGGATGCGAGTTAAGAGCAGCAAAAGGAGGTGAAAGAATGTGGCAACTAGGAAGAACAGTAACCAAACAGAATGCAAATATTTATGGAACATTTTATTCTAACCACCAATGATAAGCATTCTAGTCTCAGAAGCAAAAGAGGTTCAAAAGCAGACCAGGAATTACTCTGGTTATTAGATGAGGGATCAAGGTAAGTGGAATGAAATGGAGCCACCAGCAAGAAAGAGACAACAAATAATACCCACTGGTGGAGGTAATCCTTCATTTTGGGCAAACTGGACAGAAACTTCTGACACTCAGATCCTAAAGTTGTCATCTCTGCAGTGCAAGGTGCAATGATTTCACAATAAGTGTATACAATATTCTCAATAATACTGAATAATTCTCATTTACTGTATTTACTCAAATAGAAGACAATGTTTCCTCATTAAATACATTATCTGTCACCAACTAGCTGTCAAAAACAGAATGCACCCAGTAATGGAAACCAACTATGAAATTGATTAAATGCAGCCAATACTGAGCATGCCTGTAAAACACATGGCCATATTGGGCAAACATATTGATGGGAACCTACCACAAGGAAAAGTTAATGCAACCCTTCTGATAAGATATGTGGTAGTGCCCTCATCTCACTCAGTCCTCCTCAGTGATGATTCTTTTTCCAAGTCGTTATAAATCACTGTATTAAATACAGTTTGACTTCTTCATTCCCACAGCTGAGCTGTGCCTTTCTTTCCCAATTCCAATGATTCCTGTTTCTTCACCAACCTTAAATGTATGACAAACCCCACCAAATGAGGCCCCAAACAGTTCATCCAAAATCCCTCCGATGCCCCACCTCTCATCTTTTCTTTGCGCATGATTAATGTGGCTCCAGCATCCATGAGGTGGAGCCAGACCAGGTTGCCCTGAGCCTCATCTGCATTTAAATTTCTGGAGGATCCCAAGACTCGTGACAAGAACACAGCAGGTGGTAATTCTCACATAAGTCCTCTGGTGGGAGAGGAAGGAGGGTGTATCTGAAGTATATACACATATTGATCAGTGCTGAGCTATGGGGGTCACCATGGTTTGAAACACTGTTGACTCTGCTGGGGCCCAGCCCAACAAACTATGTAGTAAATCACAAGCTTTTTTACTTTGGACTTCTATAATGTATAGTTTGTAAGTAGGTGTGAAAGTGCTGCCTAAAAATATGCTCATGAAATACCTCTGCTAAAACTTGCAGCAGCTTCAAAAACAGGTAAAATGCATCAATTGTAGATGAACTAAGTCTATCAGTACCCAAAATAATTTTCCTATATATAATTTACTATAAGTATTTTTTATTTCAAAGTCAGTAGCTGCATCTACACATGCACTTAAGCTGAATAAATAAACTCTGGAGCAGTTTGAGCCATAGTAAACTACTCCTGGGTACTGTGTCTACATGTGTGCCCTGAACAGCAGCAATTTGAGCTGGGGCAGAGCAGGCCCAGGTTGACTAGGAAAACGGCAGTTAACCCAAGGCTGTGGGTGGTGGCATCAGGTGGTGGAGGGGCTGGCTAGGGCATGAGGGTGTTGAAAGTCTAAAGCCATGTGGCTAACCATCAGGCAAGAGTCTGGCCCACAGCTGGCTGGGCTAACCAGGCACAATTTACACCCTGGTCAGCATCTACAATGTGTTTAATCACAGTAAATTACCCCAGCGTAAAATAGTACTGTCTGTGACAGTATCATTTTATACCAGCATAAATCAGTTTACTGAGGCCTAATTCCATTGCCCTTATAGACAGTGACACCTTATTCCACAGCTAATTAGTCTACTCTGCAATAAAGTGCACATGTAGACATGGCTAGTGTTTTCAAGTTTGCCCCTCATTTCCATGTGTTCAGGGAGTGCAGGGTCTGGCAGTAAGGGTGGAGGGAAAGAGGCTGTAGGAAGAAGAAGGGGACCCCCTGACCCCCACAAAAGTTATTTTCCCTGCTGTAGCAGTGGAAGAGAAATGGATTCAAGGCAAACCTACATGAATTAGATTTTATACCTGAAAAGTTGTAACATATTTATAAATTTTCCATATATAGAATCTACTGATTGGGGGTTGTCTAATGTTCAAGTGCATATGGTATTTTAAACTTCAGAGAAACAAGATGCTATCTGGTGAAGGAAGGTGTGATTTACTACAGAATGGCTAGGGACAGACATTCAAAAAGCCTGATCCTGAATTGATTCACTTTTTGCAGATTAGTCTGAACTGTGAAGCTTAAACTGATTAATAACTGAACAGACATTCTCTGTTAAATTAGGAAATGCAGGCATGTGCCTGCAGTGGCTCAAGCCAGAAGCCAAGGGACACTAAAGTATGCTTCCAGCCACTGCCAAAGGGGAGGGAAGAGACATGCCCTCCAAGGCTCTCAGTGGAGTGGAGGGGGCATGGCCAGGCACCTTCCAAAACTAGCAGGACACACAGGATGCCAGCCACCAGCCTGTGAGTGGTGGCGGGGAGGGGGGGGAGCTGCTGCCAGACTGATGAATGGGGATGAGAAAATAACTCCTTTCTCTGAAGCAAGCATATGTTCCTTTCTCTGAACACAGCAATTTGCAAAGCATACAACAGAGAACTACCAAAAATCCTCACCTAAGCTAAGATACAGCCCAGCAAAACACAGCAGACAACTTAGTTTAACTCAAAATGTAAAGCAGGAAGACAAGAGAAAGCCTTGCATAAGTCTTACTAATCCCAAAGGCAAAGTGTCTCCTTACAGCCAGGCATTCAGTAAGGCTTTGTTCAGGTTTTACAGGTTCTGCTTTATAATGTATAATGCTTTCTGCATTCTTTGGTCTGCAACTCCCAGCCAGAAGCTGTCTGCAACTTCCCTTAACTCCATCTCCAGCACATGTGTGATGATTGTGAGGTCTTTGCCAATACTTTCCACCTCTCTCTCTGGTCCTGTGGGTCTTAGCTCTGGGCTCACAGGTGCAGGTCTTGCCTCTTTCGCCCCACCAGGACTGCTGTAGAATTAATCCCCTCCCTGGCTGCAAAGCCATGGAGGTCCTCAGGGGATGGGGAGAGGAGACAGAGGGAGGAATTTGCCTCAAAGGACATAGCAGGCCAGCATCTGGCCACACCTCACTCCTGCAGATGGGAGGGGCCAGCCCTGCTGTGGAGTAGAGAGCCCCACCCAGCCCAGAGAGCATACCAGGATGCTGGGGGTCTCTGATTTAACTTAAACCAGCAAGGGATCTGGGACAGACATTGCATAATTGAGCCAAATCAGTTAAGTCTGATACTACTACATTCAAGCAAGTTTATCTCAAACCAGTTTCATCCATTTTCAACCAGGTTTATGTGCACTGAAATTCTGTTCTGTTACAGGTTTAAACCAGTTTCTGATCATTTAAACCAGTTTATGTGTAATGTCTGTCCTTAGCCAGTTGGTTCAGGACTTAAGCAACACATTTCATGGCTCTTCTGGTGTCTTGTGTGACAGAAGTAATAAAAGCTGAAAGAGTTCCAGGTTGTCTGATTGATACAGGCATTTGGGACTGTAGCACAGAAAAATAAAAGTCTTCTGTGATTAGTAAAAGGGTGACAATAGCCAGAAATTTAAATGTGATTGTAGTAAGATATGGCTGCAGAAAAAACAAAGGTAATTTGGGGCACTGCACACAACAGATCATATCACGTAACACGGAGTTAATAGTCTCAACATGTTTTCCATCTACCACCCATACTATAATATATTTTATTCTAAGTCCTTCCTGGTTAGAAAGACATGGACAAACTGTAAGAAGTTGAAAGAAGAATATAATCCATTCCAGAGATAGAGTTACTTGGAGAATTAAGAGCTGAATACATTTAGTTTAGCTAAACAGACACTGAGCTAGGACATAACCACACGGTTTATTTAATTTCCTGGGATTCTGTGGCCATGTTTAAGTATAGGGTTGAAATGAATAGTTTTGATCATCTAAAGTTGAAAGGGGAAAATATCAGTCCAAATTCCTTCCATAACTATTGTTTACAAGAAATATATTTTAAAACTCCCAAATATTAATATTTGAACAATGCAAAAAGGCAAAAGTAGAAGCTAAATGGGATACTGAAGGAGTGGGCATATAAGGAACATGATGCAAATAAGTAAAGGAAAAGGTAGATACAATATATAAAGAGAAACTTCTGGATAATAATTTTATTAGTGTTATTATTTCAAAACCAAAGACCCGCTAGCGGGAAAATTCAAGCCAAAATTGAATAAATCATCAGAAGATCTACTATAGGGTACAGGCAGGGTATATTTTAGATTAGAGATTATCAACTTGTTGAGTGCCTCAGTGAGATTACAAACAGCTGTTAGGAAATGACAACCACCTCACCCTTCCTATGATGCTAAATAGGAATGGTTATATGGTTATTGGTTTGGAAACACTGCACATGGACAACCAGTGCACAACACCTAATAAGGTTTTCCCATATTTAATTAACATGATTCAATTAAAATAACAGACCACATATTTTAAAAATATTTTCACTGAAACTTGTCATTAGAGTTCAATAGAGGGGAAAATTAACAATATTGATCATCAGTACCAACACAGATGGCTGTTCTTTTAAATAAACAAATAAATAAATAAATAAATAAAAGGAAAATGTTGATAGTCACAGAGAAATGGAAATCATTTATTTAATTCTCCCTCAGTTTTAGGCAGTTTAAGCAGCTGCCTAAAACTCTCTCTAAAAGAGAGAATCCCTAAATAATCATTAAATGGAACCAAAGAATTATACAAAAGCCAAATGACACAGAAAGGAAAATGCATTTCTAAGGAATAATCTGGCATTCAAGATCACAGTTCTCATCCTAACACATGAAATAACTGTTGCCCTATTTACGCTGCATTAAATTTAGCCATGTAGCATTATTCAATGATATCTAAACAAAACCTTATGTTCACTTCAGAAAGTGATTTCTATTACCACTTAAAGCTTCTTCTTACAGTAACTTTTGTCGCATCCCTCACTTAAATAATTCCATATTACTTTTAAAAACATCATTCTACCACACTGACTTTAAAGAAAGGGCAAAGAAATCAACTCATAATAATGCTTTCTTGGCACTGGCCCTAGGCTTAATACTCAATTTTGGATCAGTGTAATTTTTTTTTTATCCCTGTCTGCATATTCAGCAGATGTTTCCAATATTATTTTCTTGTAACTGAGGCACAATTCTGATCTACATAGTTAAGTAGTTGAAGTATGAATGCTGTGTTCTGTATCATCCAATTTATGTTATGGTTAAAAATGGCATTGATGAATCCCATTCCTCAGAACTGTTTGGCTTGCTCATTCCTGATTACTGATAGATTTTTTTTCCCAACATTTGTAATGTAAGTCCACCTTCTCCCTCCCCCACCAGATCTTCCACTCCTGGAACTCTGCATAGCTACTCACTGGTTTTTGGACATGGATGATCAAAAAAGAAATCTTTTAAATTTTCTGATTTTTTTTTTTCTTTTTATCCAGAAAATAGTAAACAAAAAACTGTTAGTCTGAAAAGCTACTGGGGTTTCTAAAGTCCAGTTCTGAATTAACCACAAGGGCTAAAAAATGAATGCTATACAAATCTCAGCTTTACTTAAATTTATAGCATTTATTCTTGCTTATTGTAGTTCAAAGGATCTCAAATCTTTAATTATATAATTATAGCATTTTGCCTCTTCTTCCATATACATTTCAATTCTGACCTCATTTTCAGTTTTGTTGCTTTCAAGAATCCTTACTTTGCTGCAACTGTTATAGTGTATTATCTGAAAACTTTGCAATCACAGTTTAAAAATGCTTTAGAGTGGTAAACCTCTCCTTTTCATTAGTAGATAGATTTCCCTTCCTGTTTAAGAAGAATTTACACACATTTTGTGTAGTCCATATTTACCTCCTTCCCGAGATTTGGCTTTGCATAGCATATAAAACATAGCCTAAGCTTTCTTACTGAATTTAGTTATGCCTATCAAAACCTTCTCAGTGCCAGACACTTAATGCTTCAACTTCTACTATATTACTGACATGTTGCTGCTAATAAGCTATGCCTGCCGCTCTCTCAGAGAAGCAGTTGCATTGAATTTTACGTGTATATAAAACTCCAGAGTGAATGAGCTCTGTGTCCTTAGGTAGGGTCTTAAGGTCTGTGACCATTTTAAAACCAAATATTAGAACTCAGCTGAGGTACTAAAACAAATGTAAAGAGAAAAGCTGTATGATAATCTGCATAGCCTGATTATGATTGTCACCTATTTTATTAAGATCTATTTACTGTATGACTAGTATATGACAGTTCAAGAATAGCCTATTTCATAAATGTATAGAATAAAGAAATCCATAGAAAAATCAAATCATAAGTAAAGCAGGGGAACCACAGCAGTTAATGTCCTGTTGCCATTAAATGTTGTCAACACACACTCAACACATCCCAGGTAGAGGGCAACGCTCCCTGCTACTGAAGGCACAAACCCCCACAGTCCATATCAGTATGACCATGGGTTAAAATTCCTTCCTGACCCCAAAAATGGCAACTGGTCTGACCCTGAGTGGAGAGACAAGATCTTCTAGCCAAGAACTTCCAGCTTGGATCCCAGCAGAAGCATTGGCAAACCCCAGCGAAAGTCCCCAGCTTTGGCTATAGCCAACACTCAACACCTCTAGGGAAGCTTAAAAACATGTAGCAGAAAGGCAGAGGGAGCAGAGGCAACCAGCAAAGCCAAGAACCATGGGAAATACCCATGGTAGAAAATAAGCGTAGCTACACCTACATCATCCCTGAGCAGTGGCTGTCCATCCAGTTCTTGAACACCACCAGGGATGAAGAGTCCACAATTTACCTTGCCAATCTATTCCCAAGACTTACTCTCAAGTTAACCATCACCTTCACATCCTCCATCAGTTGCTCCCTGTTGTTCAGGACAAGGTCCAAGATGGATGATTCCCTAATGTATATTCTCCACTTTCTGAAAGAGAAAGTTGTCCTCCACACAAATTAGGAACTGGCTTCACACAATGTTTGGCTGCATTGTGCTTCCAACAGATATCCAGAAAACTGAATTCTCCCATCAATACCATTCCATGGCTTTTTGATAAATTTGTCACCTGCATGCACCTCTTCTTCCTCATTAGGCAGCCTATAATATAATGTTGGAGCTTTATGGTGCCATGTCTTTCACTCTTTATCTTCACCCAAATGCATTCATTCTGCTTTGCTGTCTTCTTCCTCCTGAACCAAGGAACAACGTATGTGTTTTTGACGTGAAAGGCAACACTGCCACCTTCTCTCCTGTCCTTCTGAAACACAGTTTTCAATCCTTTATGTTCACATTCCAGTCATAAGAAGTGTCGCACCAGGTCTCAGTGACACCTATGACAGCGTACTTTTTTCCACAGGCTGAAGCTTCCAGCCCATCTTGTTTATTCCTCATATTTGGAAGATGGAAAGAAAGAAACAGCAGGGTCTCCAAAGGATCTGTGTTGGGACCAGTGCTATTTAATATTCGTTAATGATCTGGAAAAGGGGGAGAGTAGCAAGGTGGCCAAATTCGCAGACAACACAAAATTGTTCAAAGTGCTAAAAACCAGGGCCAATTCTGAGGAACTACAGAATGGTCTGACCTGATTGAGCAAGTGGGCAACTAAATAGCTGATGAAATTCAATATAGACAAGTGTAAAATGATGCACATGGAAAAAACTAACCCAAATTATACCTACACAATGATGGGCTCTACATTAATTATTACCACACAGAAAAGAGATCTGGGAGTCATTGTTGACAGTTCACTAAAAACATCAGCTCAGTGCTCAGCAGTCACCAAAAAGGCAAACCAAATGTTACAGGTTATTAAGAAGGGAATTGTAAATAAAACCATAAGTATCATTATGTCCCTTTATAAATTCATGATGTAGCCACACCTTGAATACCATGTCCAGTTTTGGTCCCCACATCTCAAAAAGAATATGGAACAACTAGAGAAGGTACAGAGAAAGACAACAAGGATGATTAGTGGTATGGAGGGGCTTCCATATGACAAGAGATTAAAGAGCATAGGCCTATTCAGTTTAGAAAAATGATGTCCAAGGGGAAACATAATAAGTTTTTACAAAATTCTAAATTGGGAAGAGAAAGGAAATAGGGATTATTTATTATCCCTCACAATACAAGAACTAGGGGTCACAAAATGAAACTAGTAGGTAGTAAGTTTAAAACTAACAAGAAGTCTTTTTCACATAGCACGTTATTAAAGTCATTGCCATAAGATGTTGTGGAAGACTGTTTAGCCAGATTCAGAAAAGGAATGGACAGATATTAATAACTATTGGGCATGGGAGTTAGGGGTATGGTCTCTAAATCAGAACTTCCTAGACCTTAATGCTGGAGGCTCCAAGTGAGAGGGGAACAGTGGAAAAAACACTAGTCAAACTCAGCTCACTCTCCCTTTCAACCACGTTCTGCCACTGCGACGCAGAATATTAGGTAAGATGGACTTATGGTCTGATCAAGCAAATGGCAATTCTGATGTAGATACCTGTCCTGGATGTGTATAGAAGGAAACATGGATCTTTGGGAGCCTCTACCTTGGTGCTTCTACCATGTCTACTGGGTAAGAAACATTTCCTATGCTGGCTCAGAATCAAGTTGTGGTAAAACCAAACCATCACGTAATACCCCTAAGGACAGTTCTGTGTAAGAATAAACAATGTTAATCACAGGAAGATACAGTAAGTGAAAAATCAGATTATGAAGTAAATGTCCAATATGTTTTGTGTCTAAAACCCTCTCAGATGAATGAAAGTCAAGAAACATAAAGCAGTTCAGTCCCTAAACTATCTAAGGATACACTTACCCATAGAAGGCAACCAAAGCAAATCAATTAGAACAGCTGTTCCTAAAATAGGCTCCAAGCCCCAACCTCCAAATAATGAAGAACTTGGAAGATACCATTAGGTGCAATGCTGAACAGTACCACCTTAAATGAGAGGGTGGTCTTTATGTCAGGCTTCCTTGGAAAGACAAATAGAAGAAAAAAAGAGGAAAATCACTTATCGGAGCGAAGTATGAATGAGTAATTGAGATCACTTAAAAATATTTAAAAAAAAAAAAAAAAAGGAAATTTGTGTTGACTTCAAAAGACAGTTCAAGATAGTTATCTACCTCCCATACTAACACAACCTGAATAAAATATCAGAAGCAAAAAAACATTTTAAGGGCTTTTGTTTGTAATCTGGATAACATCAGATAAAAATAGCACCTGAAGAGCAAGACACAACTGCTTCTGTAACATCCTAGGAACTGTTTAAAGTCTGCAGAATGCCTTTCAGATTCATAAACCCTCCTGCAATGTTCAGTTTCTGAAATAAATGGTCAAATCCAACTTTTGAGAACTGAAAATATCTTCCTGTACTCAGACGACTTAAATTAATTCCGTAATATATGAGAAGAACATATGAAAAGAGAAGACTGAGTTCAAAACTTTTTGAAAGGAGTCAGATCCCCTCCTTTGGTAGGAAATAAATAGTGATTTGTGAGACGCCATATTACTTCCCTGGGATATCTAAGTCAGTGAGGATGTGTGGAAGCCTCTCCCCCAGAAAATGAGTAATATAAACTGAAGGAGTTACAGGGCTCTGTAGATTCTATAAAAAGCCTGTACAAAATTTCACAGAGAGGGCAATGCCATTATGCCAGCAAACTAATAGCAACTTCTTTGGTAGCAAGGAACACCAAACAACTTTTTTAAGTCACTAACAGAAGGACTTCTAAACCATGATGTGCTTTCTTAGATTTCTTTCATCCCTTCCTTCTGTGTGATGCTTCACAGTGTCCTCCCAGATTTGCACCAAACCAACTGATGAATATGGCAGGTGCAGAGGAGTGGTTTTGGATGGTCACAATTAAATCAGAGGGAAACTGGGTATTTAGCTACAGAATGAGAATGTCTGGCTCCTTGTGGAGTCCCTCAATGCTTAAAATGCTTTTCAATAGGTAGATAATTCTCATGGACCATGGTGAAGCCATGGCTTCTCCCTCCCCTCTGTCTTACACAGACACCTCTCAGCATTAGCTAAAATACCACATGCTGGCTATGGTCCATGCTGTGGGGGATGGGACAAAGGCAGACAGTACTGTGTCAGCTTAAGGCTTTTTGGAGCTAATCAACAGGTAGCTGGTAAGGTCCCTCCATTCCTTCCTTGTAAAAAGTTGTTTAAGAGCTTGAACTAATGAGAAAAGCTTTTGTTTTCTTAATGGGCTGATAAACACTGTGTTATCAATTTCCTGCTGTTCTGGTCAGAGCATCCTGCTGGGGCCTAGCCATCCCCTCCCCCTTCAGCTCAATACTATAGAAGTGAAGGAAGGCCCGCTCTAGCACCCCTCAGCTTCTAGCCTGAGCTACTTCAGGCATGTGCCTGCATTTCTTCAGTTCAGAGGGGATGTCTGTGAGACACCAGACTTGCAACTTCTGGGTGTCAACCATGTGCCTTAGTGTCCACATCACCCAAAGACAGTTGATCCTTTTTCAGAGTGGACCGTATGCAGTAATTAGAAAATTAAACTGACCTTTGCTGCTTAAAAAAAAATAATCAGGAATGCATCCTCCATAGTGCATCAAGAACTGATACACAGATTCTCTGAAACATTAAAGAAACTCACACGCCATCCCAGAAAGCTATGGAGAATTTAGAAGTGGGTTCCTACACCTTGTCATGAAAGACTGTCTAGGAGAAATTAGCTATAATGTCTTCATAACGTGCTACACTCTTTAACAGATAGTTTGCCCAAAACAGCCAACTTAACCTGGAGGGGGAACTATCATGAGACCTACTTTCATGAAGAGGCAGAGGAAAGCAGTGTCCAAGAGAAAAAAAACAACCGGAATTGGCCCTAGCCGCTAAACATCCCTTTGTCACACGTTAAGTCTCCTAAATGGCTCAGTAAAAGCCCCCATCCAAACTAAAATAAAAGTCACTTAAAAACAGACTTGAGAGCTAATATAATTTAAAATATTAAGCTTTAAACATTAAAATTGCAGTCTATCATGTATTTGCTGATCCAGTGAACTTCAAATTCCTGGCACCTTTATGAATAAATTATAAATGACTTATAAATCATAACCTAAACACCATTAGCTATCAAACATAATGCCGTAAGATACCACACCAGTGCCAAAATCATAGTCAGTTGCACCACCATACTTCTAACAGTTATATAACTCCCATTTAAATAATTTTTTGCATCAAGCTGAGTTCTTACCTCTTGGGTGCATCTAGATGTGACATTATGGCGACGTACCATCAGCAGGCAAATACCGTGACACCGCAGCTATGTCACCATAGCAACGTGCTCCCTCGTTATAATGTGTTACTATGGAGACATAATGCCTAAAAATAACCATGTGCGGTATGCAGGGTGCAGTACACGCTGTTACTATGTCATCTTTTAGTACTTCCAAAACAAAGTACTAATGACAGTACAAGAACAATGGCACCATAGAGACACATGTAGACATGACCCTTGATAGGTAAAATTTTATCCTTCATCTCTCAGTTTCAATTTTAACTTTCAGTCTTCTAAGGTAACAGTTGGCAGCTCTTTTTAGGCTGTGGGCCAGAATGACTTAGCTTGTGTCAGAAGTTCATGGGAAAGTAGCCACTAGGATTGAAATATTTCTTTCCACAGTGCTAAGCGGAAGGCACCAAAGCCTGTCACCACTGAATGCCTTTGATGCCCCATACCTACAGGCCAGATGAAATAGCTCAGTGGGCCAGATTTGGCCTGCAGGACATAGGTTGCTGACTCCTGTCCTGAAGTATAATTTAACCAAAAAATAAAAAAGCACCTCTATGTACCACATTCTTTGTACCACTCCTTTGAATTTGTTAATCACTGTCAAAAATACCTTTAATAATAGCAAGGAGATGACAGTGGTATAGTGACAATGTATTTCTTACAACCTCTATTATCGGCTTTAGTTTGGTCTGATTTTTAACCCAAAATATAAGCAAGATATTGTCTGAACACAGTACATCAATGAAGCTTTTTCACTCCAATCTCTTGATCGCATAGGGACAAGAATTATACATAAACTAGTATAAGTGATTGGAAACCAGTTTAAACCTTTAGCAGAATGGAAGTTCAGTACACGTAGACCAGTTTCAAAATGGTAGAACCCAATTTAAGATAGACCTGGATGGAGGTAGTATCATATTGAATCAGTTTAGGTTAGACCGGTCTATAAAACCTCTGTTTCAGATTCCCTCCCAGCTCCAGCTAGGTCGCAGTACCTTGGAATCCCAGGATGCTTAGCAGTCCCCACAAAACCCACCCCTCAGGGTGGGTGGGCTAACCTCTAACAGTGTGCTTCTGCTCCAGCCAAGCTGGGGCATCCCTGCCCCTGGGCTGTCACAAAGTTGAGGCAGCAACGCCTCTGCTCCCCAGCCCATCTCACAGGGGGCATAGGGGCCAGCAAGTAGGGGAACAGAGCCCCTGGCCCCGGCCTCCCCACAGCTGGGATCTGTACAATGAGGAGGGCCCCCAGGAACAAGGGCCTTCCCCCCCCCCGCCCCGCACCACAGCTCAGTTCTGCCACCACCTCAGGCCTGCCCTCCCAAATCCAGCCTCTCAGCTGCAGGGAGGGAGGGAGGGGGGAGGATGAAAACAAAGCCCCTTGCCCTTCCCCCAGAAGGGGTCTGCACAGCAGGGGGGTTCTCCCCCACCATCACCTACAGCCTGGATTTCTCCCCTACAGCTGGATAATCACCCTAGCCCCACCTGCATGCCAAACCCATCCTGTGGCAACTTTTGCCTTCCCAACAGCCCAGTTGGGCTTCATTCTCACCACCCACCTACCTCCCCGTCTGCCTTCACCCCCGCAACCCCAACATGGCAGCCAGCTCTGGAAGCCTACAGCTGGACAAAGGGGAGGGTCTATAATGACAGTAGGGGATTGGAGGCATGTGCCCAACAGCCCATCAGGGATGGTCTTGCTCAGCTGGGCTTGCCTGATCTCGATAATATTCAGCACACTGGGAGGCATGCAAGAGCATTCCCTGCCTTCTGACCTGGCCAGTGCAGGCATTTGCCTGCCTCGCTGCACCCCTTCCCCCCCACCATCCACCCAAAGCAAACATGAGTTCCCTTTGCTCTGAATTCAATTTCCACAGCCTAGAGAAACCCACAACAGCTGGACTGATTTTACCTCAGGCCTTTTCACTGTCTACTTAACCATTGTGGCTTTGGCTGATCATGTTTTTCTCCTTCAGTGACTAGACCAAGAAAATGGTATCTTAGGCATTTTTCTGTCAAAGTCTAATCCTTATTTTTCAGAGATAAGAAATTCCTTTTTGATTTTTGGTGGAGACTTTATATCTTTCCTCACTGCTTTTGATGCACTTTTTCAAAACACTCTTGTTGTTTTCTCATTCTACGCCTCAGTATCTTTTATCTGTGTATCACTTCCTGGTTTGTATCTTCTGTGTGAAAGGCAATTTTATTTCTACTGGCACACTCATAATCAGCCCTCCTCCTATTTGAATGCCTATCTAGATCCTTTCAGCTCCCTGTCATTGACTGCTTCAGTCATCTAAACCTGCTTGGCTCTCAGATTCTTCCTCCTAATTATATTCATACTTTCATATGAAGAACTGCACTTCCACCTTCTGAAAATTTAACTCCTTTTTAAAAATACTGAATGAAACCATTAGTTCAGAAGGTGTTATGCAGCATAAGGAGAGCTTTGATGCACAGAAGGTGTATCTATATGTGTAAAGTGTTACTGCCTACACGTGCACTGGTAAAAAGGCTCCATGAACTAATTAACTCAGCAGTAAGATAGTACTATCTTACAGCAAAGTAAATTGCTGTACTGAAATGCACATGTAGATGCTGGCCATGGGAGTAAATTGTATCCGGTCATCCCAGCCAGCCAGGGACCTACTCTGCCCCAGCTCAAATTGCTGCTGTCCTGAGTACGTGTAGACTCTCTGCCCCGGAGCAATTTACTCCAGCTCAATCTGCTCCAGAGTTTATTGTTTCACATTAAATGCACATATAGATGTACCAAGAGTGTAGCTTTCTCCCTCTAGTATTCCTGGCTTGCTGATAGCCTGTTATAGAGAAAATACAAAACATTGGTCAGAATTCATATTTGCCTTCTTATATGAGGTACAGCCTTACAGCACAGAGAAAGAACAGTCCTGATTCTTGAGTATGGAAACTACAATCACCATCCCTTCATTTTTCCATGCAAAGGCCAGGGAATTAGGCCATAGACAAATTGGAGCAATATTAGGCTTTGTGACAGTTTACTGTGGTAAGCATAGCTGTAGATCTTGGTGCAGGCTGAGCTGCAGCTCTATTCCCAGCAGACTGTTCAGGAACTGACTGCTTTTGCTTCCCCCTCTTTTTGGATGATGGGGGAAGGGGGAATTTTCCTTCAAGCAGGAACATAGTTTCATAGTTTCTAGGGTCGGAAGGGACCTGAGTAGATCATCTAGTCCGACTCCTGCCATGGCAGGAAACAATACTGGGGTCATACAACCCCAGCAAGATGTTCATCCAACCTCCTCTTAAAAAACCCCAGGGTAGGAGCCAGGACCACCTCTCTTGGAAGTTGGTTCCAGATCCTAGC
>NW_017728913.1:20707251-20721290 GCF_001723895.1 Crocodylus porosus | reverse complement strand
GAGTGCCCCTCCTCTGACACCTTGCTAATTAACGAGGATGTGTATTCCTCCTTGATATAGAGTGCCATGCCCCCACCTCTCCTTCCTATCCTGTCCCTCCTGTACAACCTATAGCCCTTGACATTCACTGCCCAGTCATTTCTGTAGGCTGTGCACCATTTTTGTATCACTACAAGGGATGTGCACATTTGCCCTTCAACTTTCATAGTGGTCTTCACCCCTGCATAAAAGTTCTATTTGACTCATACCTTAGCAGTCCTAAACAAAAAAATCATCTACGTCATTGTGTTAAAGCCTTTCCTTTTAGCTTATTTTTTTACTTAGTCTTAGTCAAGACTTGGGTATGACTGGGCACAGTAGTCACAATACCAAAACCTTGTATAACACAAACATAATATGGGAGAACTAGAAAAATAATGTTGTTTTTTTTTTTATAACATATGATCCAGTGTTATTCATTCCAGCAGAGAAGTACAAATATAACCTTTACTCCTACTCAGTATATTCTTTTTGAGTTGGCAAACTGATATTTCGTCTTTATTTGTTTTGAATGGTAGTGAAATTAACAAGAGTATTTTATCTTATTGATTTTACCTTTCATACAACTCCCAAAACATGACCATTGAGTTCGTGCAGACATGAATTATGAAACATTGCAAATGATAAACCTAATCACCCAAAACTAATACACCTGTTATTTTTTCCCCAAGGCGATGTCAAGTTTTTCTTTGCTACCCCGCAAAAGGTAATCAAAGGTCAATGGCATATCTAATCAAATAGAAATACTACTGGGGTCAAATAACCCAAGCAAGGTGCAAATCCAGTCTCCTTTTAAAGATCTCCAAGGTAGGTGCCTGCACTGCCCCCACTGAGACTCTCTTTAGGTTAAAGAGGTTTTGCCATACCCAGTTAAATCAATTACCTATTTACTATTAATAACATCCACAAACATTCATAATCACCCTTTAGGTATGCAAAGTCTATTATCATATTCCTTCTCAGCCTTTCCTTCTCCACACCAAATATCCCCTTCTCTTTCAGCCTTTCCTGAACATTTAATATAGCTAGTAAAAGCAGTTCAAATCAGTTCAAATGAATAAAAATTGAGGCTAGAACATTTCATGTGTAAATAAGGTACATATTTATTACAAAGTTGATTATCCAATCGAACTGCTAATCAAAGTGCTTAGTTCCACACGATTCTTTAAATCAAGACTGCAAATCTTCCAAAAAGGTATGCATTAGCTCACCCATAATCTATTAAACTTAAAATATGAGTAACTACACAAAATTCAATGGCCTTTTTTCTTAAGGAAGCCAGGGCAGAATTCCAAAAAGGCAGCCAGCTCCAGTGGCCAGAGGAGCTACCAGTCTGACAGGAAAAGGCAGAGAAACAAATAAGTAATGGATCTAGTCCGATTTTGTAAACCATGACTATCCATTCAACTTGCATATCATCTCCTTCCCCTACCTAATTCTAATCTATTCAGATTGCAAATTCATTGGGGAAGGGATTTTATTTTTAGATTTGATCTTATACACAGCATTGTCTTAAATATTAAACAGCCGATGAAGGTACAACCATTGAACCACACTGATAAAATTATCAATTGTGAGAATACTTAAGGCAAAGAAAGAATAAAGACCTACAGTACCAGATGTTGTAAAAATCAGAGAGTATTAAGTTCCCCCTGGCCATCTAAATACATAAAACAAACACAAGTTAAAGGACTAGATATAAAATGGAAATAGAATGAATTATGGGATGGAACTATGTTTTATTTCATGGTGTATTTGTACAGGACAACAATTTAGGAGGACATAAATGAAAAAGAAAGAAAAGAGAAAGAAGAGAGGAAACAGAGAAAGGGCAGGTTAGAAAAGAAGAGGCGGAACAGGTATGTAATCAAAATTGTAGTGAAAGAAGCTAATTGGGAGAGAGATGGAGAAAGATCTGTCAAAACTACAAAGATATCTGAATGGCCTACTTTGGATGGCTTCCTCAGATGCTTCTAGCAAAGGTATAATCTGTCTGGCTGCAGTCTGAACTTTTTCCCATTGCCAAATGGTGTGAGCAGGGAGACCTCCCCAGTGTCCTACAGTCCACACAGCAAGGGGAAGAGAAACCTCCCCTGCACAGTTCCATGTTAAAGAAGGTGTCACAGGAATGGAAAGTATTGGTGGACCTTAATTTTCTTAATGATTTTCTTAATTTTCTTAATGCTTTGGTTAATCTGTAACTGCCCTGTGAAATAATGAATTTCATGGCCCATATTGTTTATTTAAAGTAATCTGGGACACTAACCTGCCTTACTCCTCACATATTACCTCACATCCAGAAAACTGGCTGGGTCATCAAGCTCAAAGTGTAGTCAATTGATGGCTCAATGCCTAGTAGACAGCTCTTATCAAGTGCAGTGCACCAGGGGTTAGTTCTAGGGTCAGCTTTGTTTAATAATCTCATTGATGACCAGGAAGATGGGACAGAGCATAATCTCATTAAGTTTGCAGGTAACACCAAGATGCGGGGCAGGACTAATATTCAGTGAAACCTAGACAAATTGAAGGATTGGACCAAAAGAAATACAATGGTGTTCAATAAGTAGTGCAAACTTTCAGAAAGGAAAGCCTGCACTTAGGATGGAACAATTCCATGTACTAGTACAGGCTGGGGACTCACTGGCTAAGCAACAACTGCAGAAAAAGATCTGGGGTTCATAGATTTCATAGACATTCAGGCTGGAAGGGACCCCAGAGGATCATTGAGTCCAGCACCCTGCCCCATGGGGCAGAAAGTCAGCAGGGATCATAGGATCCCAGCAAGATAAGCATCCAAATGTGTTTTGAAGGCATTCAAAGTGGGCACTTGAACCGTCTCAGGTAGCAGTCTTTTCCAAACCTTGGGGGCTCAGACAGTGAAGAAGCTCTTTCTTAGGTCCAGCCTGAATTGGTCACAGTGGAGTTTGTGACTGTTCGATCTTGTCATCCCTTGGGGCACTCTGGTGAACAGTCGTTCCCCCAGATCCTGATGAGCACCCCGATAAGCTTATAGGTGGCCACCAGATCACCTATGAGCCTGTGCTTTTCCAGGCTGAATAGCCCCATTGCTCTCAGCCTCTCATACAAAAGTCTGTTTTCCTGCCCTCTGATCATGCACCTGGCTCTCCTCCACAACCTCTCAAGCTTCTCCACATCCTTTTTGAATTGCGGAACCCAAAACTGGATGCAATACTCCAGCTGTGGCCTCACCAAGGCCGAGTACACCTGGAGAATGACATCCCGGGATCTACTTAAGAAGCATCTATGGATGCAAGCTAGCATTTTGCTCACTTTATTAGCTGCAGCATCACACTGAAGGCTCATGTTCATCTTGTGGTCAACCATGACCCCCAAGTCCCTTTCATCTGTAGAGCTAAGCAGCATAGCACTACCGAGCCTATATGCATGGTGCAGGTTTTTCCTTCCAAGGTGGAAAAACTTGCATTTTTCAGTGTTGAACACCATCAGGTTCTCATCCACCTATTTCATGAGTCTTTCCAAATCCACCTGGATCACCCTCCTATCCTCAGGTGTGGCTGCTTTACCCCAAAGTTTGGTGTCATCGGCAAACCTGGCCAGTCCGCTTCTGACACCAATGTCCACATCATTGATGTAATTGTTAAACAGTATAGGCCCTAGGACAGAGCCCTGTGGGACCCCACTGGTCATAGCACACCAAGATGATTGGCTCCCGCTGACCACCACCCTCTGGGTCCTACCACAGAACCAGTTCCCCAGCCAGCGGATCATGGTTACGTCAAGGCCGCACTTAGCCAGTTTAACCAAGAGGTGATCATGAGATACCAGATCGAAGGCTTTTTAAAAGTTGAGGTACATGACATTGATCTCTTCCCCTTTGTCCAGGTGATAGGTCACCTGGTCATAAAAGGAAATGAGATTGGTCAAGCAAGATCCACCTGCAACAAACCCATGCTGGCTATCCCTCAGGATATTGCCTTCAGCTATTCTGTTAAGGATGGCCTTCTTAATAATCTTTTCCAAAACTTTCCCCAGGATAGAGGTCAGGCTGATGAGCCTGTAGTTTGCCGGATCTACTTTGCTCCCTTTCTTGAAGATAGGGACCACATTGGCCCTCTTCCAATCATCAGGCACTTCACCAGAGCACCAACAACTCTCAAAGATCAGGGCCAGCTGACTTGAAGCTGGTGTTCCTTCCTATCGAGGTGTTCCTTCATGAGGTCAGTTTCAATGGAGGGCAAGGAATCTCTCTCACCCAGGCCTCCCTGACACATAGTAGGAACAGCCATCCCATGGGGCTGATGGAAAACTGATGCAAAGTACCTATTTAGCAAGTTCACTTTTTCCTGGGCATCAATTGTCAGTTGCCCCATCTGGTTTAGCAGGGGTCCCATGTTGCCCTTGTTTTTCCTCTGGCTCCCCACATATCTAAAAAAGAACTTTTTATTTGCCTTGATATCTGTAGCTAGCTGGAGTTCCATTACAGCCTTGGCTTTCCTGATTTGCTGTTTGCAAGTCTGGGTTAGAGTGGATAAAAAGCTGGAAATAAGCCAACAGTGTGCCCTTGTTACAAAGACGGCTAACTGGGCTCCATTAGTAGGAATGTTGCCAGCAGATTGAGGGAAGTGATTATTCCTCTCTATTTGGCACTGTTGAGACCACAGCCAGAATACTGTGTTCAATTTTGTCTCCCTCCCCCCCACTACAGAAAGAATGTGGACAAACGGGAGAGAGTCAAGCGGAGGGCAACAATAATGGTTAGAGAGCTCAGGAACATGACTTAGGAGGAGAGGCTGAGGGAACTGGCTTATTTAATCTGGAGAAAAGAAGACTAAGGTGGGAACACTGACGTACCAGCCTTCAGCTACCTGAAGGGTGCTTACAAAGAGGATAGACCTAAACCATTCTCAGATATCACCATAGCAGATGGCAGAACAAGAAACAATGGTCTCAAGCTGCAGCAAGGGAAGTTTAGGTAGGATGTCAGGAAAAACTCTTTCATTAGGCGGGCAGTGAAACACTGGTACAGGCTACCCAGAAATGTTGTAGAATCTCTTCCCATAGAAGTTTCTATGACCCAGGTAGATAAAGCCTTGGTTGGGATAACATTGATGGGGATGCTTTGGGCAGGGGGTTGTACTAAATGACCTCCTGAGACATCTTCCAATTCTAATTTTCTAAAATTCTATGATGCTATTTGTGTCAGTAGTCTAGGCAACATGAGAATAAAACTTAATTTAATCTCTAGGACTGTGAGCCTTAACAAAACATAAACATATGTTCCCCTAGTAAATAAGAAATTTACACAAATTATGCACCATTTCATATATATCTGTAATTAGATGGCACCTATAATTTCCAGACAGTAAGTTTCTGGGGAAAAAGTCACATTTCTAAAGCTGCTAAGGCATCAAAATGTATCATCAATATGTCAGCAGGTAAAGTATTACTAGAGGAGCATGGCTCAAGGTTGTTCTGCCAGAGGGGCAGGCTCTTTAAACCTTAGTACAGTGATTCTCAATCAGGCTGCCACAGCAGATCCTTTTAACAGTAACACAGGATGTCATGCAATATTAGCACTGTTAGGTGTATGAACACATGATTCACAAGATAAACCCACAGTGCCTGTATACATGCCCAGTGACTACTCCAACATGTTCTAATTAGAACACATCAGAGCAGACTCAATTAATCAAGTCTCCTAGAGTGCTGTAATTAGGATGCTCCAGCATTCTTGCCATCCTGTGTATTCAGTGACCCCATGCTTCAAAATGAGCTTTAGTTAAAGCTCCCCTGCCACCATTTTGAAGCATGGGACATGAATGAATACATGAGATGCTGTGGGCCTTTAATTAGAGTGGTTCCTGTGAGCCATTCAAATTAAATCGTCCCCACCCTGGAAAATGGGTAAAAATGCCCACAGATTTCAAATAGGATTTCACAGCATCAAAAGCATTCTGACCTCTTGGTGGTCTAAGTTCTTTACAACAGAAGAAATTCTCTATTATTTTTCCTTGGGTAAAACCTGAGAACTGGCATTTTCCTACAGGTGCCTTGAGTCTATAGAAGTTGATTAAGAACTACTTCTTTAATGTGTAAATTATTTTTAGTGGTGTTCTAGGGAGGGGTGGGGTGAAGAAAATATGTTGAGAGGCTAATGGATTTGTCACTGTTCAGACCATCTGATCATTCCCTTAGCCGAGAGGGGCTATTGAAAACTTAGGCTTCCAACATTAACCTCAAAACATTTCAACCAATGTTCCACAGCTCAGGAATAAAACCTAGTTCCAAACCCAAGGATCTATTATGAACAAGATCCACAGAAGAAAGTGCCTTATCAGCTTTACTGGCCATATTTTTAATAGTAAATTATTTAATAAAAATCAATCTGTGAAACTTATGTCTAACCAAAGAAACAGAAAGGCTGGAAGCTAGAAGTGGAGGTTTGGTTGTTTGATAGCATCACGAAAAAGAAATTCAGTGTAAAAAAATCTCTTTCTACAGCCTTGTTATCACCATTACAAACTGTTAGAATCCGGCCAGTACTAATACCAAGTTACTACAGGGGAAGAAACAAACTGATTTAACTCAGTAGACCCAGCAGACCATAAAAGATCAAAGACACTGACTGAAGATGGTACGGTGCCACAAACCAAAGTACTCTATAGCAGAAAGAGGTAGCAGAGGAGACCAAAACATTTACATAAGGTTACCATAAATGACAGCTCTACAAAACTCCTTTCTGAAGGCTTCCTTTCTTTCAGTCCAAGGAGCAACTGTAGTAGTAGTTAACTACCCAGCGGTTTCAGAAAACCCTTGGGTAGTTAAAAACAATACATGATAGCACTGTTTTTAACTATCCAAGAGCTTTCTGAAATGTTAGGAAGGTTGGAAATAGAGTCCACACCTGGAAAAGATAAAATTGCAAGATGTGACTGTTGTATCCATCTTGTATCCTGAAAGAAGCACAAGTCCTCTGTTTTCTTAGAAGAGGTCATCTTGAACAAGTAAACATTGAGGGACTCTTAGTATTACTTTGTATTGTATAAATTTCTTTTGTTAGCTTATAGAATTTGGTGGAACTACAGAGGGAAAACATCCTATTATATCTTCTACCTAATACAGAGGTGTACCAGAGGCTGCATCCTGGGTGTCAGCAGCAACTGGGACAGGAACAGTGGTAGCTGTTATTCTTCTACCCCTTTAACTGTGCTCCTGAGGATGGTGCCCCAGTCACCCGTCCCTTATTACGCTACTGACCTAATAAAAGTAAACAAAAACCAGAAAAAGCATAGAAGATGACATTGTCTCTGTGGGCAATACTCACCACTGAGCCACTGCTTAAGACTAAGCGGGCCTTTACTAGCTTCTGTGGTCTGTAGGGGAAAGAACTATATGGAGGAAGAGAAGTTCTTTTTCACTTCCTTGGATCTAGAAGTAAGATATCTGTTAGTTGGTACCTGTCCCCTACATGCATCAGAAGAACTCAGTATCACCCTTAGTCAGCACTGGTGGCAGCCGAACCACATAGAAACAGGTAGCACATTTCACAAGAAAAACTGACTGACATAAGATGTCACAATACCAGATCCACTTTTTAAACCAAAGTTTCAATACAACTGTTTTTAACATTCTTCTGCTGCTACACAATACATGCATACACTTATCTAAGGAGAGAAGATATTACTAAAACAAACTGCAAAATTTGTGCTTTAAAGCAGGGGTCAGCAACCTACAGCTCGCAAGCCAGAAGTGGTCTGCAAAGCCATTTGATCCAGCCTGCAGATATGTGGCGGCTTCCAACAGCAGTCACTCTCCCACACCACTGTGGGGAGAAGCACAAATGGTGAATGTTCTCCCAGTACCACCAAAGGAAAAAGAGGGAGCAGCAATAACTGGGTCCTAGCACTGCCCACCTATGACCCAAATTGAATCAGTCCAGCCTGCAACCTAAAAAAGTTGCCAACCACAGGTCTGGGGTATGTTCTTAACAATTATTTTAGTTTTATTTCTGCAAATTCTTCAGCACAACTATATGTTATTCTGCTATTCTGCAGAGCATATGATACATAGAAGCTTAAATTTGACAAACCATTTATTTAAGGAAACTGCAAATAGAATGATAGAAATCAGAGAAAATTAGGGTCATCTTTTTGCCACTGTCAGCTGCTCACCTTCTTCCCAACCTGTGCTGCCAAGTAAAGTAGTTTGGCAGCTGACTTGCCTGTGAAGACCAAGGTAAAATTGAGTATTTCAGCCTCTTCCTCATCATCTGCCATTAGGCTGCCTCCCCCATTCAGTAAGGGACCTACACTTTCCTTGACCTTCCTCTTGTTGCCGACATACTTGTAGAAACCCTTCTTGTTACCTTTCATGTCCCTCGCTAGCTGCAACTTCAATTGCGCTTTGACCTTCCTGATTTAATCTCTGCATGCCTAAGCAATATTCTTATATTCCTCCGTAATCATCTGTCAACCTTCCACTTTGTATAAGCTTCCTTTTTGTGTTTTAGCTCACCAAATAGTTATCTGCTAAATCAAGCTGGTTGCTTGCCATATTTGCTATTCTTCCTATACATTGGGAAGGTTTGTTCCTGCGTCCTCAGTAAGGGAGTTCTTTAAAATACAACCAACTATCCTGGACTTTTTTCCCCCCTCAGACTGGCCTCGCAGGGGATCTGGCCCATCAGTTCCCTAAAGGAGTCAAAGTCTCCTTTTTTCAAGTCCAGGGTCCATACTCTGCATATTCTTCCTTTTGTCTGGATCCTGAACTCAATCATCTCGTGGTCACCCCTGCCCAATTTGCTATCCACTACTACAACCCCCGCCAGTTCCTCCCTGTTTGTGAGCAGCAGGTCAAGAAAAGCCTGGCCCCTAGTTAGTCTCTTCAACACTTGCACCAGGAAGTTGTCTCCAACACTCTCCAAAAACTTCCTAGATTACCTATGCACTGCTGTATTGCCCTCCCAGGAGATGTCAGAGTGATTGAAGTCCCCCATGAGAACCAGGGCTTGTGATCTAGAAACTTGTGCTGGTTGTCTGAAGAAAGTCTCATCTACCTCAGCCTTCTGGTCAGGTGGTCTATAGCAGACATCCACCACAACGTAACCCTTGTTGTTCTCCCCTCTAACCTTAACACAGACTTTCAACAGGCCTATCTCCAGTTTAATACTGGAGCTTTGAGCAATCATACAGCTCTTCTCCATACACTGCAACTCCTCCCCTTCTTCTCCCTTGCCTGTTCTCTCTGAACAGTTTGTACCCATCCATAACAGTACTCCAGTCATTGCAAGATATCCCACCAAGTTTCTGTTATTCCAACAAAGCAAAATGGCAACATGTAACAGGAATAAGGAAAGTACAAGACTATGCTTACATCTCCTTGTCAGAGAAAAAAAAGAAGCAGCTTTTTAAAAAGAAGGTTCTTGACAGTAATTACCATATTTGCTTGTATACAATACGCAACTTTCCCCAAAAAGATCAGCCCCCCAAAACTGAGGTGCATATATCAAGTAGGAATGCTGATTTTCTGGCCAGGGTTTAAAATACTCTAGTTTGATTCCAGCTTACAGTGCAGCAGCTGTGCTATTGCTATCTAGTCAGGCTGTGTGAACTTTTGCTGGGTGTTTTGTTTCACAGCAGTGGCAGCCTCCTGTCATCCCATGCACACATCCAGGAACCTGCCCCCCCGGGAGAAGTCTGGCACAGCCCTGCAGCCCTCCCAGGGGTACTGATCCCCAGATCTGTGCACAGGATGACAGGAGGCTGCCACTGCCGGCATGTGATACAAGTTTTCCTTTCTATTGTTTGAGGTGCAGTTTCCCAGAAACCTCTGTATCTATGTCTTTGAAACTCGGCAAGCATCATGCCCTCAGAAGGGGCTACCATCCCTGCAATTTTCATCTGACTCAGGCAAAAAATTACAAAGTTTTAGGCATTTTCATGATTCCCCATTATAGCCTATGAGCAAAACGTTGAAACACGTGTACACAGCGAAACTGTTTCAACGAAACAAAATGGAACAGCACTTTGAAACTAAACAAAATGATGAAATGAAAAACTGTCCCTTCAAAATGGTGAAAGAGAAGTTGAAACAAAATGGTGCTGTTTCACACAGCCCTACTATCTTGGCAGCTGAGGGAATCAATTAACTTAATGGCTCATTGCTCTTCACTCTATAGTTGTTAAAAACAGTGTCTCCTTTTTAATCGTCTTGATGCTCCACTAGTCGAATTAGCCTTTTTTAGAGCAATTTTGCTATCTGCTACCTGCTCTTGGTCTCTGTTTCACAGCCTCTTTACCTCATACTCGTTATCTATTTAGCACAGACTTTTTAGCTCTTTTCAGAATCATAGATCCACTCATGGAATCTTTAACAGCAACTAAGGATTCAGCTTTAGTTATGAGTCACCTGAAGATTAGGCTTTGCCCCTCCTCTATGCAGCCTTAACTCTGAAAAAATTTCTTCCCTTTATTCTGCCTTTCAAAAACAAGGTGTGCATTATGTCTGGGGGTGCACTGTATGCATGCTATAGTATGCCAGCGGGAAAACTTGAGAGTAGGTATGAAATATAACAACGTTTAGTAGCAAATAGGTAAATGATTGCATGTTATCAGTAAATTTAGATAGCTTACAGTAAGCAACTCTCCCATGACAAAATCAATCATGTTAGTAGACATTTTAGCACTTAATCACATGCAAAGAACTAATATTAGGGGGCTGGACTTGATGAGGGGGCTAGACTCAATGATCTTCTGAGGTCTCTTCCAGCCCTAATGTCTATGAATACACAGGCATGATGATCTACTATACTGATTTCTGTTCCTTTTCTACTACTTCCAATCTATTTTACTAATTAAAGCATATTCTTTTATTTTTATTAAAGTATAATATGAACAGATTCAATTTGAATATCAATGACTAGAGTTAAGTAGCATAAAACTGAATGTAGCATTGCATTACACAAATTAAATGAGAAGGAATATAGTCCTCCCTGAAATATGTTTTAAAGAGTAAAATTTTTTCCATTGTTCCATGAAAGATTATTCACTAGTACCAATGTTTAGGATACACTTAATTAATTTTTCCTGTGCACACTTGCATATTTCTGTATACAATTTTAATAAAAATAACTATTAGTAGGATGAATGAACAAGAGTGTGTGACATTTCCAGCTAAGTGGCAGGATGCAGACTACCAGGAAGAGATAACTAACTCAATGGTAAGTGCCTGCAAAATGTAAGCAAGTTTGGCAGAACCCAATACTGTACTGCATTCGGGAAACTAGATAACAAAAGGTTGGCAATGTGCACTCTGCTCTTTAATAGAAAAGATTATATCAGATAAGCAAACAGCCAAATATTCACATCATGTCTTTCCTAACAATAACATGGACAGGAATACCTGGCAGTGCTAAAATTTCATGATATTTTGTTTGGAATAAAAGCTACTTTAAACATTTGTATGCTATGATGAACTTTTGTTTATTCAAAGTTAATTTAAAAAAAAAAAAGAAAGAAGAAATCCTCAACAAAACAGCCAGCACAACTAATTAAAAGTACTTTTTTAACAAAATCATTTACTTAGGAATGGCATATACACATCTTTCCATCTTAATATTTAAGTACTATCCATTGTTAAAAATGAAATAGTTTTATGAATAAAAATATTCTCCTTTGGCCAATAAAATTAAACTACTTTATTTGAGAAGCAGACATAGCAATAAGACCCTATATATAGCACTAAGCCTCCAAGCACGTCTATGGCAATATTCATTTTTCCATTTATTCCAAAATTTACTTTGTTTCATTGTGAATTTTAAATAGTACTTCTGGTATATTTGCAGCTTATTTATATATTTATTTGCAGCAAATATATATATATTTATATATATATATATATTTGCAGCACTCTGATGCAGAATCTCTCCCCCAGATATCTCCCAAAGGACATTATATGCAGGTGGATAAGGTAAAAAAAAAACTAAGCGTGTTTACAGGCTGAAGCACTGCTACTTGTTCTGGGCACTTAATTTTCACTCATGTGCTAAGAAATAAAAATAATTATCCTGACTGCATATACAATTATATATTTTATAAAATACAGAGCTGCTATTTTCGTTACAACATTAAGTCTTTCCCCTTGCAAATCCGCTTTGTACTGAATAAGATGGGTGTCCTGTGGAATAAATAATACAGTATCAGATCATTAAAACTGAATTACGATGTATACAAGGGGATAGAAATAGGACCACACCAACTTTCAAGTCCACAGTTTTCCAATTTCAGTAAGATATCTTTAATATAGTTTTTTCTATATAATTTCCCAGACTTTAAAAAAAAGGTACATACAACTGTAACTATCTTCCATATCTACATCATGAGCAGGGTTTATACTTTGAAACTGCACCACTGCAACACAGATGTCTGGAAGCAGAAGAAAGCTGTTAGCCCAAAGGAGGGGAATGACCTCTGACACTATGGGCTGGATGAAAGGTGATCCAGGAGGCATGGCTCAACTCATGTCTCTTTCTTCTTGTTGGACATGGGACTCATGACACACATTTATATGCCTAACAGAGGGGATAAAATGCTGGGGTCATATGCTAAGTTTATAGGCCTAACCCAGCTGTTTCTCTCTCTCCCAACTATTCCAGGACTTGTGGGAGTTCTTTTGGTCTTCTCATGATCCCACAAGTCATTACAGGGGTCTGATCAGAACTAGGAGGCAAGGCTGGCCTATCCCTCTTTCCTCTCACCCACTTTGCTATGTTGTAAAGTGTTCTGCTGTTTTGGTGGCCATATGCGAACATCTTTTTACTATGTTTATATTCAGTTATTATTTGGGGAGGCTGCCACAATATTCAGGATGACAAAGAAACTCAACAAAGATAATTTTAACAGACTAAAAGTCAACTAAACCTGCATGGATTTTAGAGAGACAAAAGGAAAGGTATTCTTCCAGCCCCAGGGATTTCTCTGCCAGATTCCAAAGGTCTGCTAAAAGCAAGAATAATATAACAGGTTCCCCAAAAAATCAGAAGAATGGTTAATACTAGGAAGTGCTAGGACACCTAAATACAGGTGTCACTATACACTCGGTTTATAATATGGTATAAAATGCATTCTGGGACAAGGCTGGGATGATTTCTTTAGATCTGCACTAAAGCAAAGATGGGGTTGAAGAATTAATATGGCACAAAGTAGGACACTTGAAAATCAAGGGATTTTACCTGGCATACTAAAAGACTTTACCCTGCATGTCAGCAGCTCAACATCAGACTAGGCCAGTAATGAATGAAAGGGGTTACTATTTAATGGCTACTTAGAAGTCTATAAGAATCAATTTTGCTAGGTTCAGTCCAATTTCCAGGAGATAAGTGTTCTCATAGGAGAGATTGGTACCTTACTGGTAATTTCAGCAGAGAGATATAAAAGGACAGCTGTTGAAATACCTTCTCTCCCTTTACCATACCACCTTTAAAGGATCAGGAAAACTTCATAAATCTATGCCTATTCAATGGATACGTCTAGTTCAACCTTCTGATCCAGCAGTCTTACAATTTTAAAAAATAATATATTTTTAAACATATATTTAATAACAACATAGGAAGATACCTAGATTGCTCCCCACCACAAAAATAAAATATTACTGGATTTATTTTTTTATAAAGTCCTATACTGAAGCATGTTTACTCACATTAATTAAATTTTCGGATGAGGTCAAATGCTTCAGAAATTGGATCCTTACTCATTTCACCTACTCCCCTTTTGTCAGTTTAATGTTCCTTTGCAGCAAGTCAGAAGGAGAAATAAAGAGATCTTGAGCCATTTAATGCTAATTAGAGTACTTTTCACTGCAGTTTTTAATAATATCTATATTCAAAAATACTATAAAATTATACACAGTATCATTACTTGTGTTCCCATATAAGTATACATCCTCTCCAAAAATGTTCTGAATTACATGTATGTTTCATAGTTTCTAGGGTCGGAAGGGACCTGAACAGATCATCTAGTCCG
>NW_017728913.1:20647503-20706851 GCF_001723895.1 Crocodylus porosus | reverse complement strand
CCCTCTCCATGCTGTCCACATCCCTCTTGAAGTGTGGCGCCCAGAACTGGACGCAGTACTCCAGCTGCGGCCTGACCAGTGACGCATAGAGGGGGAGGATCACCTCTTTGGACCTGCTCGAGATGCATCTGTGGATGTATGACATGTTAATAGAGTTCAAAATTAAAGTTTGGGGTTTTTTTAATTGTACTTGCTCTTAATTTACCTAGTGGATACTTAATAAAAATATTAAAATGGGTATAGGGGCAAAAACAATATTTCATAGACATTTCGGCTGGAAGGGACCCCAGAGGATCATTGAGTCCAGCCCCCGCCCCAGGGGCAGGAAATCAGCAGGGATCATAGGATCCCAGCAAGATAAGCATCCAAATGCGTCTTGAAGGCATTCAAACTGGGTGCTTGAACTGCCTCCGGTGACTGTCTATAACAAACCTTGGGGGCTCGGACAGTGAAGAAATTTCTTCTTATGTCCAGCCTGAATTGGTTGCAGCGAAGTTTGTGACCATTCGACCTTGTCGTAACTTGGGGTGCTCTGGTGAACAATTGTTCCCCCAGATCCTGATAAGCACCCCTGATAAACTTATAGGTGGCCACCAGATCACCCCAAGCCTGCGCTTTTCCAGGCTGAAGAGTCCCATGGCTCTCAGCCTCTCATCATAAAGGCCTGTTTTCCTGACCTCTGATCATGTGTGGCTCTCCTCTGCACTCTCTCAAGCTTCTCCACATCCTTTTTGAATTGTGAAGCCCAAAACTGGATGCAATACTCCAGCTACACCCTCACCAAGGCTGAGTACAAAGGAAAAATGATGTCCTGGGATCTGCTTGAGAAGCATCTATGGATGCAAGCCAGAGTTCTGCTCACTTCAGTAGCTGCAGCATCACACTGAAGGCTCATGTTCATCTTGTGGTCAATCATGACCCCCAAGTCCCTTTCATCTGTAGTGCTAACCAGCATAGCACTACAGAGCCTATAAGCATGCTACAGGTTTTTCCTTCCAAGGTGGAGAACCTTGCATTTTTTGGTGTTGAACACCATCAGGTTCTCATCCGCCCATTTCATGAACCTGTCAAGATCCACCTGGATCAAACTCCTGTCCTCAGGTATGGATACTTTACCCAAGAGTTTGGTGTCGTCGGCTAATTTGGCCAGTCCACTTCTTCATTAATGATGTGGACATTGGTGTCAGATGTTAAACAGTATAGGCCCTACGACAGAGCCTTGTGGGACCCCACTGGTCACAGTGCTCCAAGACGATTGGCTCTTGTCGACCACCACCCTCTGGGTCCTAACGCGGAGCCAATTCCCCAGCCAGTGGATCGTGGTGAGGTCAAGGTCGCAGTTAGCCAGTTTAGCCAAGAGGTTATTGTGGGATACCAGATCAAAGGCTTTTTTAAAGTCAAGATATACAACGTTGACCTCTTCCTCCTTGTCCAGATGATAAGTTACCTGGTCAGAAAAGGAAATGAGATTGGTCAAGCAAGATCTACCTGCAACAAACCCATGCTAGCTATCCCTCAGGATATTGCCTTCAGCTAGTCTGTTACAGATTACCTCCTTGATAATCTTTTCTAAGACCTTCCCCAGGATAGAGGTCAGGCTCATGGGCCTATAGTTTTCTGGATCTACTTTCCTCCCTTTCTTGAAAACAGGCACCACATTGGCCCTCTTCCAATCATCGGGCTCTTCACCAGAGCACCAAGAGCTCTCAAAGATCTGTGCCAGGGGCTGAGCTATGTTGCTCGCCAGCTCCCTGAATATCCTTGAGTGTAACCCATCAGAGCCAGCTGACTTGAAGGTATCCAGCCTGTCGAGGTGTTCCTTCATGAGGTCAGCTTTGATGGAGGGCAAGGAATCTCCTTCACCTGGGCCTCCCTGACCCATAGTGGGCAGGACCGTCCCAACAAGTCTATTCACCAGGGTCCCCCTTGGAGTCACTAGGAACAATGGCCACAAGCTGAGGGAGGATAGGTTTAGGTTAGATATTAGGAAGAACTACTTCACTGTAAGGGTGGCCAGAGCCTGGAATACGCTTCCCAGAGAGGTGGTGCTCTCACCTTCCCTGGAAATCTTCAAGAGGAGACTTGATAGGCACACGCTGGGATCTTATGACCCCTCCCATCCCCAGCGCTCATTCCTGCCCATGGCAGGGGGTGAGACTCGATGATCTGTCTAGGTCCCTTCCGATTCATTGATTCTATGATTCCATGGGACTGGTGAAAAACTGACGCAAAGTACCCATTTAGCAAATTTGTTTTTTCCTGGGCATCGGTTGTTAGTTGACCCATCTGGTTTAACAGGGGTTCAATGTTGCCCTTGCTTTTCCTCCAGTACCCTATGTATCCAAAAAAGGACTTTTTATTGTTCTTGATATTTGTAGCTAGCTGGAGTTCCATCATAGCCTTGGCTTTCCTGGTTTGCTCTCTGCAGGTCAGGACCAGAGCAGAGTATTCCTCCTTGGTGGTGGTTCCAGTCCTCCATCCTTTGTAGGCCTTCCTTGATATATACTATACTGTAATCAAAAATCTAAAGAATAATTTAGAATACCATGAAGTACATATTAAGTGCAACTGTTGTACACTGCTGACATCCCTGACAAAATCTTATGCTAAAAAGTGGGTGCATATTCCTCCTCATGGCCCTTTTGTAGCTCCATCTTAAGAGTTAAATAATGGTATATTACAATAGTAGATGCAATATTGCTGTTCAGGGGCTTGAAGACAGTAGAACAAAACTGCACTTAGGTGCTTAAATACACTTAATTGTCCTGCAGCTGTTATTTCCCTCTATCCTCCAATTCATTCAGACAAGACAAATGTGTTAAACTTCTTGAGTGAAAGTGACTGTAACTTGCTGCGTCTGTCCCAATCTCCCTTCTTAGGCTTTTCTAGTCACCCAGAACTAACCACAGTCCTCCGGGACAACAGTTTGCCCTGGCACCAGTTACTCAAACTACCAATGCTTCTCGCCTGCCACGTCTTTGATGGAATTTTAGTCTTGCGGATTGCTGTTACTGCCACCTCAATGGTGTCCTGCTAGGGCCACTAGTTAATGCTAGGACACTGGGGCTCCATCTCCCCTACACTCCACCTAGTGCCAACCCATTGTTTTTCTGGTATCGCACAGAAACTGTTTAACCAGTCGGTGCATTCATCCTCTCTTGTAGGTCCACTACTGTCCTTTCTCCACTCTCCATGGCCGTATTTCCACGTCTCCTCTCTAGGTAAGTGCACTGACTCCACTGAGTCAGTCCATGGGGGCAGCTCCCCACTCAGAACCTGCCACCAGCTGTCTCCCTTGTGATCTCCACCTTGGCCGCAGCCTTCCCTCACCTTCCAGTCCCCTCATCAGACTAGAGTGCAGAGCTTTAATCTCTTCCCCCCTGCCCCTGCCCCTGCTAGCAAATCGGCCCAGCACGCAGTTACAAAGCGAATCCACGCTGGCACTGGCTTCTTTTCTGCGCCCCGTCTCCTGGCTCCTGTTGGCTGTGGCATGGGATGTTGCAGCGCTGCTGGTAGGTCTTGTGGCATGGTGAACCCATCACTTCCACCGTGCTCATAAGACGTGGCAGGCTTCATTGCCCCCAGTGGGGTTTGTGGCGGGGCAATACCATTCTTGCTGACCCATTCCCATGGCTCAGCATGTTGCTGGGTCACCAACAGTGCACGTAGCACAGTGCTCCTGCCTCCGCTGCCATGCTTCTGCAGTTCAGCATGCCATGGTGTTGCTGGTGAGCTCTGTGCCATGGGGCTCTCACCATTGCCACTGGGTACCCTTGCCCCTGTCACAGTGACTTTGGATCATACTTATCAAAATCAATTCTTTTAAACAAAAAATTTTCTAAGTTTCCTAAATATGCTTTAGAGCTACGACCTTAACTATTCACATTAAAGATCACTTAGTACAGGACATACAGGGAAATGGAGTTGATATAAACACCAGACTTCACGTATGAATTTGCTGCATGATACTTCTCCACACTTCTCCCTTCCCATAGACAAGTTAGAGGCATCAGGAAGAAAGAGCAGCCTGCTGCAAGACGCTAGATCATCATTTGCCTTGGAAAGTACCATCCAACTCTTAGCTATCTTTAGAGAGTTTTATTGTTTTCGGCCATGAGTAACTTAAAGAGCAACTGATTATCAGACTTTTTTTACTGCATTCTACATGGAGAAATAAATTGACAATGGTTTTTCAGATTACTTCCATCTAAAAGGGACTGGAGAAACTTGTCTTCCTGCTTTCCCATACATATA
Source organism: Crocodylus porosus (assembly GCF_001723895.1). Taxonomy (NCBI): domain Eukaryota; kingdom Metazoa; phylum Chordata; order Crocodylia; family Crocodylidae; genus Crocodylus; species Crocodylus porosus. The sequence goes on along the minus strand of NW_017728913.1, from coordinate 20,702,597 downwards.
TAACTTCAGAATACTCATAACATATTTAGCTGCTGTAGGTCCAAGGATATTTCTGGAAGATTCTTCAAATCTCATGCAGAACTTTGATACCTTACTGAAGTCTACCTTATTAAGTCTACCTTCATCTACATGATGAAGAGAAAAGATCTCTTAAAGCATTTCACTTCTCTCTACTTCACAAAAAATATCCTCAGATACTACTGATGAGGAGCATTCATCACACGAAGTTTTCCCAACTGTATGCCAGGGTCCTGGTTTCAAGTAGCAGAGCTCGCTTTGAAGACTTGAATCTAGACTAGATATGAAATTCATCATTCATAATCTTTAGCCACTGAAGGAGAAATTGCCTTTAAGAGTCTTTACCTAGATTCATGAGTGGAGAAAAAGTACAGATACTCAATAAGAAATAAAGATCTTCAAGAAGAGACAAATAGATGCTGCTATTTCCAATGGCAAATAGCCATATGCCATGAAGAAAAGCATACAACAGGGCTAGGGACAGGCATTCCAAAAGCCTGAGCCTGAATTGATTCAATCTTTGCAGGTTAGTTTTACCTGGCTGGGCTGAATCAGTTTTTAACCACATAGACATCCCCTGTAGACTGAAGAAAAGCAAGTACATGCCTTCAGTGGCTCAAGCTAGAAGCTGGGGGTGCTAGAGCAGCCCTCCCTTTCGTTCCATAGTGCTGAGCTGAGAGGGGACATGGCAAGGCCCCAGCAGGATGGTCTAATTAAGGAGCGGTCCTCCTGCCCTCACTGCTCCTGACCAGCCCAGCAGGAAGTTAATAACAGAGCATTTAGCACCCCTTCAAGAAAACTAAAGCCTCTCTCACTAGTTCAAGCTCTTCTTAAACAACTTTTTCCAAGGAACAAATGGAGGGACATTACTAGCTGACCTGCTGATTAGCTCCAAAAAGCCCTAAGTGGACAGTGTCCTGTCTGCCTTACACAGACACCTCTCAGCATTTGCTAGCATACCACATGCTGGCTACGGTCAGTGCTCTGGGAAGGGGGCAGGGGGAATCCCTGCTCGAGTAGGGAGTGGTGGGGGGGAGCAAACAGAAGCCAGGCAGACCCTGCTGTGCCTCCCAACTGTGCCAGAGCTCCAGTCAGGGAGCAGGGGAACAGGGCCAGCCCATCTGCCTGTGGAACAGACAGCCCTGCCCAGAGCTGCAAATCATCAAGGATGCTGGGGGACTCTGGTTTAACTTAAACCAGCAAGGAGTCTGGGACAGACAGTGCATAAACTGCTTTGACCCAAATCTGTTACGTCTGATACTACATTCAACCAGGTTTATCTCAAAATAGTTTCAGCCATTTTCACACTGGTTTATGTGCACTGAACATCTGCTCTGTTACAAGTTTAAACCACTTTCTGATTACGTAAACCAGTTTGTGTGTAATGTCTGTCCCAAACCCAAAAGTCTGATACCTTATAAACGTCTGGAGCACTACAAAGTTGATAGAAATATTGAACAATTGGGTTTTTTCTGCTTCTTAGGATCCAGTTTTCAATTGTAAAACTTAAAAGACTTCAAAGGCAGACTTGAATTACACAGAATCAGTAAACAATCATCAAAAGCCATTATTTCAGTGAAAAAATAGCTGAGCACCAGCATCTCAGAACTGCTTCCACTTAACAGCTACAAAATGGAGAGGGATCAATAATGTTATTTCAGGCAACTTAACTAAAAACTAGTCAACTAAATCACAAGAAAGGAAGAAGCAAGCAAAAAAGGAAAAGAAAAGATGAAAACCTCAACCCAGGTTTGCTGTGCACTGAACTAGGAGGGCAGCGGGTGGAGGGGGTGAGGAACGGGTAAGGAGGGAGACACCTTAGATGAATTGAAGCTGTCCCCATGAGCAAAGAGAACGTAAAAATCCTCACCGCTAGCTACCTGGGTGATGTGGGAGAAGTTGCTAATACCAGACATACACATTAAGGGAATGCCAGTTTTAGGTGCAACTGACTTAAAATAGTGAAAGAAATTACTTTGCTTTCATACAGCTCAAAAAGTGTCAGAAGATGGTGTTCTATACAATGATGACTCATAAAAATAAGACCTATCTATGCATTTCTAATTCATCCATCATCATGGTACCTGGGCATTTGCATGAATATGCATAGGGTCTACTTCTTAAAATATTTCCCTACAAATAATATGGAACAATATAACACAAGGAAAAACGTAATGATCACTTAGTTTTATTTGCTTGTTTATACGTATTTACCTTATTTAACATTTGTCATGACAGTGAATAATAAACTTACACAAAATTTCAAAAGATGAAGATATGATTTGGCTACAAAGATACATATAACCCTGTGTTCTGGATATAATCTTTATTTTACATTTCAGTGTGTTATATAAATAATAAAAGAATATACATTCCAAAATAATACAGGATTTAAGAAGAAGGCTTACAAAGAATTTAAAATACAAGCCTAAAATTAAAACTGTATTTCAGCTTTAAGCACAAGCAGAAAAGTAACAAAAAAAATATAAAGGGAAATGTATTTACACTAAATTCAGATGTTATATGTGAAATATTGTAAAGTAGGGTCATGCATAATAATCCTTGTCTTCATAGGAAAGTTTTGCCAGTTATTCCTGTAGTTCAACTGGTACAGCTATTCTAATATTATAAAAGCATTAGTCTGTGTGTCTGTCTGTCTGTCCATAACACTTTATTTGCACTCTGATTGGTTGTCTTAAACAATCTGAGTGCTCCACGAGTGTTCTGGACAGGAGGTGGTGGCAACAGTGTGCTGGAGTGCCACCATGACAGTGGAGACCGAGTGGTCAGAGCAGGCAGGCACTGGCGGCACAGGGTGCTGGCCAAGGTAGGCAGAGGGGATGGGGGGGCAACCTTCCCTCCCATCCCTGCTCCTAGGAGCCCCCTTCCCCCCAACATTCCCAATGGGCAGTTGGCTGGTAATACCATAATCCTCTGTGGGGACCTGTTTAGTCCTATGTATTTGCACTCTATCAATGTAGAAGGGGATCTACCAGTAAATTAAAACAACTCCTAGTCTGTCAAGTGGAAGGTGGATGAAGATTACAGTAGGCATCCAATACCTCTTTGTGTTGGTATATGTGAGAAAGGGGAATCCACTGTTGATTTAAGCAGAGCCTAGAAATTAGGAACATAGAGTTTCTTTCTGGGTTCATTTCTAGCTGATTATAAATAAAGTTGTTTTGGTTCAGTTTCTGAAAAATGGGCATAACAGAATTAAATAGTTCTGAGGTGTATTGTGATGCCTAATTAACATTTACAAGATGTTCTAAGCTCCTTGAATGAAAATACATTATCTTGTGTAAGTGTAATTAGAGTGATTATGTCACACAGTCTCAGCTGGTACAACTCCAATTAATTTCAATTTGGAAAATATGAATAAGTAGCAACTTAACCTAGTTACTAAATTCCTAATTTGCCTATCAACAAGGAAAGAAGTAGTCACTCTCCCATCAACAGAATAAATATTTTCTACTGCCACATACTTATAGGTGAGAACAATTTAGTCTGAGTGGAAACTACCTTCAAAACTGTAATACTTCAAAGCAAACCATGAAAAAATTAGTATATAAGCTAGATTGGCCCCAGACCAGTAGACCAAAATTAAGTGTAAAAGCCAGAATCTGAAATACTTAATCCTCTTACATCTTTATTAATCCATTTTATTAAGAACAATGAGGTTTACACATAGCCATTTCCTTATAGACAGCAACTAGGAAAAAAGCTAGTATTTGATTTAAAATAGGCTCATTAAAACCACATTTTCGGGGAAGGGGGGGAATAACACCTATTTTCAATATTGCCTTAGGGAGCTAGGCTTAATTACATTTACTTAATCATCATTGTTAAGCTTGTTTAACAGTTCTTTTCCAACAACAAACATGTATTGTGAGAATCCTTAATTCAACAAAGTTGCAAAACACCAAGAAGAAACTAGTCAGGATGAAGTGCAAATAAACTACTACATAATTAGCAGAAATTCTGATGAAATTAGCTGACTTGCAGACTAGTAACACCTAAAACTCAAAAAGACAATGTTTTCATCCTAGCACCTTAAAGTGACAGGATATATTTAATATTAAAGCATGCAGGGGATTTCAAACAGCAAGGCGCTTACACAAAGAGATGTTTAATTGTAGACTGCCAGACAACACCAAAGAAAAAGAACACATAGTCATAAACATCAACAAACACAGAATCAAGGGCCCTAGAGTGGGCAGTAGGTTACATGTTAATACAACAAGAAACGCATTCAAGAGCAAATTAGAAAAATCATATGCCAATCAGGTACATTTCTATAGACTCTAAGTGGTTTGTTCTTCCTTTGATACGTTTTATTAAGTTCCATTAATGTCAGTAAGAAGTAGGCAGATAAAGGGGAAAAATAGCTCCTGAAAGGCAACTGTCAGTAGGACTCAGCTTGCCCACCAATTAGCAAAGAATGAGCACTGTGGTGGAGGCACCAGCTGTGAGGGAGAGAAGAGTTGAGAATATACATATATACACACAACCCAGAGAAAAATGGCAGTTCCCAGAACATGCATACAGTTTACCATGTCACTGGGGCCGAATCACACACACTGAAGGGTGAGCAAAAGAGAGCAGAGAAGAGACTGCCTGTAACACCTACAATAGAATAGGCAGTACATTAGAGAGACTAGAAACTAAAAACTGGTTAAATAGCAGAAAACAAGCTCTGCAAGTTTCCACTGTTTCAATTTCAGTGTTGATAAGGGTCAAAAATCAAGGAAAAATTCTTACTTTAAGCAATTATCTGTTCTGCAACAGGCAACTGGCAACATTTCCATCTATTGATATTTGATAACCTTTGATTATTTAATATGAAAGAAAACATAAATGAAAGTTTTGATTTGTTTAAGCCAAGTATATTAGAAAGGAAAGCAGATATTTTGCTTATTAAGAATTGATAAATATCTTCTCTTACTTATTCAAGATACCTATGAACTCAGATAGCAAGTTCCCAAACACTGAAGCCACCTAGAAATCATATATGGGTGTGTGCAACCATTACATTTAGGCTTGACCTAACTAGTTAGGTCACTCTAAATGCCACTCTGTGCAGACATCCAGGGAGGCTTAATCAGGCAAAAAACAGCTGTTCTCATTTAAAATTAGTTCCCCTGAGATAATGAACTAACTTAGATCAGGAACAAGTTAGCCCAATCTAGTTGTTGCATCCCTATGACACTTATACCAGGCAAGGAGACTAAAACACAGTTGTCCTAAATTATAAGTAAATGTATTGATCTTTAACAGATACAACTCTAAGCACAAAGATCAAAAGGCCTCTGGATCCCAATACAGTAAATGTTTGCCCATGTTCAAATTTCAGCCACAGGGAAGGAAAAGCTCAGCTGCTTGCCTCAGGCCTAGGTCTTTACTCTTCCAATCCTTCCCCTCACACTGCCTGGGCTCTTTTTAGCCCAACTCTCCCACCCCCAGACAGACAACCCCTACCACAGACCTATCAACTCCTCCGCAGACCTGCCAGCTGCCCCCCAATCATGTCAACTCCCCCAATAAACTAGCCCCTCTGCCTGCCCTAACTTGTTTACATTGGGTTCCCAGAGCAGCTCCCGGCACCAGCAAGCATCTTCACTCATTGCTCCCAATCTACAATCATATGGCTTACTTTAAGCCATGTAATCATAGACCAGATGCAGCAAATGTCTGCATAAGCCCAGTGCAGATTTATTTACCTACATACAAACAGATAGAGAAGAGATGATCAGAGGTAAAATGTACCTCTGAGAAAAAATACTGTCCTTCAGCCATTCATTTCAAGTTCATCCCTCAGTGTACACTTCACTAGTGTTAGGAAGAGCAAAGGCCAGCATCTCTTCCCAGATGGAAACAATGGATCCTAACTTTTGCCACACAGGTAGAAAGATAAACATAATATTTAGGAGTTCTTGTTACTTTTAGACTGTAATCAAGGGTAAATTTCATTCAAGCATGGCATATGTAGCAGTGTGATCCAAATTTATCTCTATTTAATTCTATCAATTGAATATTTATAGAGTATAAGTATAGAAACATGGCAATCAGCAGCCAAAAAATAAGACCCTTATTCTGTAGATGCTTCCTTGGAGTCTAGTGAGTCATAGTGGATAAATTTTACTATACTTAACTAGCTAAAAATACTAGCTCTTTATGCTGACTATGCAAAACTAATTTGTATTTTTATGATATAGATTATTTTCTCTACACCATCTCTCTCCCTCTCCCCCCGCACACACACACCAATGAATACTGTGTTATTCATTGGCCCCACATCACTGACAGAAAAATTTATAGTTTGAAGCTCAATTTGTATATGGTTAAAATGTTATAACCACCTCTTGTTTTTCCTTTCTTAAATCATTTGAAGGATTTTAAATAGTTTGGCTATATCTGTACAAAATAATGGGTCAGATTTTAGCTGGTATAAATCACTACAGCTCTACTGGCTTCAATGGATTATTATAGAAGCTGACAGACTAGATCTGGGTATCCTAAATCTTAATTTAACAACTGTTACACATATGATACATGGAAGATAATGTGAACTTTATTTTATAAAGTATGTAAACTCTATTTTAATCTTACGTTATTCATTCTACAACTATATGAAAATAAACTCTGATCCTTCCAACACTGAGGCAGATGAGCATCCTAGTGAACTTAGCGTGAATTACCAGTTCCACTGAAGTCATTGCAATCAGTGATAAAACTCCCAGATGGCACCAGGATTTCATGCTCATAGTTGCTCATATGGTAGGTATTCATGAAATCAGACTTTTTCTGTATTGTGTATAATAACAAGGATTATAAATTCAAAGGAACTACCCATGGGAAGTAAATTACTCATATGCATAGTATTTGTATGCTTAAGACCTATTTACTAATTAAGGCAATGCAACTAAATCAGCTGGTCAAAAATGGTAGAAAACTTTAAGTCATTATTTGCTTGTATCACATTGGAACTTAATAAATTTAACTGAAAAGAGTATTTTTTTTCTGCTCAAACAATAATGTAGGTTAATGGAAACTTGCTAACATCTTATCTTTATGTGCCCTTATTCATATGAATAGCAGCAAAAGCACTTCAACTGTAAAGAATTTAGATTTTTTTTTCAATTAAACTGGGTCAAACCTTTTTAATAACAAAAAAGTCTCACTGTAAAATAGTCTCACTAGGCAAAATAGCTTAGTGAGAGTCAGCCTTGTGCAATTTAAGGAATTAAATCTTTTGCTAATGCATACAGAATGTAGCTTTAATTTAGAACATGTGACCTTAGCCATTATAATATATAAAAGATTTCTTCATATCCCAGTTATTTCAGCCTCAAACAACTTTGTGTCACAGGAACAAGCTGTTTTCAACAAATTCTATCCAACTGAGTAAAGCCCATTAAGATTTATTCATATTTTAAATACAGTAGAACACCTAGATTTCCTCTTCTACAGAGAAAGTGGGTCCTTGCTTCCACCCCCTGAAATTGTCTTTGATAAATATGTTCTCCTAAAACCCCAGTTTTGTGAGGCGTTCTTTGTAAACTGTACAAATTAATGCCATCTACTACTTAACAAATTTAAATCTCTGTAAAACTACTACCTATGTTATCCTATTCCTTTTTCTGTTAAACGAGGTCATCTCACTGGTATCAGTCATTCTTTCTCTCTGGATCTCTCCCAGAAAATGGGATGTCTATGCTAGTTGGTAGACAGTATGGTTGCTGGTGATGAAGCATGTCCAGGGGTTGTATTTCACAAAATCACCAAAAACTGACAAATGCTAAACACATTTCTTGCTGTAATTTACCTTTAGATGGTGCATGATGAGGTTGCCATTGCTCTTATCTGCTTAGCAAGAACTTCTGTATTCTAGGGGGGGGAAAAGTGTCTGTTAAGGCTTTTCAGAACTCTTTAGAGTTATTCGTTTCTCCAGGCTTACAGCACCCAGGAATAACATTTCAGTATGCGAAAAATAATCAGTATTTGGGCATTCACTTGTTTTCTCCATGCAGTGGATTATATTTAAATATATATTATGCAAACAAAATGTACAAATTATTTCCTTATATCTGCCCCTTTGGAAAATGCCTACCTACCTGTGACATAACCTAACTTTAATTAGTGTTCATTATTCTAGGCTCTTGTTGCTTTCCACTGTGTTGCATTTACTTGGATCTTCCACTTGACATATATATCAATAAAGGGTAAGTGACAAGTTTGTAAATCCAAACTGAGGAAAGTCAATTTGAGGGACATTTCCCTTCCTTTCTAATGCAACCTCCTCCTTTCAACCTTTACTCCATTGGCTGTTACTTTTAAGAGACCTCCTGCTTGAGAGAGATGCTTGCTGAAAGCAATAGATTTAGAATCTGACACAATAGCCTGTTGTCTTCTCTACCACAGCAAGATGTATTAATTTAAATAAATTCCATTAGTTAATAAGACCTTCTTCTGTAGATGTTCTTAAGAGTATGGACAAAAGTGCACTGGGAGTAGTTTCAAAGCAGGAGGGAGAGCGGCTACTGGCACTTGGGAGCATGCAGTGGCTGCTGCATTGTTACAAGTTCATTTGCACAAGTCAGGAATGGTACCAATGTTGTCAAACTGTTCCAGCTTTAACTGTAGATGAAGCAGCAGTAACGTAACTATGAGGGAGGACAACTAGAAGGCTCCTTGGGGCACTGGGAGAAGGGGGAGGGGATGGGCACAAAAAATAACCACCACAGCAGCTGGTGGCCGACTGCACCGCTGCCTGCAGTAGCCCGACAGGCAGCGCTGTTCCATGTGCTGTTGCTGCCCAGGGTGCAGTCATGCTCTGTTACACTTCTGTGAAGACCATTAAAAATTGGAGCTGTTTTGCTACATGTATCACTCCTGTTCTGTGCACTCTTAACAACAATGTAACAACTGCTTCAGGGTCTAAAGCAACACCTCCCCTGCCCTTTTGAAACCACTCTAAACATATGCATGCCCATACCCCTATTATCAAATAAAAGTGACTCATGTCATTAGGCCAAAAGCTTAATGTAAATGAATATAAAGGGTGCTCAACCCCAAATAAGAGCATCTGTAACTATTTTCTTTAGTACATAGGCCTTTATGCAGCTGCAGTCTTAAAAAGGATCTAAGAATGGCATGAAAGCAAAATGCAATAAGTATAATTTATCTGAAACATGTTTCAGGTTAGATAGACTGCCCAGGATTTTCCTAACTACTCCCTCCTAACCAACTTGCCCTATTATTTACAACTGTTATGATTGCTAGATTTGCATGACAGAGAAGAAAACATTTTAATTCAGCAGGATACAGAATAGAGAGAAAAGCCATCTTTTTCCACTACACTGAAGCCGTGACAACTTAGGGGACCAGCAGCCAGATAAATTAAAAATTATCCAACATTTAGACAAACGAAAGAAAGGAAAGAAAAGAAAAAAGCCCACAATGTTAAAAAGGCATCATACAGCCAGAGATTCAAACAGAGGTCTAAAAGAGGTCTTGCCCATGCCTACATTTGTGAACAAAATAAACAAAAGGATTTCTTTGTGTAGGCAAGGTTCAAGTACCTACATAGCAGACTTTTTCCAATAACATTCTCCCATTCCTACATATGAAGATTTGGTTACTAGTGAACTTTTCACAATGCATACTCCTCTTACAATACCTTTGGGGGAGAATACAATTCACTGACACTGCATCCCACTTTAGGTCCTTCATAGACAGATCCCTAACAATCCCTGCACTGAAAGCTGTGGTTTCCTGTGGAACAAGAGTTAACACTATCATTGCCAACTACTGTGCAATCCTTTATAAGCAATTTTAATTAATCTATACATCTCTTAAGACTTTGTCTCCTAAGAACTCTCTCATTTCTACATCTCTTTCAGTATCACAAGCTCTTTCCCTTCAGATTGTTCCCTCTCTTTTTTCCTATCCCTTTGTAGCTTTCTACATTTTCCCTGTATTTTTGTATGATTGTATATAGTTTTAAGAGTGGCGTTTTTTTTTTAGGCCTGCCAGTTTTTCCCCCGACTCTTTTCTTCTCCTGCTTTTATTTTCATCTCCTTTATACCATCTATGCTTTTGTTTACTTGTATTTCTTTTGGCATTTCTTCTGGTCTTTACACTTGCTATATTTATCTTTATTCTCTCTATTTCCTTTATTTACTATATTTTCTTTTCTCTGCAGTACATCACATGCTTAGCTCACTTGGAAGCAAGGGAAAAAGCCCACTAAGAAACAATGTATTAAGTAAAAGCCAAGGACAGATTTGAAATATGATTCAGCACCTCTGCAACAGACATATCTGAAAATCCCAATTTATAGCATAATTTTAGCGTGGGATAATCATGACTGTTACTAAAATCATGACTCTTCCTTCCTGGCCTGCTTCCTATCCTTATTCTTCTGCCTCTCTTGCAAACATTATTTAAGGGGCCACAGTCCTTCCCTCTGTGTATCGTACTATCAAAGTGAGAATGGAAAACCAAAATGGGGTTCAAAGAAGAGCTATATTTTTTTCTTCTGCCTTTTTCTGTAGAGTATCAAAGTATCTATTATCAGAGGTTCACCAGAGTATCTAAGTGTTCCAGAATTATGGCACAATTTTTACCTTTCTTGGTTCAGAATCTGACTGAAACCAAAGGAGAGGAAAGATTATCTAATGATTAGGATTTGGAAAGTTATTTGAAAATAGAGGATAATGCCTCAGACCTAGACACGTTATAATACGATCTGATGTGATTTTACACAATTATTCCTTTTTTAGCTCCTGTTAACCTGATTAAGTTCCAGTACTGAGCTAACCTAATGATATCAAACTAATGATATTTGTCTATTGCCATCTCCACATTGTCACTCATAGTTAGAAAAAAAGAGGACCAAAATATTTCTAGTCTTTTCTTCCAATATGCAAAATTGCATTAATACAAAATGTGCATTTCCCAATATCCATATCAGAGACTTAAGGAAGAATCCCAAGCAGAACTTAGTTCCTGATGGATACCTGAAACTCACTTACCTTGTTCACAGTTTTAGGTGAGCAGCAGGTCTCAGGAGCTGATCCCAACATTTCAAATCTCTTCAACATGGGGGGAAAAAAGCCTCATCTTAGAACTGAGTATGGGACTGTTCCAGCTAGCAGCTGTGGGGAGTGGTAGTTTACCTGGCTGATCTGGGTGCAGGGGGCACCCCAAAGCCACTCCTATCCCACACTGCAGGGAACAGCTGTGCAGGAAGCCATCCCAGCCAAGGACAACAGTGGTGATGCACAGGTTCCTCCTTCCAGCTCCTCTTCCCTGCCTACTCTACTGCCCTCAGCATCTCCTGTGTTGGCTAGGAGTCTACACTAGCAAAAAGAACCTGCACACTGCTACCACTGTCCCTGCACATATGTAGTGTATGGCAGAGCAGGTCAGGAGGGACTCAGAGGCTCCCTTTCATCCCATTCAGCCAGGGGTGAATTCAAGACTATCCTTCAATAAATTTATAACCATGTACAGAATCCTAATTACTAGACACTGTCTTAATTTGAAGTCAACTTGGATTTAGGTTAATATGGTACTTGCCATTTTATTACTACTGGGTCAGATACAATGGCTACAAACTTTAGTCTATGCAAACAACCATACACTTACTTCAACGGGAGTTTGTCTGAGTACAGAAACAGGTTTTGGGCTGATATTTATTTTATGTTCTGCCATAGCTGGGCACAGCACTTCATCGACAAAACATACTATCCCTGCCCTAAAGGGTTTAAAATATAGATTAGAACAGGCCAAGAGAACAAGCAGGAAAGGGGATTATCAAGAAAAGATTTTAAAATTCCTTGTTTTCACAATACATGTTTAACATTAGTGTGTTCAATTATGCATGTGATGCATTCACACATGTGCATGTGTGTGCACATGCACATTCACAGAACAGGACAGCTGCATAATGTATGTCTGATCTTTAAGTAATTTTGGGAACATGGGATGCATTGTAGCAAGAACAGAGATATTTTAAGGACAGACACAGGAGAAAAAGATTCATTTGGAGAAAATAATCTTGAAATTTTGGGGTGAGTACAGTCAGTCAAAAAGCCCAAGGCTGAATTGATTCAGTCTTTGCAGATTAGTCTAAGCTGCAAAGATTAAACCAATAAGCAAATGAACAGACGTTCACTTTTGATTCAGGAAATGCAGCCACATATCTGCAGTGGCTCAAGCCAGAAGCCAGGGGGTGCCAGAACACAGCTCTCAGGCATAGCCAGCATGGACTGTATGTTCACTTTGTTTTCCTGCTGCCCAAAAGGTCTTTGGGATTTGCAGTCCACAATAACAACAGCAGGACTCTGCTGGGTTGCTCAGCACTTCCACTTCCTGCTTCCAGGTCCCTCTGGGATTGGTAGTCCACAGTTGCAGCCAGCACTAAGTAAACCAGCAGGGTAGGGCAGGGTCACTCTGTAATCAGGGAAAGGTGAGTTTGTCCCCACCTCTCTGGCCCCAGTTCCCAGCTGGGGTTTGCCAGGTCGTGGGGCAGTGAGCCAGCCAGTGAGGCCTGTGAGCTAACCCTCACTCCTCCAGCTAGGGAGCAGAGAGGCGGGGCCAGCCCTGCTCTCTGCAGCAGACAGCACAGCCCAGTCCAGGGCTGCAAAACATGCTGAGCTGCTGGGGGACTCTGATTTATCTTGAACCAGGAAGGGGCCTGGGACAGAAGTTTCTTAAACTAGTTAAGTCTGATACTACAGTCAACCAGGTTTATCTTAAACCAGTTTCACCCATTTTGAAACTGGTTTATGTGCACTGAACTTCTGTTCTGTTATAGGTTCAAACCAGTTTCTGATCACTTAAACTGGTTTATGTTTAACTTCTGTCCCTAGCCTTGAGCAACACTATTCTTCCCTTATTGGAGCGTCATTAAAAAGAAACAAACATATAATAAGTATCAAAGGTCAGCATTTGTAAAAGCAATCTTTTTTTAGCTCACTAAACTAACTGAAGAGCTACAATTAACATCAAATTTACAGGAATATATCATTTTCTCACTGCAACACTCTTTCTTATATTTGGTTGCATCATTACAGCACACAGTTCTTGAGCCAACTAAAATACTGTTTATTCTTTGCCCCAATATCTCAAAGAAAATGTTTCAGCCTTTCAAAAAGGTGTTATGTTTGTGGGTAGGAGTAGAGAGGTGGAAGAGTTTGTTTTAATTAAGTATACAGTAACAGTGACTTCTTTCACAGAAGTTTGCTTTTTAACCAAGAATTAGTATTGGAATGCAGCCACTGGAACTGTACAAATATTTTGCATTTATAGGACCAAATTTTCAAAATCAGCTTCTAATACTGAACCTAAAAAATGGTTACTATGATTTTATATACATGTAAGAACATCCACTTAATTATACAATGGACATCTGTCCATACAAATTGGGTACAAGCTATCAATGTGCATTTAATTTCTCATATTCAAGTATCCCTCTGCACAAACGCAGAATATTCTTTCTTCAGATGAAATATTATTTTGCAAGCTAAACTTGGCCAACAGAGTACATCCCATATTCCAAGAATTACACCACAAAAGTCGTAACTCCATTTCCATACTTGAATCTTTAAATGCTGTTCTTCGGTCCTTCACCTAAGTAGCTTCATTTGTTTCAGCAGCATTTCTTCACCTGGTCGATCCACTGCTGATAAATATCTCCTTAGAATGCCTTGGGTTCAGCCCAACCAGAAATATAAAGCTACCAATAGCAACTATCATTCTCTAATTTAAAAATAAAGCAACACCCACAGACAGACTTCACAACCAGTGTATATCATTGTAAAATGATATTAAGTGTGTATCTGTAATGAAGGTAACAGGGAATATCATGAAGTTTTATATTGAGTCAAAATAAAAAGTATTTTACAGTTGCAAAAACACAATCGGTAACAGAGTGGGAAAAATATCATAAAGACAAATTATGGCTCTATAGAAGAAAATGGTGAAACTTCCATTGTATGGAGGAAGGATTGAGCATGTAATGTTCACTGAACCCCTCACTAGTACTTCTGCTGATGTATTTGTCTAGAAGGAGCACTTAAAGCAGTAATAAAAGACAGCAAAGATATGCTGCTAACTTTTAAGCAAGGAGTTCCCCATAATGGTATCTAGGATTAAAGGGCAGGATTTTTCTTGTCCTCACCCTCCAACATTGATTATTTCCATTTTCTCTTCTAAAAGAAATTTAATTAATTCCAAAATCCACTAGCAGCCTGTGGAGGTCCCCCTCTTGGTGGGCTCTGTCCTTGGCAGTGTTTCCTCAAAGCAGCAGCAGTGCCAGTAGCAGATGGGTCACATTGCAGGACAGTAGTCCTGCAGGTAGAAATTGTGCAAAAGAACAAATGCGGTATGATTGGCTGGGGGAAAAAAAGTTGCGGTAGAGTTGTGTACCTGGAAAATACAGCATCTCCAGTCAATGCTGGCAGTAACGAATTGAATGTAGAATTAGGGCAGGGAGCATGGTTTCTCATTCTTCTGTTGGGGTTCTGTCGGAGGAAGCCTAAAAGAAGCAGGTTCCAGACTATCTTGTAGAACAGATGCTTCAAACAACACACCCACTATCAGCCACCACAATGATAGTCATAATATTAGAAGTCTGGACTCTCAAGTACAGCAGGAGAAGATGTGAGCTACACATATTATTTTCTACTCATTGCAGCAGCTGACAGATCCATGTATGTGTAGAGACATCACGGTTATTCCCACATGCTGGGAAACAAAAGAAAAAAAAAAGAGTTCGATCCTCATGCGGCAGTGCCGTTAGATACACTTGCAGCTTGACAGCCACCTGAAACAGCTTAGTTCTAGTTTTAGAGAGTTATACAAATGTTAATAAGGCTAGTTAGTCAAAATGTTAGTCAAAGGGCTAAGACTGTAAACTATGCTGTACTTCCCTTCCCCAAATTCTTGTGTACTACAAGTGCATAACATCCTAAAATTCAATAACTAGAGATGATCCTGTAACAAACTAATTATAATAATTGTTATCATTTTAGAAGAGTATGTGGGGAACTTTAGGATTCCTAACTTCTTTCTGCAGAAATGGGGCCAATTGATTATCAATCAATCAATCAAATGGTATTACCCCATCACAGAAAGAAAAAGGGCTAAAGGCTGTAAGGCCTTTCCCCCACATGACGTATGGAGCACTAGGAATGATCTTGTTAAAAAGGGGGTAATATGGGTTCCAACAAGCTCATACATACAGAATATGCAGCAACAGTGGAATCAGAAAAAAAACATAGCTTGAAAGACACCAAGCTTATTAATGGGGTTAGCTGAACATCTTCCTTAAAGTGTATAATCTGTTTATCCATTTTTTCCTTTATTAAAATAAGTTTTAAAAGTTTACACAGGTTTACTTGCCATCACTTCATACTTAACTGCTGTGGAGCTCAATGGAAGTTTTGTACAATAAGAAACACTAGTGTATTAAGTATCTTTCTACAACCGTCAAGCAAATTTTCACTGTGTCAGAAGCATACTTCAAAAAAGATGAAAAAAGATGTATGCATGAATGGCATAGTAACTAAAGGAATTAAAAATACATTCATTCAACAACAGGTTCTTTATGTTCTATTACATTTTTACCTTCAATTTATGCTTTATAGTAAGTTTATTATATAAAACTTTTCTATTCCCATCTTAAAGACAAACTTATTTTAAGATCATATAATGTCTTGTAGTAGTCAATTGCTAGTAGAAACTAAAATTGCAAACATTCAAAATTATAGAAAAATGTCAACTTAACTGTTCATAAGCCTTTCATATTTTCTCTCTATGAATAATTTAGGGACTGAGATTTATAGGTATGAACACTGGTGAAAAGAAAACCTTAAATCTGAATACCTAATGAAAGAAAATCTGCAAGGGCCTGAATATATATGCTGTTATTTGCAAAAATCATTCAATCAAGAAAAGAAAACAATACCACATAAGAATTAATTAATCAGCATATTATGATTTATAAGTATCCCAGCAATTTGTGCACAAATCTGTAGAATACTTGCTTCTGAAGAATTTTACTAAATTCTTTAATATTTGTAATCCATTTCCTGACATCTCTTCAACATAAATATTTTACGTTTTTCAAACAAATTATCCATTGCAAAGTTTTTATTCATCTTTTGTGCAGAAGTGTTTCATTTTTAATTCAACACATTTTAAGATAATTAATTTTGACAGTTCTGGGTTAAGTCACCTTCAGTGAAAATAAAGACATGCAAAGGGTTTCCATCAGGGCTACTATCCATTTTGATCCTCCATGTGCGGGATAAAAAAATATAAATGTAAGATTTTGATGCAGATGCAATCTAAATCTGGGCTCCAAACTAGGTGTCACTAAAGATTAGATAGAGTTTATCCACTGACTTCATTTGATACTGAATGAGCCATAGTTAAGATTTTTTTTTAAAAAAAAAAGAGCAAGATGGAACTTCCAAAAGACAAGATGGAAAAAAAACCTGTCAAGCTTGAGAGAGCAGAAATAGAAACAGGGCATGCCTATAAATTCTAAAAATAAGAAGACACCCCTGGTAATAACGGGGGGCAAATCTCATCAGTAAGTAGAATTATAAACGTCTATAAGATTTCCACCTTGTGCCGCCATACAGCACTTTTTTTTGTAAGTGAAATGGAGTATAAACTTTCTGACAAACAAAGTAACACAAAATGGAAAAAAAAACCCAAGAACAAGAACAAGTGCTGGAGTGGAACTTGTACACCTTGGAAAACAATACCAGACAATGCTGACAAAGGGAAAAACTGATATGTCAATCCAGTTTTGTAAAGTTAAGTAGTAGCTCTCAAATGAAAGCTATTTATCTGTTATTGTTTTATGGGGTGTGTGTTGTGCCAATAGCAAGCAAAAGTCACATCCACTCTTAAAAAACTTTAGCGTTGTTAAGAGTCAGACTTCTACTGCTGGGGCATAGGCTTCTAACAACCTTATGCCCTGAAGCAATGTGAGAAGTCATGTATTTCAGATTACTGGTGCTCTAAATGCAATGGTAACTTTTTGGGAAATATGTCTATGAAAAAGTTGCTGGTCCAATACAGTCTTTCAAAGACTATTCAGGAATGTGATGTTGAAAAGTGCTTGCTCTGTAAAGAAATGGGTTTCCCCAAATCTCAGGTTGTTTAAAACAAAGTCAAAGACAGATCAGATTTTAGGGTTCTAGCCCAAGCAAAATCTAAAAGCATTAAGAATCGTTGTAGCTGAACAGGGGTCTGGATAAGAGTAAGAAGGATAGTAAGGAGAGAGAAATTCCTTAGAGCTGTTACCAATCACAGGTGCATCTACATGTGCAGTTTAATGCCGAGTTGACTGATTAGCTCTGCAGTAAAGCACCACTGTCCACATGCACACCAGTACTATGGCACAGTAACTTAATTAACTCCATGATGAGACACTATTATGGGGAGCAGTACTATCTTATGGCAAAGTAATTAACTGCAATCAAACACTCGTGTAGACAATGACCGCTGGGTGCAAATCAGGTCCTCACCTTTTTATAGCTGGTCACATCCTGTTTCTGCAACCATTCGACTCTCTATTTCTCTGAGGGTTAGTAGGCTGGGGATACCTCTCTCCCCAACTTACCAGATGTTTTACATCTGGTAAAGTGCCCCAGTGCCTAGTGCCCAACTTCTTTAGCAGAAACTTCTCCCCCTTCCCAGTCCAGTTTTGCAGGGAATTTGAATCCCACTAGAACAAGTACCTGTGCAGGATACTTGCAACCAGGAAAGCCAACCATTAAGACTATTGGAGATGAAAAGTTAGAAGTAGATAGATAGCTCTCACAGTAAAGCCTTGGATGACATACAGCTTAAAAACAACCTAATGTTTCAATATTTTACACTGTATTGTAAAGCTAAATAAGTCAAACCAATTTGTTTCAGAG
This sequence comes from Crocodylus porosus, assembly GCF_001723895.1. Taxonomy (NCBI): domain Eukaryota; kingdom Metazoa; phylum Chordata; order Crocodylia; family Crocodylidae; genus Crocodylus; species Crocodylus porosus. The sequence goes on along the minus strand of NW_017728913.1, from coordinate 20,684,631 downwards.
TTTGCTATCATTTACAACCATTGTCATGCAACTCAGTAGGTTCTGCAAGCATGTTTTCAGACACTTGTGCACAAAAAATATTTGATTGTTAAAAGTGGCCTTGATGATGTATCAGCAGTTTCTGCCCTCTTACAATACCAGCATGTGTGCACAAGTGCAATTTTGTAAAGAAGCTACATTTGAAAATGTAGCCTTCAAAAAATGTAGGTGTCTTGTTTCTTTTCAATTGTATCATTTTCCCCAAACACACATTTTTCTTATAAAATCTATATGACTACAGATTAGGCAGTAGTCTGGCACAATTACATGATATTAGCTTATACAAATATGGGATTTTGGTGGCACCCACATAATATACTTTGCTTTGAAAATGTGTCATCAAAATAAGGCACTGATATATTTATTTGGAAACATTTTTCATTTTTTTTATTATTAGACTGTCATATTTTGAATTTGGGTGAGCAGCTACAACTGGCAGCTTCTCTTCCTCTCGCAGTCAATTTGGCCTTATTCAAACTAATAGTGCAACAAAGCTCCACGTCTGATTTTTTCAAATTGATATTAAGTCAACTTCCATTGACTTTTCACAATGCTGTAAGTAATATAAGAGAAGCTACTAATAAGAATATGTATGATTGCATTCTTTCTAAAAAATGGTTTAGAGGCAGTATATTTATGAGGCTAAATACTTTATACAATGTACTTGTCATTTTTATCAGGCATTTTCACTATTTACTTGCAGTCCTGTATGCCTTTTTTCACTATAACTAATTCCTACACCACAATCACATTTAAATACAGTATTTGGAACAAAATAAAGACCTACTCTGTTTCCAGAAAAAATATGCATAATGCATACAGCAGAGAGATTTTAAAGACGTCTTCTTCAAACAGTAAAATGTCTGTAAGGCAGATTTTACTAATCTTATTTTAATAATGTTCGACTATTTTATACACCAGTGAAATAGCTTGCAGACACCTCTCTCCAAGATATCAGGAATATCTGGTGACACCAAATTCTCATTTTTCATTTATCTGACCAAATTTCACGTCTTCGTGATAAAAACGCAAATCTATGCCCTTCTGTTGTCTACAGATTATTTATCAACTGTCTCTACATAAACCTATACTGTAGCTATTTGTGCCAGAAGTCTCTAGGTTGTAAATCTCTTTCTGAGAATTGAGCCCTAAAGAGACTCATACAGCTAGATTGAAGCCTCACTTTGTAATAATATTATTCATTTGAACAGCATGGCTAGGGAAAAACATTACACATAAACCAGTTTAAGTGATCTGGTGTAAACCTTTAACAGAACAGATATTCAGTGCACATAAACCAGTCTGAAAATGGCTGAAACCAGCTGGAGATAAACCTGGTTGAATGTAGTATCAGACTTAACTGATTTGAGTCAAACGGGTTTATGCAATGTCTGTCCCAGACCCCTTGCCGGTTTAAGATAAATCAGACTCCCCCAGCATCCCATCATGCTCTTTTGGCTGGGCAGGGCTTTTTGTTCCATAGCAGGGCTGGTCCCTCCCATCTGCTCCCTAGCTGGAGCTCAGCAGAGACTGCAGGTTCAGCAGAGTCTGCCTGGCTTCCTCCTGCCCCCTCCCCCTTCACTGCTTGCTGGACCAGCAGGGATCCCCTCCCCACCTCCCTCTCTCCTATCTCCCACAGCATGGACCCCAGGCCCAGAGACCCGAAGCATGTGGTATGCTAGCTAATGCTGAGAGGTGTCTCTGTGTGCGAGTGTCTCCAATTTCACTGGACAGGAAGACAGAACAGTGACTGCTTGGGGCTTTTTTAAGCTAATTGCTGGTAACCTGCTTAAGAAGAGTTTGAACTAATGAAGAGAGGCTATTGTTTTGCTGATGAGACAAACACCATTATCAGCTCCCTGCTGGCTTGCTTGCCTGTCAGTTTGCTGCAGACAGTATAAAGAAGCAGGGAGAGAGAGATTGAAAAGCTCCATATCATCAACAGATGCATGCACTGCACTGGAATCCCCACTTCCCCACCCCTCCTTGTCTCAGAGCGCTACCATGGGGCTGGCAACACTCCCACCCCTTGAGCAGCCAGTGGGAAAAAGCCTAGAATGGTGCAGACAGACCTCCTTAATCAGAGATCCTGCTGGGGCCTGGCTACAACCCCCTCAGCTCAGCTGCCTGCAGAAGGCTTCCTTCTAGCACCCCCCTCCCCCACTCCAGCATTTAGCCTGAGCCACTACAGGCCTGAATTTCCTCAGTCCAGAGAGAATGCCTGTCCAGTTACAAACTAGTTCAACCTAGCCAGGTTAGACTAACCTGAAAGATTGAATCAATTCAGGCTCAGGCTTTTTGAATGTCTGTCCCTAGTGAAAGAGAAATTTTACAAGCAAGTATATGGATGTTTTTGTGTGATTTTTAAGTACCCTTATTCTAATCTGACTTAATCTAAAAAGCTTTAACAGACACAGAAGAAATAATACGTAGTTCAATTTATTCATGCAGCAATGCCCCTGCCCTCCATTAATGCTGACCTTGTGAAGGAACACCTTGAGAGGCTGGATACCTTCAAGTCAGCTGTTCCTGACAATCTATACCCCAGGGTACTCCAGGAGCTGGCAAGCATCATAGCCCAGCCTCTGGCACAGATCTTTGAAAACTCCTGGTGCTCTGGTGTAGTGCCCAACGACTGGAAGAAGGCCAATGTGGTGCCCATCTTCAAGAAAGGGAGGAAAGTGGATCCGGCAAACTATAGGCCCATCAGCCTGACTTCTATCCCGGGCAAGATCTTAGAAAAGTTTATTAAAGAGGCCATCCTTAATGGACTGGACGACGCCAAAATCCTAAGGGATAGCCATCACGGGTTTGTTGCGGGTAGGTCTTGCTTAACCAAACTCATTTCCTGCCACAACCAGGTGACCTATCACCTTGACAAGGGAGAAGAGATTGATGTCATACATCTTGACTTCAAAAAAGCTTTCGATCTGGTATCCCATGATCACCTCTTGGTCAATTGTCATGGTGCCCTGTGACCAGTGGGGTCCCCCAAGGCTCTGTCCTTGGCCCCATATTGTTCAACATCTTCATTAATGATGTGAACATTGGAGTCAGAAGCGGACTGGCCAAGTTCACCAAATGTTAGGGCAAAGCATACACACCAGAAGATAAGTGGGTGATCCAGGCTGACCTGGACAGGCTCAGCAAATGGGCAGACGAGAACCTGATGGTGTTTAACACCGAAAAATGCAAGGTTCTCCACCTGGGGAAGAAAAACCTGCAGCATCCCTATAGGCTCGGTAGTGCTACGCTGGCTAGCACTACGGAAGAAAGAGACTTGGGGGTCATCATTGACCACAAGATGAACATGAGCCTGCAGTGCGATGCTGCAGCTAGTAAAGTGACCAAAATACTGGCTTACATCCATAGGTGCTTCTCAAGCAAATCCTGGGACGTCACTCTCCCCTTCTACTCGGCCCTGGTGAGGCTGCAGCTGCAGTACTGCATCCAGTTTTGGGCTTCACAAGTCAAAAAGGATGTAGAGAGCTTGAGAGAGTCCAGAGAAGAGCCACGCACACGATCAGAGGGCAGGAAAACAGACCTTACAAGAGGCTGAGAGCCATGGGGCTCTTTAGCCAGGAAAAGCTCAGGCTCAGGGGTGATCTGGTGGCCACCTATAAGTTCATCAGGTGTGACCACCAGTATCTGGGGGAACGTTTGTTCACCAGAGCCCCCCAAGGGATGATGAGGTTGAACAGTCATAAACTACTACAAGAATGTTTCAGGCTGGACATAAGGAAGAACTTCTTTACTGTCCGAGCCCCCAAGGTCTGGAACAGTCTGCCATCAGAGGTGGTTCAAGCACCTACATTGAACACCTTCAGGAGCAAATTGGATGCTTATCTTGCTGGGATCCTCTGACCCCAGGTGACTTCCTGCCCTTTGGATGGGGGCGCTGGACTCTATGATCTTCCGAGGTCCCTTCCAGCCCTAATGTCTATGAAATCTACGAAACACAAAACATTTACACACATCAAAATTCTTGAAACTCTAGTCTTAACTTTCATACTGAATGCAAGCATCTTAACTCTCTTCTCATATCAAAATACCCACTTGTGACATAAGAATTCAAGCAAGTCATAACTAACAAAAAATACAAACGGAATTTGATGTTACACTGTAATTATATTACCATTGTATTAATGTCTAAATAAGTTTTAAGATGATGATTCTCTATATGCTTTCTCTTCATATAGCTTTGTTGAGCATGAAAAAAAATGGAAATACTATAGAACACATGCTACTCTTAAGCAAACTGTACTCTTATAGAAACACAGAAGTCTACACTGAAGACAGTAGGAGTTCTGGGTGCTTCCAGTGAAACTGAATTTGGCCCTGCCTGCCTCTGTAAAACTTCATAGCATCATAGTGCTTAGGGTCAAAAGGGACCTAAACAGATCATCAGGTCTGAGCCCCTGCAGCGGGCAGGAATGGGTGCTGGGGTGATATCACCCCAGCCAAATATCTGTCCAGCTTCATCTCGAAGACCCCCAAGATAGGAGAGAGCACCACCCCACTTGGGATCCCATCCCAGAGCCTGGCAGCCCTAACTATTAAGTAAACTTATTCTAATTTATTCTTATTCCCTAACTTATTCTTGCTCCTTTGAATTGCAATGACATGAATAAAACAGTTACTTCATCTTTATAGCTCTACACTGCAGATGCTTTAATGCCACATTTTGTGTTATCTTCCCAGTTGTTGCCACATGTTACGCTATTCTTCCCACCTGTGGCATATTTGACAAAATTTATTTCCATGTCCACAGCTGAAAGCATAATATTGTTCTTATTCGTCCTTCAGCAGTTCTTTTAACTGCATGAATTATCAACTTCATAGCTTTAAAATTATATTCTTAAATATTTAAGTTCAAATAAGTTTCCCTTATCTCTTGCATATAAAGTATTTCTTCAAATACTAACCATGCAGACCAGTATGCTTAAAATGCAGGTACCATTTCCAGGAGGCTTCTTCCTCTGCTCATACACTTACATATACATACTGCATCTTGTTCATCATTTGAATCTTTGAACGTTCAGAAGCTTTAAGCAATGGCATGACTTTTTCACTCATAAGGTAATATATTGCTGGGGGGAAAATGACAGTATTGCCAGGTGAACTGTGCACATCATCATTCCCCCAGTAATATTGTCTAATCTTATACCTTTGTCACCTATGTTAGAGATTAATTCAAGCCAAGTTTCTGCACCTTCCTGTGTAACATTTTTGAATGAGGAGAAACAGACGTTAATTCCTCATTCAGTATCCCCATCAGTGGGAGCAGGTGGTAAGGAGTTAGGGGGCATGTCTACACATGCGATTTAATGTGCAGTAACCTATTTTATTATGCATTAAAGCATAGAGTAAAAAAGTGCTATTATGCTAATGCACAGTAAAATAGGATAATGAGCATTAACCATCATTTAAAAAGCAATCTCTGATTGATTTCCATCAGAAATTCATCACCACCCCTCCATCAGACACATCTCTTGAATACTCCAGCACCAACATCTCCTTTTTAGACACGATGATCACGATCCAGAATGGTAAAATACAGACCACAATATACAAGAAGCCCACAGACCAACATATATATCAGCACAGAACCACCAAATCACCCTAAACACACCAAGAAAGCTGTAATATACAGCCAAGCCCTCATATACTACCAAATTTGCACTGAAGAGGACACCCATGACAGCCACACCACAAATCTCAAAATGGCTTTCACTCAACAAGGACACTCTGCTAGAGAAATAGATCACACTTTTGAAAGAGCCACCTGGATACCACGTAAACAACTGCTGCAGTACAAAAAGAAAATCCCATGAATCGCACACCACTGGTTATGACATATCACCCCTCCTCCCTGGCATCTATATGGAAAATCCTCAAATAAATGCAACCCATACTAGAAGAAGACCCAATTCTTAAAGGGATCTTCCCAGAACCACCCATTCTAGCCTTTAAACAAGCACCAAACCTCATTAAACTCATCACCAGAGGCAAACTTCCTATGGCCCAAAACACACCAAATGGATCCAGACTATGCCATGGCAAGAAATGCAAAACCTGCCAACATGTGTCCAACACCCCCACAATTACTAAACCTCACAACAGCGCCATGAGAATTCCTGGATCTTACAGCTACACCTCCAGAAATATAATACATCTCATCCAATGCACCATATTCCCCAATGGAAAATATGTAGGAGAAACCAAACAACAACGGTGCACCAGAATACACGCACACTGGAAATCTATCAAGAGAAGAATACCCAATTACTGGAGGGGGCACATTTCTCACAAGAAAAATCACTCTCTCTCTAATCTCTTAATTCTAATTCTAATCCTCAAAGGGAATTTACAAAACACCTTTCACAGACGAACCTATTAACTTCACTTCATCAACCTACTGGATATAAAAAATCATGGACTAAATATAGACATTGGATTAATGACACATTATAACCTGCCTGACATCTGATTCCCAAGGTAGCCTGTCTACTACCTACCAGGTACATTCATTCCCCTTCCCCCATCCCCCAATCTGTCTCTCACCCACTGACTCCTCAATTTACATTTTCACTGACTGCCTTCCTTGCATGCATACCAGCCTCTGGCTCCTTTACTATTCATTCCATCCAGGAAGAGCACACACCAACTGCAGATGCTTCCTCAGCCTGACAAAGGACGTTTGTGCCTGAAAGCTTGCTAAGAAAAATTTGTTTCCAACTATTTGAGTTGGTCCAATAAAAGATATCATATCTATGCAAAGAACCTAAAAAGCATGTACTTGTGAGCATCAGGGCAGTCTAATGCACATTAATTTAGTACCTCAGTCCACTTCTACACATGCTCCAGGGGTTGGGGGGCAGTGCTTTAGTTAGAGCGGCTCTTGGAACCACTCTAATTAAAGCAACACAGGATCTTGTTATCAGTATCCCTGCACTTCAAAATGGCAGTTGGGGCACTTGAACTAAATATAGTTTTTCATTTTGGATGCCATTGTGAAGCATGAGGATGCTGATACACAAGGTGTGGAGGCTGGCTGGAGCATGGCAATTACCATGCTTCAGCAGACTCTATTAATCCAACCATGCTCCAGCCAGCCTCCACGTCTTGTGTACAGGCACCATATCATCGTAGATACTAAATGTTATGTGAATTAGAAAAAGCACATTAATGTACATGCAGATGCTCCCAGGGTTGAGAAAACTTTCCTAAGAACTTAGCATAACTCTACTAGAAAAGAAGGTCAGCAAGGAAGCAGAATCCTTCTGGATCTAACTTCACTCTCCTAATGTGTCTTTTGCAATATAGTCCCACTAAAAGTACCTTAACAGAGTTACTTGAACTGAACGTTCGGTTCTGTGGTTTGACTTTGATTTCCAGCTGAGTTTTATTTACCACTAATGCTTGACTAATTTATTTACAGATGCTGAGAAAAGAGTTTTGGAAAGAGATATTCAGAAGGAGACCAGGTAAAAATTCTGCAGGAAGTATTAAGAAAAATTAAGTTCTTCTTAGAGGGGGTTTTTATCACACACATTTATTGCTAGTTATCTTAACCATAACATAAGAGCATAATATATTCTAAGAATATTTTCTTTAAATGCTTCGTCACTGTTTCATAAAACAACCCGTATTTTTTTTTATAATGCTAGAGCAATTTCTCTGATATAAAAATGCCATACTTTAGAATCATAAAAGATTGAACACAAGATTATGTGATGGATCTATAAAGTTGAAAATTCACTGGTCTCACTGAACTGAGATCCCTTCCTTGCTGTAAAACAAGACAAAGCAAAGCAGAAAAAAACCAATAAAAACAAAAACCCCTACTGTACCATGGGACACAAGACATTACAGCCCAGAGCCCTGAGGTATGATGGATGAACCTGCCTTCCCACCTCCCAAATCTCATTCTCTAGCAAGTTAAACTACATGAAGAACTCTCCAGACTCATGGGGGAGCTGCAGGATTTATCCCAAAGTACAGTGGGGAGCACAACTGACCGAATGCAGCCAAAAGGGTAATTCAACAACTTGCCAGCCAAGCAGGAAAGTGTTCCCTTTCTTTTGCCATTCACTGAAGTCTACAAGGAAACTGAGACAGGAAGGCAGATAATAGGAGCATTCCTAATGATGTACCTTGGCTCTCAACTTAAAACAGTTCCTCTATGCTTAGCCTTGTTACACACCTCCTTTTTATACCATTCCCTGGAGTTAGGATAAATGGTCCACATTAATAGTGAAAAAGTATTTAAAATAGTAAATTGTGATTTTTGCGTGACAATTGTAAAAGAGTATATAAACAAACTATCTCAACTGCCACATGCAATTTTTATTTTAACTGCCTCATATAACTATGGAGTTCACAATTAATTCAGCAGTTACTGAACACAGTGGTATATTCCCCTAAAGATTAAGCTCTTAATCTCGGAAAATAAAATATTCTTAGTTTGAGGTCATTTAAGGAGTTGATGTGAGAGTCTCCCTTTGCAATACTAATATTTTTATTTCATAAATTCACAAACCACAGGAAAACTGGTTTCAAGGAAGATAAGAGATGACTGTGGTGCTGACATGCAGAAACACTCTAGACAACAATATCCTCTAGTAACTCCACTAACTCCGAAAATGCATAAGAGTGAATTTGGCAATCTTAAAACAGTCAGTGAATCAAATTCTTCCTCCACTTCAATTTCTGCTTCCAGTGACAGAGTTGTCTTAACGTGGTTAAGAGCAGCATAGGGCACTCTGTAGAATTTCAATGGCACAACTGGAAGGAGAACTTGTTCCACTATCTTGAACACCTGCAATGGGCAGCAACCTACAACCCTCTATTTATTATGTTAATACCTTCAAGTAATATTTGAAATATGATAAAATAATCAGTTTTAAGAAGCGTACTATTATGTTATAATGGGGGGGGGAGAATCTCTTTTCAGATCATTTCACAGCAAAAAACTCTTCTCCACAACTACACCCCAGTTCAACTATGGTACTCTGGAGTCATAGGCATACCATGGTTTGTGGTCTCCTATGGCCCTTCCTCTGGCAAGGTAGGAGAAGTAGTATGAAGTTGTCTGCTCCTCTTTTTGAAGTGGCTGAGGTGGGAACAGGGACCCTTTAGCACCGAATGCATCTGCTAGGTTGGGTGTACCAGATCAGCACTGCTATATTTACTAAACACCTCACTGGGAAATTTCTAGATGGTTGCTGTATTGTCTTAAAACTCAGGCAAATGACATTTCAACAGTTATACTCAAGGTCGCATCTTCAAAGTTTTCATCAAAACCACAAAAGTTAGTAAATTACACTTTAAAATAAATGAAGCAGTTATTTTGGTACAGTGCCATGATGCTAGTAGTATTAGGTATGAAACTACAATGTACCTGAATCCAACCTGATATACAAGCATGCTGTATGCAGAATGAGTAAGATGACAAATATTCAGCAGTTAACACATTAAAACTAAAACATACAAGTGCCATGCTACTAACACATTGGGTGCATCTACACATGACATTAATGCGATTCAATAAATGCCGGTGTATATCGTGCCAGAGTTTATTGCTCCTGGGTGCCCCATTCACATATGTAAACCCAGGGCACCCAGGAGCAATAAACTGTGGCGTGACATGCACTGCAGTTTATTGAATCGCATTAAGGTCACATGTAAACCTGCCCAATGTGTTAACAGCATGGCACTTTATTAAAAACGGATCACTTCTCTGCAGTAATCACCATTGTATATTTTAGTTTTAATGTGTTAAGTGCTGAATATTTGTCATCTTACTCATTCTGCTTGGGGTACACCTTTACACATGCCTTCAGGGCCAAAGAAGACCCCATAGTCTGCTATCAGTACTTAAGTTGGTTGGTTTACAGATGCTACACTCTGCTTTTCCCTGTCCCATCAGGAACCTAACTGGAGCACACTGATGTACAGGAATAAGCCTGTGCCCCCTTAGTGATTTTCTTGAAAGCCAGCTGTCAGCTAAGGAAGTTGTTTGAAGGAATAAGTTTAAAAATTAAGGAAAGCATGATTGGCAAAATAACTAAAAGGAATTAGAAAATATTAGCACATAGGTGTAGAAGCCCTGGGGTCAGCCGACCAGCCTGGGCCTGCTCTGACCTAGCTCAACACGCTGCAGAGTGGCTGACTGGGGCACAAGGGTGCCAGCAGGCAGCCCTGCACTGAAGCACCCTCATGTGCTAGCCAATCCCATCAGCGTCTACGTGTGCATTGTTGTGCACCAAAGAACACCGCCATAGGATAGTACTTGTGTTTGCAAGTATTAATCTATGGTGGAGTGAATTAGTTTACTGAAGCCAAATAGGGGTGTATGTGTAGATACTAAGACTTTACTGCCGTGCTAATTAGGCAGCACCATGACATGTAAACATCTCATGTAGATGTACCTATTGTGTAATTAAATGTTGAAATCTTTATTTTGATTTAGTTTAAAATAAGTTAATCTTACCTTAGCATGTGGATAAAAGAAAATTCATCAATCTCTGGCTATAATAAAAAGGCAAAGCAGCTAATAATTTTGGATAAATAGGATCAACTATCAGTGGGAAAAAACAAAACAAAACAAAAACAACTTCTAACTTTGCAAATAAGTCTGATTTAAACTGAAAGTCACAGATACTGACTACATTAGTGGTCCTCAACCTCTGGCCTGTGGTCCAGATCCAACCTGTAAGGCCATGTCACCTGACTCAGCGGACTCGCACACATCCAGAAATTTGGCAGAAGTGGCTGGTAGCAATGTTAATTGCCGCTCCCCTGCTGCCACATTTCCAGATCTGTGCTGAGCCCCAAGTGCTAGATTGCATTAGCATGCTGGGTCACTGCAACCGGATCTGGATTATGCCCATGAACCAATCCCACACAGCAGTACTGTGCTTGATCTGGTCCATGGACCAGCTCCACACCACTCCTCTGGCCCACTGGGATGGAAGTTTGAACACCACTGGATTACATGTGCAATGAAGACTGCAGCATAGTGTAAACTATGACAACTGTCTGTAAACTAGCCAACTTAAGTACTGATAGCAGACTTTCTATGGCAGTACAGAGCTCAGTGCAGGCTAACGGACTATGTGAAATATAAGATACCACTAGGAAAACATCTATTTAGAATACAGAGCAAGGGACTCCATGCTGCCACAGCTACTTCATTTGTAGCTATTTTGGGTATCTCCAAATTATACTGTGGTCTGCAGTGTAGTCATATCTATTATTTGCTTCATACATCCAGGTTGTAGAACTACTTAGGAAAGCTCCCAATACAGAAAAGTTCTTCTTAGTCAAACAAGCCAACAAAAACAGTGTGTGTAGGTATCACATTGGTAGCAAGTTGGGGTGCTACACTCTGCTTTTCCCTGTCCCATCAGGAACCTAACTGGAGCACACTGATATATGGGAATAAGCCTGTGCCTCTTTAGTGATTTTCTTGAAAGCCAACTGTCAGCTATGGAAGTTGTTTGAAGGAATAAGTTTAAAAATTAAGGCAAGCGTGATTGGCAAAATAACTAAAAGGAATTAGAAAATATTAGCACGTAGGTGTAGAAGGAAGTTGCTTTGTTCTTTCGCACATGTAAGTATCGTCTTAAATCTTGTCTAGATTTTTGCTGATTCTTATTTTTAGAAAAAAAGGAACAAATTCTTTGCTGGTGGAAACTGCCATAACTTCCCTGAAATCCATGACAGTTTGTCAGGTCAACTGAGCAGAGAATTTCGCCCAGCCTCTTTCTCCACACAGCCAACTTTGCTTTCTCTAGAAACATTTTCACTTAGAATTCCATACTGTATTTATGTTAAATTTGTTGTTTTCCCTCATGGCCTTTAAACCGAGTCTTTTCATGTTCAGGAAAAATGTAAAAAATGGTTTACATTTTATAAGCAAGTCTTTCCAAATAATTCAGGAAGACTTTGGAGTTCTTGCACATACCTAGACACAGTATGAATATCCTGAAAAGTCAGGATAAGCAGACTATATATGACTAAGAGTTTATATCATACTGCAAAGTAACCTAAAGAGTATTTGCCATTTTGATACAAAAATTAAGACAAAGAAGAATTTAACGACATTTAGCTAGCCCAAGCTAAAAAGTCACCATGAATGTTAATGGTCTCCCCCTCCCCCTATTACTGACTGAAACCACTGTAAAACATGTTTTTCCTCCAATCAGAGTTCTCTCTTTCATGAACCACATATGTGGCTGCACATATGCCAATTATGGTGGAAGTGGGTCTCAGCAGTTTGCCTCTATAATGCAGAGTAGGGCTGTCCAACTTCTGAGTGGTCAAGGAACCACACCCCCCCCAGCCTCTGGCTGCATGCAGGCAGCTCCCACATGGTTTGTGATGGACACCCCTTTCCCACTACGCCAGCCAGTGCCCCTGCCTCCTGCACATGGCATCCCCTTACTACACCATGCCATGGTCATGCACTACCACACAGAGTCTTTGAATCCTCCAAGTCCCCTGACCACAGGCTACCTTGGCCACTCTACACCACACTGTGCCACCCCATCCCCATGAGTGGAGGCAAGCAGCAGAAACTAGGGGAGGGAGGAGGAGGTAACAACCCCAACAGCAGCAGCTGGAGTAACTGGGGCAGCATCTTCAGACCCACAAGCCCAGGAGCCATAACTTTACCCTTTGGCCACATGCCATCTACAGGGCACTGGCTGGACAGTCCTGGTACAGAGAATCTTATCTCACAGGCAACCTTTGTACCAGGTTTTGGTGCAGCGGGCTGTGGTTCAGGCACCAGACATGATTCATTATATTTGACATCCAAGCTAACTACTACCAGCTGAAGGTGAAATGAGACAAAATTTTCAAATTGGCCTCAGCCCAGTCTCTGAATCTGTACGTACCTTTTTTGTGAAAGATGTCATCTAGAAAGTCTGCATAAATTAAAATTCAAAATGTAGCCCACAAAAATTAAAATACTATATAATCAGAGGATCCATGTGTTCTGGATGAAGACAAACTTATTTGCTCCCCTGAGGGTAACTCTTATACCGGTGATTCTCAACTAGTGTGCTTTGGCACCATGGGGTGTCTTGAGATCCTTTCAAGGATACTGTAGGGCACCACACAATTTTGACACTGTTAAGTGTGCAAACTTGAGTCACAATAAACCCAGAGAGTTAGATAGTTAGGCAAGGTTCTTTGGACCATCTAATAAAAGATATTGAATTTACCCAAAGAACGCTGCCTGCCTATGTCCTTAAACCAACATAGCTACAACCTCTACCTCTGAGATTTCAAATAGGAATTCACAGTGCTAACAGAAATCTTCATCACTGTGGTCTTTCTGGCTATGTACAGACAGTCAAGAAGCCCAAGGAGGAACTGCTCCAATCTTTGCAGGTTTCTCTAACTGATAGCTGAATGCACAGTCAATTTTCACTTGAGAAAGGCAGGTGGAGGCCTGTAGTGGCCCAGACCAGAAGGCAGAGGTGCTCAAGCACCATCTCCCAGCCTGCCAGCCATTGCTGAATCCAAACCAACCAGATGGGGGCCATTGCTGACTGGCTGCCCAGCACATACCTCCAACCCCCTGTTGTCCCCCTGTGGGGGGGAGGTGAAGGAGGGGGTTGACAAGTGATGGCTCCCCTGAACCAGGCATCTGGCGATTGGTGGGGAGCCCCACACCTCAGGGGCTTCCTCTGGCCCAGCCCAGGGGCCCACAGCCCGGGGCTACCCTGCCATGGGGAGCCCCATGCCAAGAAAAAAAACCCTAGCACTCCCCTGCATGGCTGGGCAGTTGCTCAGCTCAGCTGCTGCCACAAGAGGGAGAAGGGCAATAAAACATTACCCTGGGCTGTGCTCCTGCCGTCTAACCTGGGTTCCCCCAGGCTGGGGCTGCCCTGCCCCATGGAGCTGAGAGCAATCCCCGCCTCCCCATCCCCTGCCAATCCAGGTGGTGAATGCCGTCTTCAGCATGGGGCTCAGTCCTGGGTGGGGGGATCCAGGCTGGGCCAGGCCAGGGACAGGTGGGAGCGGAGGGGAGTTTCTCCTTGGCTCCATGGGGCAGGGCAGCCCCAAGCTTGGGGATCCCAAGCTAGTCCAGAGGAAGCAATCTGAGACATGGGGCTCCCCCTGTGGCCCCATACCCAGCTGCACAGGCATGCACCCAAGCCAGGGATTGCCCCCCCCCCCCCCCCGACCTGCGGCAGTGGCAGAGACAAGCAGCCACTGAGCCACACTCGGGGGAGAGGAAGAGGAGGTATCCTTGGCTCAGTGGTCTGGGCTCAGCAGGAGGGCTCTGCTTCCCTTCCCCCACCTGCTACCCTACAGGATGACAAGGTCAGGCAGGATACAGTCTGGGGAGCAGAGGAAGAGGTTTTGTTGCCTCGGCTCTGTGACACCCTGTGGGCAGGGTCAGCTAGGCCCTGGATAGGAGCAACTGAGTGAGCCAGTGATACTACTGACATAAATAAACATTTTTTTGTTTGTTTTGCATTTCACATGCATGCCTCTTCCCTGCTCTAGCCCTTGATGAGGAAGGTGGTAACCACCTTACATCCCCCCCTTGCCCACAGCTCCAACCTGCAGACCTGCTCTCCATGAGCCCGTACTGCCGTCCCAGGTGAATGGGGCAGACTGTCGCACAGACAGCAGTGCCGAGCATGTTTGGAGCCCAAGAGCATGCTGCTGCCTCAGTGCCAGCTGGTGCTGCACAGTTGAGCTCCCTTGGCTGGGGGAGAGAAGCCACTTTTGCAAAAGTGCCCAGTGCCCAGCACAGCAGAATGTCCCTTGCATGGCGCCTTACCTGCCCATGTGCAGCGCAACGTCTCCATGACAGCCCCAGTGTTCAGACCCCTGCTGCGTGCATGGTGTCCCCATGGCAGAGGCAGCAGCAGCAGGAGCCAGTAACAGTCCCTTTGCTGGTGAGCACAACACCCTGTGACCAGTCCCTAAAATACCTTCCCCCTCCCACTGCTTGCCAAGACCTGTAGTCTGTCAAAGGCTTAGGTGGGCCACAGGGTGCAGGGACTAGATTACAATCACCAGGGTGCCCCAGGCACTCAGCCATAATTATCATCTGCAATAACCCCCAAAAGCCAAAAGCTGATAATGTCATCTTCCCTTTAATCGGTGCTGATCTGATAGCCAACCGATATATTGGTGCACCCCTAATTTGGGAAGAAATTCAATAGACCAGTCTAACGCAGACTGATCAAATCTAATACTACATCCATCCGGATTTATCTTAAATCAGTTCACTAAATTTCTGTTCTGTTACAGGTTTAAATCAGTTTCTGATCAGTTATACCAGTCTGCGTGTAATTTCTGTCCCTAGCCTCCGAGTTCTTTGCTATGGAAGAATTGCTCTGTTGTCCTGTAGTCAAAATGAGTGAAGACTAAGTGCTGGTGCTTTCCAAGGAGTGCTTTTAGCCTAACAAGGGTGCCTCAAGCCTAAAAAGATTGAGAACCACTGTGCACACGTACATGCACACACACACATCTCAGGAAAATTCCACTAGGAAAGATAGAGTATTTCCTTCACAGGCATCTTCCCTTTATGCCCCTTTTGTTTATGGGTGTTTCTTACCTAGCAAGAACCACAAAGTCTGATTATATTTAAGAAAGTGTTTGTAAGTAAGTACATAGGGAAGCAAACAGGAGCCTGAGAAAAACAGACTATCAGGCTAAGAGTAGGGTTTTGAAGTTAGTAGACTGTCATGCAAAATTACATCATGTCTGTGCTGCAACCTGGAGTTTTTGCAAACTGAGCCAAAAAGGAACGTTATATGTACTTACAAAATTACCCTATCTTCTGTTTCTCTCTTATTGTCTAACTTGAAAGACATGGAAAATGTATTATTCTTTCACCTATGAAATAGAGTGCAAATAAACAAACCTAGGTAATTTTCATATTTATCCCGCTTCTTAGGTATCTAAGAGCAACCCATCTTTTATTTGACTGCCAGTAGACTGAGGTAAGAAATTTCTTTATTTTGGTATACTATACATTATTGAGTCCAGTTGCAGTGTTCACCAAGTAATCAATAATGATGCATGATCTGGCGGATGGTATTACAAAATATACTGCCACAAGAGTCCAAATGGTAGTTGTTCTTTTCTGCCTATTCGTTTCTTGAAACTATACAGTTATCTAACCAAAGACACTTCATAAATATTAAAAACATTTCCCTAAGTAGTTCTTTTAGATAAATATTTCTGTATAACTACTTACAAAGAATAAAAAAGTAAAGGAACTGAAAATGCAATTGTAACAGCCTCCTCCACTGGCCATTCATAACACTGTACAACGAATAAAGTACTCAGCCATAACAAGAACATCTCTCAAAAGACCAAGAAAAGATTACAGTAATCTAAATTCAGACTTATGCTGGGGCTACTTGTAAGCAAAATGTGACACTCTCACAAGTTGCTGAATTACATTCACACCTCCATCCAGCAAGAAAGAACCTGGGATCACAAGGTCCAAAAATGTAAGATTTCATGATACACTCGCTTTCAGTGATGACAACTTTAGAAATATTTGGGCAGATCTCCAGCTGTCTTCATTAACGTGCCTGAAAAATGGGTGAGCACATGAATATTAATGAGCAATAGTTCAAATATACGCAAGTGAACAAGGCAGTAGTCTGCTCAATTAATATCTATCCAAAAAAAAAAAAAAAAAATACAGAAAAGAAGCCCTGTAACTTCAATGGGAGACCGGTCTTCAGAAGCAGGTTATGGGGTCCTCCATAGCCAAAAAAAAACTTGTCACAACCTTTTGTATGCAAATTCAGAGTCCTACAAGAAAGCCTGACCTTTTTAAATTACTCAGTATTTCCTTCATAGATTTCATAGACATTAGGGCCAGAAGGAACCTCATAAGATCATCAGATCCAGCCCCCTGCCCAAGGGGCGGTATTGCTTCCACACTATTTTCAATGTTAATTCATGTGGCATGCTCGTGCTTTTAAAGTTAACTATGTGTTTAAGTGTTTTGTCAAATTGTGACCCTGATGTGATATAAAATCCTAAATGCATTACATTGTGACCAGTGCAGGCCACAGGGCTAGTAGAAGGGCTAGAAATTCAAGGGAAGGGCAAGTGGGGGTGGAGCCTACAGCCTATATCTAGGGCACAGAGTCCCATGTGCTAGCAGAAAGGCTATGTTAACCCTGATACTGTTGCTTCCCCTATGACTGCTGCCACTACCGGCCTTGCCATCACCACTTGTCCTGCCCTTGCATTCAGATTCGGCCCCACAGACTGGACCTGGACGAGGGCGCAAGGTTAAGTGCGACACCCCTGCCTTAAAAAGCTAGATATGTGCACAGTGATCTTTGCAGATCCCTTATGAAATATTATTGCCTCTGGCATGTATTATAAGCATATGCAAGGGTTTCTAGACTTTGACATTCACTCCTTCAGCTTTGTCAAAACAGCTTACATTTGTTGATTTTCCAGGCAAACTGCAAGGTCCAAGATTTTGAGCAACTTTGGGAATAAGAACAACAAATTAAGATCAAATCCAATGTCCATCCATCCACTGTCTTATTTCTGATAGTAGCCAACAGCAGATGTTTCAGATAAAAAGACCTAGGTAAGTAGGCACATGAGAAATTCTCTGCTCTTTATACAACTTCCAGTGCTGATCTCTTCTGGTTAGAGATTAGCTTAAACTCTAAAGCTTGAGGTTTGATATGCCTTCAAACATGTTTACTGTCACCACTTATAACAGCTCTGGGCATTCTTGATATTTATGGAAATGTCACGCTCCCCTTTGAATCTAGTCTCAACATGACCCTGAAGCAATAATTTTCTATCAAGATACAAGTTGCATTGGCTTTGAATATTTTCACTTTTCAATTTCATTGAATGTTGCCTTACTCTTCTGTCCTGCAGCAGAGAGAACAGAAGATTTTGATCTCTCTCCTCTACCTCATTCACTATTTTCTGTGCTTTTAACAAAGCTGCTGTTATTCATCTCTATTATAAATAATCCAAACATATTTTTCTTCTCTCTTTCTTCATGAGATATTTCTAAGCCCCTGTCATTTTTACCACCTTTCTCTGAACTCCCCTCTCATCTTTGACGAGGTAGCTTCTTTTCCATCTTCTTGTGTAGGACCTTAGCAAAGGTCCAAATATATCTTTGGAGGTCTAAATAAATCATATCTATTGTATCTTCTGTATAAAATATATTCTTGGAATGGACAAAAAACATAAGGGACTAATGAAACAATTTTTCTATACAGAAACAGTGAAGGTTAGAGCATATCATATTATGATTTTCTAGGTGTTTTTCAAGCTACTCTTAATTATTGTTTCAACCAGTTTGTCAAGCATAGGCACACAGACTTCTGATCTGCAATTGCCTGGAACAGCAGCTATATGTAGCAGGTGTTTAGGGATTAAAAAGCCAATGATATTTTCTTTTAAAATATGTTTTTGTGAGCCAGTAATAGTACAGGGGAGTACTCTGGTATTTTGGTTTTGTGAAGATTATTCTATTGTATTTTTAATTTTTAGCCTATCCCCAGTCATTGGGACTTAGGGCACCTCAATACCTTTGAAGGAATAGGTCCTTGTTAGTACAGACTTTACTTCAATACTTAAACAGGGCCTGAAATTAAGTGATGTTAAGACACATTGTGTGTTTAAGTAAAGAACTAACGTACTTATCCAAGACCAGATTCTTATACAGTCAACAGTACATCAGTCAAGGGCAGGTCCACTGATTTCAAGAGAAGTTAATGGAGTAATCTAATTTGGCCCTCAATAGCTGTGTACATCTTGCTCAGTAACCCCCCGGCCACCAACACACACACACACCAAAAAGAAGGAAAAAAGAGGGTTCTTACTCAAGTGAAAACTTTAATTTTTACTGGTTTTCACAAAATATGCTTCATTAGGGCATATAAATTTACTAAAAAACAGCTTCAGGATTTAACCCACAGTGTGTATTGGCTGAAACGTTCATGTTTTAGGAAAGAAATAACCTTTTCGTCAACGCTAAGGTATATTATATTTAAACACTAGCAGTAAAAGTATAAAATCACGGAAAAATGACTGAGTCTCTGGAATGCACTGATTCTGTCAGCCTCAACATATACCAGCTTCTCAGCTGCTGTTGATCCTTTCAAGAAAGGGTTAAGAGAGATCCCCCAACAATAAAACTCAAATAGTCTATTTTACCAGTTTGTATTGCAGTACCTTCCACTGCTTAGGAAAATACCTAATGAATTATTATTCATGGAAACATTTAAAAATTAATTACTTACTAGCTTAATTATTCCATAAATAACATTGAGCCAAAGCATAAATTGACAGAATCAACTGTGAGCAAGAAAAAACATTCAATATGATGGGTGGATACGAAAACAAAAATGTATGCAAATTTCTTATAAATGTAGCAGAATTTTACCAGATGGAGAAATTGGGCAGTTCATCATCATGTTCTCACACCCGCCGAGTTGTTCTAAAACTACCTTTCCTGAAACCAAATATAAGTGGCTTTTATAAGTAAACTACTTAAATAAATCTTGATGTTATGTAAGGACCATCTGAAATTCGTTTTCTTGATTATTTGAGGACATAATGTTGGAATATATATGGAGTTTTGCAACTTGGATGTCACTGCTGACATTACTATGCCATATTCCAAATTATGCTGTTTCGTATTGCCTCACTTTCAGTAGGCAATAGGAAAACAATGCAGGTCCTGCTGGTTCACACAGAGAAAGAATTCTCATTAATTTCACTCCAGGATTTGGCCTAATTGATACCTAAAAGTTTTTAAAATACTGTCCAACTGATTTCACTAACAAACTAAATTTTTGTTTGATCAGAATTAGCCATTAATTGGAGGATTACTTACTTTTATTCCTAATATTAGAATGTTTCCTTTAGCAGGAGTGATTAGTTTGCATTATTCCTTAAGCATATTCTGCTAATTCAGTGTCTGTCATGCATCATGTCTTCCCTAATCAGATATTTTAAACTACTACCTAAGACCCAACCCTTCAAAGACAGCCTCTCTGGGTAGAGTTCCATTGTCTTCATCTCAATGCAGTGATCAATCTGTGGAGTTCAATTTTATCAGGATTAGGGTCAATATTTGCCTTTAAGGCAGAAAAAGACCAGCGTTTTAAAGAGTTATATATTGTTTTGTTTTAATTGTATAGATGTTTTAAATAACCTTATTTCCTTTATTTTTGTATTTCTAGAAGTAATGTTTTGAGGTTTCTTTCCTGATTAGGCAAGATTTTCAATTACTATTATTTATTTTTTAAAGGACAGAATTTATCAATAACATGTCAGAATATTGACCTTTAAAAAAAACAAGTCTGAAAAACTGAATCCTCAAGAGGCATGAAAATACAAATACCTTGTCACAACTTAGAACTGACAGTGATAATCATGATGTGTGAAAAGTATTTTCTTTCCCCAGGTAGTGTCATTTTTTTTAAGTCTGGTTTATATCTATTTTGAAATTAAAACCTACATATAATTTACATATAACAAGCAACTGTCTTTAAAAATAGACAGTTCTAAGGTCTAATTCCAATAGGTGCTTCAAATGACACAAGAATTGTTGTTAACACCATGTCTACATGTGAAGGATATAGAGAATCTCTCAAAACAGCCCTGAAACTTGTAAAATCAAAATTGTTGTAACATAATTTGCAATTGCCAAGGCTAACAAAAACATTTCAAAATCAATTTTTGGTCCTCTTGTCAACAGACTTAGTCTTATCATAAAGTGTGCAAAATAGCTGGTTAAATGCTATGCATCCCCTGAGGCATCATTTTTCACATACCTCAAGAATAGCAGATTCCAGGAGCTATTTTAGAGCAAAATTGATATTTGGCTGTTTTAATCCTAATGATCTCCATTTCTGAATATTGAAGGAGAAAACCACAAACCAGCATTTTGGTAGGCTTTGCTCTGTGTGTACTATCTGCTTGTGCTCAAATGCTCACTGTTCTTGCACGTATCATGTATGTCTGAGGCTCAGAGCCATGTATTTACATAAACACTCAAAACTGAATCCTGCAAGCCTTTATGAATGCAAACAGTCTTGCTAAACTAAATAGGACCATTTGTACAGGTAGGGACTGTGTACATAAGATTTTGCAAGATGAAGCAGTCACTGAGATGTTCCCATCTGTATGGAAGCCCATTTTTACACATTTAGACACTCTACGTTTTCAGTGCCATGGTTGTCTATGTAAACAGAGGATTGCCCAATGATGATCTAAGTTTTTATATACAATGCCTTCATGATCCACCAATTTAAATTGAGTTAATTCTATCTATACAAAAAGACTGGGTACAGAATCAGGCTTCCGATATTTAGGGCCATATTTCCCAACCCCCATTGATTATTTTTGAAAAAAACTATATTATATATAGTAGAAGTCATTTTCAAGGTCTAACAACCAGCGATCCATGGATCAGCAGTCATTAGAGGTACACTGATACATTGGTTTGATATAGATACCAATATAAAAAACACTGGCTGTATCAGATATTGGCCCAATGAAGCCAATAATTTGGCTGACAAATGCTCGTGCTGTATGCAGCCCTCAGGCAGTAAGAAGCACAGCTGGCAGCATGGAGAGCTGCTTCCAGCTGCTAAGTCCAGTGTGATGTAAGGGGAGAGGGAGGGAAGGGGCATGGGGGGGGGATCAACTTCCCCCCATGTGGAGGGATGGGTCAAGGGCAGGCACTGCCCAGGTTGGGGGGGAAGGGGGGAAGCTACTGCTGCCACTGCTTGCACCCTAGGACGGCCCAGGAGGGTGGTGCCCACAGAGCTGCACAGGGCAAGGCAGGACTATTCTTGGCAGGGGCTGGGCTCAGAGCAGGCAATGGCAGCACTGGGAAGATGCTGCATCCACCTCAGATTTCACCACCAGTCTCTTCCCAGCCCAGCCCCAGCTCTTCCCAGCACATGGATGGAGGCAGGGCATTAAGCCGGGGCTGCACAGGGAAGCTGGTGATGGCAACACTGGGAGCGGAGCAGCGGCAAAATCTGAGGTGGATGCAATATCTTCCCAGTGCCACAAGCTCCCACTCTAAGCCCAGCCCCCCCCAACCCCAAGAAGAGCCTCACACAGCCCCGGCTGCAGCCTGCCCCACCCCGCGCAGATCCAGAGGTATATGCCACCACCCCCCATGCCCTCCCAGGGTGTAAGCAGAAGTGGGAGTCACCACTCACCGAGCCACACCCTGCCCCCTCCCTCACTACGTGGGGTGTTGATCTTCTCCCCCATGCTTCTTCCCTCCCCTTCCACCACACCAGACTTACCAGCTGGAGGCAGCTGTATCAGAAATCGGATCAGTATCAGCTGATAAGCCTCCTTAAATATCCACTATCGGTATTGGCCCCAAAAATCTCTATTGGTGCACCCCTAGCAGTCATCAAAATTGTTCTCACAGAGAAGGCTGGTCAATGAGGAAGAGGTACTAACTCCTCTTTCTTGTTTCCAGCTCCAGGTTCTTCATTGGAAAAAAAACAAGGTTATCAGGACTGTAAGCCAAACACCCAGTTCTAGGGAAGCAATGTTGCATAAGGGGTGGGGAAGGAAATTGCGAAAAGGGATGCTAACCTCAAACAGGAGAGGCGGAGCATGTCAAAGGAAACAAGGAGAAAAGAGGACAAGGTGTTTGGGCATCATTTACAGGGGGAAGTTGGAAAGGAAATCTGTAGAAAGGGACAGAAGGATCAGGCAAGAGGGAAGTTTGTGCAGGAGAGTAATGTGAGGGGGAGTAACAGAACAGATGGGAGGTGGATGTGAAATGAAGAGCAAACGTACACAATGTGATTAACTTTCTTAGGAAAGGAAAAAACATTTATTAAACCAAAAGACAGAGCTAAAAATACCAAAATACTTTCCTGGTATGACTTTTCTATGTAAGCAGTTGCTATAGTTGCAACAGGGATGCAAAACAAATGGGAAAGGAGGTTCTCTGCAGATGTACAATCTTGTACAGTTCTCTGTGGGACAAGACAGGCCTTCAAGAGGCTACCAGATGCTGTTTAAACTATAAGAAAGGTTAAGAACCCCTAACTTGGATTCTCTCCCCCACCAAAGAAACTAGAAAAGGAAGACAAATTAATAAGACTAAAGCATCATTTTTTCCTCAAACAGGTTAAATAGACTTGCTCCTGCAATCCTTCACCTTGAAGTTCACTATGACACAATGTACCACAAATCATATTTTTCAGCAGTCTATAACTAAACTTTGAAAAAATAATGTTGGCTAAAGAATGAGCATTCAGTATCTCAACAAAGAAGATAATTTTCTTGTTTGTTTAGTTTAGTTATTGTTATAAACGGTTATGTGTATTCAAAAACAGCTATTCTTCTTCAGGAAATTCTCAGAGACCATCAAAACCACTAACTGGCCATTTCATTTTAGAACCTTTCTATGAACACCCCACAACAGTGAGAAGATCCTTCCATCCAAAAACAGCAAGTGGGACTGCCATGAGCTGATCAATACTATTCTGCTGTTTTCCAGAGGAAGAGGAAGAGCAATCTCAGGCATACCTCCAGGTCTAATCGCTGGATGTGGTGCAAGTTTTCTATAGCTAGCCCAGGGACCTTATCCAGAGTTCCCTTAAACTTGTTTCACAGTGATGTAACACAGCTTGTTCCAATGGGCTAAGTATAGACCGTCAAAAAGCCTGAGGCTGAACAGCCTTTGCAGGTTAGTCTAAGCGGTGTAGACTGAACCAATAAGCAAGTAAACAGACATTCGCTCTTGATTCTAGAAATGCAGCCACATGCCTGCAGTGGCTCAGGCCAGAATGTTGGAGGTGCTACAGCATGCCTCCCTGATCAGCTGGAGCAGACAGCTTGAGCCAAGGTTAGCTTGACCATGCTGAGAGGGGGAATTTGCGGAGGAGGTGCAAAGTATCCTGGGATGCTGGTGGACTGAGTTAATGTGAATCTGCAGAAGAACTGAGACCAAACTTTCATAAACTGATTTAAACTAAATCAGTTCTGTCTAATACTACATCCATGAAGGTCTATCTTAAACCTGTTTCGATCATTTTGAAAATGATTTATGTGCACTGAACTTCTGTTGTGTTACAGATTTGAACTGGTTTCCACTTATACCAGTTTATGTATAATTTCTGTGGTTATACTGGTAACTAGTTATACCAGCTTATGTGCCAGCCACCTAGCCATGGTGCCATTCTTGATTTGCACCAACAAAAGCATACTCAGTCAAGTCCTTAAGAAAAGTGATCTAAGTGTGAGACTAAGCTTTTTCAGGAATGTCACATAATAAAATCTTAAACCTAACATTTTAGCCTACCTTTCAAACAATACTGGTAGAAAAATGCACTGCTATGTAAGGGATGGAGAGAAATAAAGAGAAAGAGAGAACATATTTAGCAGAAGGTAGGGTAGAGATGCACCTTAAAGATTAACTGAATCAATGATGCATAAGCTTTTGCGAGCAACAGTTCACTCCTGCTAACACAGCTAACTGTGTTAGCTCTCTCCACTAACTACCTCTGTCCACTAATATGTCTGTAAATTGTTGCTGAGATACAACAACAATGCAACATTTCAGAAACAAATATTATTTTTAAAAAAAGATTTCTAATCAGTCGAACTTACCCTCAGGGCTAGGGACAGAAGTCACACATAAACCAGTTTAAGTCATCAGAAAAGCATTTAAAACCGTAATAGAGTAGAAGTTCAATGCACATAAACCACGTTCAAAATGGCTGAAATGTAGACTTAACTCATTTGAGTCAATCTAGTTTATGAACCTTCTGTCCCAGTCCTGTTCCTGGTTCAAGGTAAATCACAATCCTCCAGCATCCCAGCATGTTTTGCAGCCCTGGGCTGGGCTGATCTATCTGCTCCAGCGCAGAAGGGTTGGGGTGGAAGCAGGGACTGCCCCCCAAGCAAACCCTGGCTAGGTTCTGGGGCCAGGGAGGGGGATTAGGTTAACCCCCCCTCCCATTAAGTACAGGACTGCCCTGCCTTGCTAAATTTACTGCTGGCTGTGACTGTGTACTACAATCCTAAAGGAACCTAGAACCAGGAAGAGAAAGTGATGACTATCCCTGCAGAGTCCTTCTGCCATGATTCTGGACTGCAAATCCCAGAAACCTCGGGGGCAGCAGGAAGAGGAAGCAAACACACAGCTAATGCTGGATACATGCCAGAGAGCCATATTCTAGCACCACCACTCACCCCTCCCCCACCCCCCAGCCTCTGACCTAAGCTGCTGCAGGCATGTGGCTGCTTTTCCTTAATCAAAAGTAAATGTGTGTTCCATTGTTTCTCAGTTTAATCTCTGAAGCTTAGACTAACCTGCAGAGACTGAATCCATTCAACCTGAGGCTTTTTGACTGTCTGTACTTAGCATAAAAGTCCAGATCAAAGTTAAGGCCCATGAATGAGACCAGGTGATTAAGCTTGCTATGGTTTCTACTGCCTCTGGTATATCTGTTCTCTGGATAAATAAAGGACTTTAGACTCTAATTCTATCTGGCCTGTTAGGAGCATTACATTTTCTAAATACAATATTTAAAATCGTGCTATATGGCACATCTCTCATAGTATTACATGGAATGAATCCTAACTGTATAAATTACAAAACGGATTCAAATGTGTGATCGGAAGTTTTAAAAAAAATCTTCAATTACCCAAGAGCATATTGGATTGTTTACAGTACTTGAAAAATAAAAAGACATATATGCCAGAACACAAAACACAACCCTGAAATAGTCTTCTATCCATACTTTGTTGCACAAACTAAAACAGAAAAGCAAAAAAAAAATCCATTCCTGTCACAGAAGGTTGATGATATGACATCAGCAAATAAAAGTTAGATTGCAGATATACAGATGGCACTTTATAACAAAAGTAATCATATGCAACTCTTACATAGAGCTGTTCATGTTCAAACACTGCACAAACACTATACCATTATTAGTGAGGTAAGAAGCATTATTGTCTCCATCAACAAATTGGAGGATTGGACCAAAAGAAATCTCATGAGGTTCAAGAAGGACAAGTGCAAAGTCCTGCAGTTAGGATGGAACAATCCCATGCACCAGTACAGGCTGGGGTGTGACTGGCTGGACAGCAGGTCTGCAGAAAAGGACCTGGGGGTACAGTGCACAAAAAGCTAAATGAGCCAGCAGGGTGCTCTTGTTGCCAAGAAGGCTAATGGTATACTGGGTTGTATTAATAGGAGCGTTCCCAGTAGGACAAGGGAAGTGATTAGTCCCCTCTATTCAGCACTGGTGAGGCCACATCTGGAGTGCCATGTTCAGTTTTGGGACCCCACTACAGAAAGGATGAGGACAAATTGGAGATAGTCCAGTGGAGGGCAGAAAGGATGTGAACATCCAATGGAAGGCAACAAAAATGGCTGGGGAACATGACTTGTGGGGAGATGCTAAGGGAACTGGGCTTATTTAGTTTGGAGAACAGAAGATTGAGGGAGAATTTAATCAACTTCAACTACCTGAAGGGTGATTTGAAAGATGATGGACCAATATTGTTCTCAGTGGTGGCTGATGACAGACCAAGGAGCAACGGTCTCAAGTTGCAGCAAGAGGAGATTTGGTTAGACATCAGAAAGAACTGTCTTACTGGGAGGTTAGTAAAACACTAGAACAGGCTACCCAGAGAGGTTGTGGACTCTCCCATCCTTGGAAGTTTTAAAGACCTGGTTAGACAAAGCCACGGTTAAGATGATCTAGTTGGGGATGGTTCTGCTTTGAGGAAGGGTTTGAACTAGATGACCTCCTGAGGTCCTTTCCAACCCTTAATTTTCTACAATTCTATGATTTCAAAAAGCTCAGCCACCTCCCAATAGTTTGCATGCCAAGATGGATACGGAACTGAACCATCTAGAAAGAGAGGTCATACTTTCAAAAGTAGCCTATAGACATGCTCCACTCACTCCAGCGCCAACTGGAAAAACAAATAAATAAATAAATAATTTGGTGTAGTACGCGTATGTGGGGAATTTAAAGTAAACCCTGTACTGGAAGTTGATAAATACCCCTACCTCCAACTGAAGATATATTTGCCACAGTAGCATAGGGGCAGAGATTTAGCAAAACTGATTTAGCACAATCTTACTTACAGATGGAAGTAGAAGATTCAAAGGGTTACCATAAATATGTAAAAGGGGTTATACCAGTACAATAAATTAGTGTTTGATATTCCCTCCACTCCTGCTATATAACAACAAGCAATAGATCAACTGTTACAAGCCATTCCAAAAACACAACGTTATTTGGATGCCATTAGTGTAGCTGATTAAAATGATGAATACCTGAGAAGTCTGAAGAGAGTATTAGAACATTTAGAAAAATATGAGTTGCAAGCAAATCATGCAAAATGCAATTTTTTCAGGAAGTCAGTTGCTTATTGTTCATGTTATTCATGTGCAAGTCTTCATATAAATCTCAAGAATAGATTAAAGCAGTTTTAGAAGTCCCACAGACAAAAGATGTTTTACAACTTATATTAAATAATAAATCCTAGAAAAGATCTAAGAGGATTTTAGCAAACCTATCAGTGGTGGTGTATCCTTTAAAATTCCTTGCTGCAAATGGGTATGGTCACATTACTGTCAGAAATCTCTTACAAGCAAAGACTTTGGTGACATCACATAAGCCACTTGTTCATGTTCACGTTAACTCATCATTGCTTGTCAAGCTAGCATGTGATGCAACCAGAGCCAACTGTAAAAAATAATAAATAATTGGGA
This sequence comes from Crocodylus porosus, assembly GCF_001723895.1. Lineage (NCBI taxonomy): Eukaryota > Metazoa > Chordata > Crocodylia > Crocodylidae > Crocodylus > Crocodylus porosus. The sequence goes on along the minus strand of NW_017728913.1, from coordinate 20,656,823 downwards.
CTGTTAAGTTATATCACATACTATGGTACTGAACGGTGCATAACATTTGCATTTTAAATCACAGTAGCAGAATGAAATTATGCACAGATGGACGAAAAAGCTTTAAGTCTGGTGTGTGGAATGAAGAAATGTAATCTATACCTACGTGGGAGAAAGTTTACCAACCCTTAGTCCAGATCACCAACCCTTAGTCCAGGGGTGGGCAAAATCTGGCCCGCGGGCTGCATCCGACCCACCAGCCCATTCTATCCAGCCTGAGGGGCCTCTAAACATTTTAGAAAATTAATTTTTATCTGCCCCTGGCTGCCTGTCAGAGATGGGAGGCAGCCAGCAGCAGCAGGACCCAGTGGGAGCCTGTGGCTGACCAGCAAGGGTGGCCTGACTCCACCCCACTCTCAGCCCCCCCATCCCCCTCCCACCCTCAGCCCCCAACTGGAAGCCTCTATGGCTTTTGGCCTCACAGCCCTGGAGCAGTTCCCCCCCCTCCCTTCGTCCAAGTGAAAATTAAGGTAAGATTGGATGGAACAAGGTGGGGGGAACCACTGCAAACAGCCCAGCAGCCAGGAGCCCTGTGGTACTTCCTGGGACAGGCTAGAGCCAGAGCTGGAAGCAGCGGTGGGGGGGTGGGGGTAGAGGGAAGCAGCTGCAGCAGAAGAGCCATGAGAAGTGGCAGGGGCTTCTGGGAGTGGCACAGCAGCAGGGGAGGGGGGCTTCAGAGAGCAGCGTGGGAAGTGGCAGCAGCAAAGCAAGTGGTGGGGGCTGTGGGGAGCAGCACAGAAAGTGGCAGCAGCCAAGGGAAGTGGTGGGGGCCACAACGAACAGTGGTCTGCAGGAAGTGGTCCAAGAAGCAGCGGGGGCTATGGGGAGCAGTGTGGGAAGCAGCAGGGGCCGCAGAGAGTGGTAGAAGCCACAGGGAGCAGCATGGCGAGGGGCAGGGGCTGCAGGAGCCACAGGGAGCAGCGCGCCAAGTGGTGGGGACTGCAGAGAGCAGCAGGAGCCATGGGGAATGGCACAGCAAGTGGCGGGGGAAGTGATGGGGACCACAGGGAATGGTGGGAGCCATGGATAGCAGTGCAGTGAGTGGCAGGAACCACGGGGAGCAGCAGGCAAGCATGCAGGAGGGAATCCAAGGAAACACAAGTAGCAGGTGGGAGCATGAAGCCCATGCAGGTGCCTTGAGGGCAGGGACCCAGGGTTGGGTAGCAGGAGCGCAGAGCCTGGGCACAGGGTCTGCCTGGCTGTGTCGCATGAGGCTCACATGCAGTCTGCTAGAGCCACACACAATGGAGCCAGCAGCCTGGCCCCATCTCCCTTTCTCCCAATCCACCCACCATAACCCCACACTCCCACTGTTCCCACCCCAACCACATACCCGACAACCACCTGCCATACCCACACCCCATCACATACACCCCTTTACTGCTCAGACACAACATATAGTAGGACTGCATTTTGAGCTATTATGAAGTCACCTCTACATAGACTTTTAAAACAAATAAATCAAATTGTAAATAAAATTAAAATAACTTATAGTAGAAGTTTTATTTTTTAGTATATAATTTGAGGGGGGTTCTGGTTTCAAGACTGCAGCACCCTTCATCCCAAAAGGAGTACTTCCAGGGCAAAAGGAGAGACTTCCAGTGGCAAAGGTCAGGAGCTAGGGCCAGGACTTCCAGTCCCAATATGGCAATCGGGGCAGGGCCGGTGTCAAGGGGCAGGGCTACCTATGAGGCCCTCAACAGCTCCCCAAAACTCAGTAAGTGGCACTTCACCCAAAATAATTGCCTGCCCCTGCCTTAGCCTCAATTTTTTGGTGAAGAAAGGAATGCCCAGGACAAGTGCAGCACATATGGAACAGTGGTCTCTCTTTTTGGTCGGTTACACCTATGACATAGTATACAAAAGAATGTAGGCACATGGAAATGCTGATGGATTCTCACTTACCTATGAAAGAACCTTCTGTAATTAGGGGTGCACTGATAGAGATTTTCTGGGCCAATACCAGTGGCTGATTTTTAAAGGAGCCATATCAGCCAATACCTACCCAATTCTGATATGCAGCTGGGCAGCTTGAAAACCAGCGTTGGGCTGGTAAGTCCAGTGTGAGGGGAGGGGTTTGGGGAGGGAAGAGGCAGGGGGAGCAGATTGAGGCCCCTGCGGTAAGGGAGGGAGTGAGGCTGGGGCAGGGGCAGTCACTGCTCATCTGGGGCAGGGGGAAGTTGGCGTGGGCGGGAGCTGTGAGCACCTGGAAGCCCCACTGAGCAGTGCCTGCATCAGCCCCACTCCCTCCCTCCCCCTGGGGTCTCGATCTGCCCTCCCCACCCCCTTCCCCGACACCAGACTTACCAGCCAGATGCTGGTCTCCAAGCTGCTGGCCCCATGCATGCCGCAGCTGTGCACATGCAGGAGGAATTAAATTGGCCACATTATCAGCCACATCAGGCAAAAAAAGCCAATTTCCGATGCTTTCAATTTTCCCTATATCGGTCCCAATCCAATATGGGAACGATGTATTTGTGCACCTCCATCTGTAATGGAAATAGAATCTACTGAAACTGTTAACTTATTTCAGCTGGAATATGCCCCAGTGACCTGCAGTATGATTGGGCAAGAAACCAAGAAATATCCCACGCTGGCACACACATGTATGAAGCTACCCTGAAAGGCTAGAAATATACAGACAGTCCTAATTTAGCATCCTTTTATGCACATAAAGAACTTGCTATACATCAAGTATGTCACATGGGGCAGGCGCAGGGGAGATTTGTCTTGTTATACCTAGCAAACTGCACACAAGAATTTTAGAAGAGCTATACGTAGGGTATCTAGGAGTTGTGAAAATGGAGGCATTAGCCAGAAACTTTGTATGGTGGCCAGTTATTGATCAACAATAGAACGCCTTGGGAAGAGAATGTATGGGATGCCAACACATATAGAAGATGACCAAACCGGCACCATTACACCCATGGGAATGACCATCCCTTCCCTGGCAATGGTTCTGTATTGATTCTGCAGGACCATTTTTAGGGTTGATGTACCTAATGGCAGTGCATGACTACTCCAAATGGCTGGACGTTTTCTGCATGAAAACCATTACAGCAGCAGACAGTAAAAACTGTGAAGCTATTTATAAAGGACAGGATTGCCAGAACAAGCTGTAACTGACAATGGCCCACAATTCAGTCTGGATGGTTCATGAGGAAAAAAGGCATCCAGTATATCACTTCTGCACCATACCATTTGTGGCCGCACCCAGCCACAAATCAGCTGGCTGAACAATTTTAAAGATGCCTTGCTTTCCATGAAAGAAGAGGAGGGGTCAGGACAGCAGACGATGGCCCTCTTTTTTGGTAAGATGTCAGAATGTAGTATGTGTTACAACAAATAAGATGCCAGGAATACGGTTTACGGGCCACAATCTCAGGTTACGATTGGACTTAACAGTAACAAGTTAGAAATTGCCAGATAATTCAGGCTATGACAAGGACCTCTCAACAACTACATGCAGGCCAAGAGTTATCGGCCTGTGATTACCAGGGTTTAAAGAAATGGCAGCCTGCAGTTGTGACTGCACAAAACTGTTCCTTTGTCCTACGCCGTGCAAGTGACACCTAATATTGTTTGCCACCGTCACATCAACCAATTCTGAGATACAGGCATGAGTACTGAATAGAGCAGAGCAACAACAGCTGGAGCTCCATCAGCTTTGCAGTCTACAGCAGCAAACTTAAATTCTACAAAGCTAAGTAGACAGGACTTAATAATGTTGAGCTACCTGCATCTATTAAGGAGACATCTGAATCAGACATGGATGAAGGCAGGCCATCTCCTCTGGACTATGTTCTAGGGAATGATAGCCATTACACAGAAAGGAAATGTAAACATGACCCCAACTTAGTACTCGGTGCAGCACATTCTCAGGAAAGTGATAAAGAAAGTGATCGTGATTAGCCAGAAAAGAAACACAAGCCACTTAAGAAGACTACATTCTGTGTGTTAATCCACTGTGTGTTAAGTCATTTCTAAAGGTGGGGATAAGATGTGATACATGTGAACGTGTTGAATCTACATGGGTGAATCAAAAAATACTTTTTGTTCAATCTGCTAATGCCAATGCATGCATAGTTCTACTTCACGTTTACAATATATTCTGTATCTGCCAGTCTGGTAGCACACTTTCCTGCACTTATGGCTGGCGTCATTAATTTATGAATACCTTAGACAAAGCTAACAGAACTGGGAATACCAACCAGGATTCTTCATCTTCCTACTTACATTACTAGACTGCCCCTCCTCCTACTTACTGTCTCTTATTCACATACCATTTTTAATAAAACACTGTCACATTTATTAACCCCACAAATAATCAACATGTGAAAATGATAACTATCTATTATTATTCTTTGAAGATTATTATTTCTTGCTGTGTTTATAGGCAAAACAAACAACCTCTTGGGTGCCCAAACCAAAGCAAGCCTTACATGTAGTTTTGGAATTATCAGTGAAAAGACTCATCATCTGAAAAAGCTAATTCTTCAAAACTGCAACTCGTTGTCAGAACACATGAAGTTTAATGCAACTTTCTTTGGGAAAGGCATCTTGGGTTCCAGATGGACTCTGGTGAAAATGAAAGCAAAACCCATTCCAGAAAATGGCACTTAGGTGGTATGTTAGAAACTTAGGTTCAAGTCCATACTACAAAAACAAAAACAACGACAACAATAATAAATACATACATACATACTATAGCTTTTCCCTGCCCACCTATACCCTTACCGCAAGTCCTTAGAACTCTCTTAATGCATGTACCTGTATTTCTAGGAAATCAGAAAATGATATATTATGCTTTATAGGAATTTTCTTGTGCCAGATACTAGCATTTAGTACCACACTAACAACCTAGCAGAACAACCTGCAAGCCAGAGTTACCCAAGACCCTAAACCAGCGATTCTGAATCAGGGTGCCTTGAGACCTTTTCAAGGATGTCACAAAGTGCCACGCTGTTAGATTTACAAACATGATTCACCAGATAAATCCAGAGATTTCAAACAGAAATTCATAGCTGGTCTTTCTGAGTTTTTTTGCAACAGAAAAACTGCACTGTTATTTTCCATAAGCAAAAAAAATGAACACTAAGAGCTGACACTTTCCAAGGGATGCCTGAAATCTATCCAGGGGTGCCTTAAGTCTAAAAAGGTTGAGAAGCACTGCCTTAAACAGATTAATTAATAGTAACTTCTTTAAACACCATTCTCCATACTCCTTAGAAAGAAAGACTATTCAAATGTGTACAAGCACCCCTAAAATTCATAGTGACCACTGGGTAGTATGTTCTGGTAAATTCCTCCAAGCCATCCTTACTAGGATGTGCTCCCCTACCTGAAATGTAGTGCACATGACTTACTGAAGCTACAATTTGCTCCAGCTGGGAATCTGCCACATGACAGACTATGCATTAGAGCATAAACATTTTGGAAAGTCTCATATACATTCTATGGTATATACACTGAACAGTAACCTGCAGCATGGCAGCAAGGTAAGCAGATGATCTGGGGAAAAGCAGAATGGAAATGACTTTTCATACATGTAAGTCCACCTTGCATACGACTGCATCTGAGGGATTCTTACTTAACATAGAAGCTTTCTGGGACAAGTTAAGTCCCTGTAATCAGTATGCATTCCAGCTGAAAACTATTGTAAAATGTTTTTGCATAGAAGAACCTGATCTAAATCTCTTCACTCTTTACAGAAGGAACTCCCACATTTTTCATTCACCCTCTGTCCTTCAAATTACAATAGGTTACCAGACAGGCTTCTAAATCTATCTAAATCTCCTGAACACTTGAAAAACATTGTCTTGTAGGGTAAAATTAGTTTTATAGTGTTTCTTCATGCAGAACACTGGGTAGAAACTCATATATATCTAGTATAATTTTTCCTCATCCTGTAAATTTACATAAAATAATTGCAGACCCTCTGCACAGTCCCTGAAGGTCTAGCAAAAAAAGCTAACACTGACCTTAGCATACAAATTCTGTTGGCAGTGAATACATTTCCTAAATGGGGACCTCTCATGTCATCCTGTTGCTTCACATTTGGCACATCTAAACAAATCTGAGCATGAGAGTCTCACACTTCTATGTGCATAGTCTGTGTCACTGGTCCTCACATCAGACCCCAACACAATGACACATGGAAGTGAAGAACTCAACAGAAAGAAGGGAGATAGAATCAGACCAAGAGAGAACAAATGTTTACAATATAATTGTAAGAGGTACAGAGCACCTGTAATTACTCTTTAGCAACTAGGGGAACTGCAGACACTAGCTGTCTCAAAGTATAAATATGATCTTAGGGTTTGGGGAGAGTCAGATAATTACTCATCTGTAAGGAAGGATCTCCATCTTTCCTTATAACCCTCATGCATAGAACAAATCTAATGCGCAATGGCATATATATGATGCAGCTGGGATTTTGCAAAGCTAAAAGGGGCTTATTCAATGGACAGCATGGGGACTCATTAAGGCAAACAGGAACTTTAACATAGGTAAAGGTGTTGGGGGCTTACATATCACTTTGCTGTAGTTATCTGAGCACTTAGAAGAGAATAAGATCCTGCATAGGAGCATTACTCACTTCTAGTTAGTATAAGTGAAGAAGATTCACTCATGGCTGATCTTACACAAAATACTGAAATTAGACCAAATTAGTTGCCGCCTTCCTGCATTCTCAGAAGTAAAACAAAAGGGTGGAGAAACACATTCAATCAGGTCTCTTACATTCTTACCTTTTGTTCTTTCCTACACATTATATTTCCTTTCTTGAAGCAGATACATGCAAACATTTTTAAATGAAAAGTTTTGCACAAAGTAATTCAATAAATGTAGACAAAAGCACTACCTACAAACTAAACAAAGAAAATAAAAAAGAGGGGTAGAGATTCTCACTGCACCAGAAAACACCCAAAAAGCCCAAATAGGTGGTGACCAGATCAGAGACAACTTTTTGGGGAAGGAAAAAGAAAAAAATTAAGCTCCTTGCATGTTTTTAATGGGAGCAAATTAACAGTTTGCAGTTGTTTCTACTCTTTTTGAACTTGTGCATTCCTCAGTGGTAAGCAAAGAATACTTAGCAATTCACACTTAGGAAATGAATATTTTTGTGATTAGGAAAACGTAGCATCTGCATATTTGGCATATACGTTCACCACATTCTCCACAATAAATTAAACAAATATACATACACATACAGAAGACAGCCTTTGGCTGAACTACATTTCAGAGTAAAAAAAATAACTAAGCTAATTAATGAACAGAAGACATCTACATAACTAAAGCGCTTGCTTTACACCAAGACTGTTATGAATGGACCACCAGTGCTTAGAGAAGCCAGCCCATGACAAATTTGGCCAGAAAAAAAAGTGACAACTACATTCACTGAAGTAACTGTCAACCTTTCATTTCCACCCAGGAGAACTTTTACAATCTTTTTTCTCTGATGCCTGAAGAAGGGTGTTTGTCCCTGAAAGCTTGCAATTAAAGATATTTTTTTCTTTTGCAAAAATCTAGTTGGTCTAATAAAAGATATCATCTCTACCATGGGTCCCAGTTGCTTTTTCTTCTAGAGCAATGCGGCTACAACCTGGATTCCTGGTCCCAAGGAAGTCAATGCAAGTTTTGCCATTACCATGAATGGATGCAGAACCAGACCCTCTGCCAAACCTATCAACCCAAAACCAATTTTTACAAACCAACAGAGACTCTAGAAAGGCAATTATTCCCTTGGCAAGGAAAATGTGTCAGGACAGTTTCACTCTCCTCCAACTGGAAATAAAGAGGATAATATTTCATTGTCTTAGACAAAGGCAATATAAACAGCCCTTAATACACTAGATAAGGCCACAAACGTTAGTCCAGGGGTGGGCAATTATTCTGGGCAGAGGACCGCTTACTGAGTTGTGGCAAGCCATCAAGGGCTGCATGACAGGCAGCCAGAGGCAGATAAATATTAATTTTCTAATTTTTTTAGGGGCCCCACAAGCCGGATAGAACGGCCTAGCGGGCCGGCCATCAGCCCCCGGGGCCGCATTTTGCCCACCCCTGCGTTAGTCTGATGTGGTTTTAAATGCAATCCTGTGCTGGTCTCCCCCCCCCGTACCCACATGCACAAACTCAGAGTGGAGTTGAAAGTGTAACTCTTGTGTACAGAGTTGCTTAGTATTCATTTACATAGTTATATGAGCAGATAATTATACCAAGCATTGGGAAACCGGTCTGAAGCCAGTGCCCACTGGACCAAAGTCAACACAGCAAAAGAGATGCCAGGGTGCTGGAAGTCCGGCACAGTTGCAACGGAGACTGTCAAGTGGCATCCGAGGATGGGCCAAGGGGGGGATCTCCAGGGCAAGCCAGGGAGTTAGAGACCCTCTGGAGAGCGGGCTGCTCTCTCAGGGCGAAGTGCTGCGAACTGAGTAAGTGGCCACGATTCAAGAAGCAGGTTGCAAGGGAAGGTGGCGGGGGGAGGAGGAGAGCTGGCAGAGGGAGAGGGGGGGGGGCACAGAAACTCCTCTCACGTGGTGGCAGCACCCAGCACGTGCGAGCAGCAGCCGGGCTTGCGCGGGGCCGGGGCAGACCCCCGGCTCTCCCGCCTGCCCGGGGCCGCAGGAGGCCGCGGCGCTACCCGGGCGGGGGAGCGGGGCACCGCGTCCCGCACGTTGCGGGCTCCGAGCACGACCGGCCCCGGCCGCGGCTTTGTGGGAGCGGCGAAGCAAGGTCCCCAAGTCCAAGTCCACTTGCTGCTGCCCCCGGGCCCCAGGGGAGCAGCAGGTGAGCTCCGGGGGGGAGCATCCCACTTACCGGCTTTACAAGGGTCTTTGTAATCGATCCCCTCGGCGGGGTCCTCCTCGCTCAGCCCGTACGGGTAGTCGTAGTCGGGGGGCAGCTCCCGGGCGCACGCCGTCCAGCCGGCCAGCCACAGGGCCACCCGCCAGCCCAGCATGTTGATGCTCCGGGGGGCGCGGGGATGCGGCGGGGCTCCTCCGGCCCCGGGAGGTAGCCGCGCTCCGCGGGTGGCAGCGGGAGAGGGCGGCTGCCTCCCCCCCTCGCACGACACAAGTTGCCGGGGGGCAGGCGGCGACCCCCCGCCTCTGTCAAGCGCCGGGGAGAAACTTTGGCGCTGCCCGCTGCCGCCAGGGCTCCGCGGCCGAGCCGTGTGCCGGCTGCCCGCCACCGCCCCCGCCGCGGGAAGGTGGAGCCGGGCTGCACATCAGCCAGGGGCAGCGAGAGGGAGAGCGAGCGCCGCCGCCGCCTCGGCCCCCTTC
>NW_017728913.1:20641099-20647403 GCF_001723895.1 Crocodylus porosus | reverse complement strand
GATCAAGCAATGAGAAAGCAACGCAGCGGCCGGCCGGGCTCTCCTGCCTTCGCGCGGAGCCGCTCCAAGGGTTAAGCTCTCCTCTGCAAAGTTTCCGGGGAAGCTGCGGCAGCCCCCGGCTTGTCCTGCCCCAGCTGGAGGCTGCTGCTGGGTTTGGGGGCCGTTGTCTTGTTTGGTTTGGGGGGGGGGGGTTTCTAAGCCAGCAGCGGACCAGCGCGCAAAGCCGCCGCCGAGCAACCTGGGGCAGCGCGGCGAGCCGGCGGAGGGACAAAGCTCCCGCTCGCCCCCCGGCCCGGCCCGGCCGGCCCGGCCCCCCTGGAGGAATTCCGCTCTTGCACTAAAGCCTCAAACTGTTTCAAACCAAGGTGAGACTTTAGCAGCCCTCCTCCTCTTACAAGTTTCCCTGGGAAGCGGGTGTGGTGGGGGGCGGGGAAGAGTAGGTAGCTGGGACTTGCTGCTGCTGCTCCGATTCCCTCCGGGTGTCACATTTAACACTGCCTTTTGAAGCCGCTGTGAAGTTGCCAAGCCTTTATTCGACATCAGAGCCTCCCCAGATCTGCTGTCCCCTGAGAACTTCCTAGACCCCTTCCTCTTCTTTGGCATGGGGGGAAGGGAAAAAAGGGAGAAGAGAGAGAGCCTAATCCTCATGACTGTGCCCACAGGCATCTACACCTCTAGGGCTGCAGCCAAGGGCAGCCTCATAATAAAATACAATCAGATTAGCCTGACCCCCATATACGCACTTCATATTTCATTTTAGGAGGCACCAAGCTTAACTATTTTGCATGTTGGGCATCAGGTTTCAGCTCTCCTGATTTCTGACATCCTCCCCCACCCCACACACACAACTCCAGTGTTGAGGTGTGTGATCTGCCCTCACCCTGCTGCTTTCCATTTATGGTCTGAAGTGGCCTGAAGGTGGACATATGGAGAAGGGTGGCGGGGGAGGGAGGAATGATGTGGAGTCGGTAGATGCGGTTGTTAAAGCCTCTGAAAGAGCTTGTAGTCTTCATCAGGGTTATTAATGTCTCTCCTGTCACCAAATCATCATGACTACTGGAACAGCGGGGGAAGGGAGTGTGTAGATAAGTCTAGCAGTTCATAACCCAGATTACGCCCTCCTATTTTATCTAAATCCATCAGTGTGACAGTCATTTACCTCCTCTAAAATGATTGCTGGCTGTTGCTGTGGTTCAAGACTAGCAATTAAATAACCTCACAGGTTAAAGGAATTCAAAGCGGGGAAGAGCTGGGCATTTCAGCTTGCTATCCAACACTATATTAGCATGTCATGCCTGAGATAAGGCCAGCCTTGTCAAAAAAAATGGTCTAAATTTTACCTGCCGAGTTTGAGAAATGCTCTGCCTTCTTTGCAGAAGTGCTGAGAGCCCACGGTTCAATATTTGATCCCAAGTGAGTCACCCCAAAGCTGAGACCCAAAATGAGAAAACTGTACTAAAATGAGGCAGAAGCGTTTCTTAAAAGAGGTAGTTTACCAGCATTTCAGTTGGCAGCTTGCAAATAGTATCATACATAGACTCACAAACAAGCCTGCAAAACTTAATGGACATGTCCCCCCTTTTCTTAATGTCGTTTCCATAACCAACAGTCCTAATAATTCTGAATACTTGCAACTGACTTCCAAGATGGATCAGATAACTCTTCTGTTAAAACCATCAGAAAAATGCTAACATAATGACCTGTCTACTTGTATGGTATATTGTACTGATAATCATTTGCCCGTATGTTGTCCTACAGTGGGAGTTTGTGTCTCTCAGCCCCAAACCTAACTTAACACTATTTTTGATATGCACAGATGTGATATTTTGATCTAAAGAAATTCACAGATCACTTGCTTAGTTTAAATCTTTGACTTCAGTTAGTTTATCACTGCATGAAATAGATTTTGTTGATTGTTCTGTTAAGCAAATCTGGTTCTGTATACAGGAACATATATACCTACCTTTCCAGCATTAATTTTCCCTGAAGTGGTTATGGACAATGAACAAAATAGATCCTTATAAAACATACCTTTACAGACACATACTTGTATTAAAAGTAGTAGGATGTACCAGTTGTTTTTTAACCACAGAAGACAACTACAAAATATGATTCCAACATGCCAGTCTCCCGAGTGAGATGATTATTAAATGTTTGTTCTCTCTCTCTCTCTCTCTCTCCAGTAGGAGATTAACTCTCCCAGCAAGGTACACGCTGACGTCACCCTTAGCCTCCAGCCAGCAATCTGCCCCCGACCTCAGGATCACCATCAGCATCAAAACAGCATCAGCCATGGCAGGCTTCAAGACAGCTGGCCTTGCAGAACTCTGACCAAGATAAGGAGTCCCAAAGACAGTGCTGCGAAAGACAATAGAGGGGAACGCCACATAAATATATAAGGTGTGAACGTAAGCAGAGAATCAATTAAATGTGTTTTTACAAATTCAGGAAGAGATCTGTTTTGTGTTTCTGATCCAGAGTTGCTACAAATTACATGAACTTTCAGATTTCAATATAGAGGCTCAGCAATTTATTGTCACTCCATACCATTTGGATGCAGTAGTATGAGTGTTGTAGGGGGAAAAAAACAAGCTAAGAATGCCTGCAACAGAAAGAAACTAGCACCTCCAACAGTCACTTAAAAAATTCTTGTTTTCATTAAAAAATATATTTTCCCCAGTCTCATTAATTAAATCACATCCTTTATGAATAAACTTCACAAAAGTGAAAGCTTTCCAGTATTCAGAGCTGGTCATATTCTTTCAGGTTGCAGAGTTTAATAAGATATGGGTAAGAATTTGTTTTTTCATCTCACACATTCATGTCTACCATTCCAAAATGCTCACAACTCTGACAGTCCATCTGACAACACAGTCAATCAAACTCCATCCTACGGCCGTTTCCAAAGAAACCAACACACAGCCAGAGAGACAGACTGCATAAGCTGGAAGGAAACCAACCAAAAGGAACACAACAGCAACACCAACAAAAAACCCAACGTGCATCATTTTTGCTTTCCCCCAAATTTCTGAATTCTTGAATAATTTATCATGAAATCAATATTGGAAACTGTTGTAATATACAAAACAAGTGGTAATGGCATATTTTTTTTTCCCATCTTGTCTCATTACAGGACTAACTTGAGGCGCTTCCACTCTCACAAAATGCATTAAACAAAAACATGCCTCACCAGTTATGGAACTCAAGTGTTTACACCTTCTCCTCATCCTTTGTCCATAAGACTCCTGCTTAGGATTTAGTCTTGCACTCTCTCCTATGTAGGTAGATCTCTATACTTTTACAGAATGCAATATGGTCTTTTTGAGAAGAATGAGATTACTCATAAACTCTAAATTGAGCATATTCCTAAATCTTTGCATACACAAGGATCCTCCAGACTGGGATCTTGGCTGGAATTTTCAAGAGAGGCTAGAGGAACAAAATTCAGAGGATGGTAAACTGCTTCCCTTAATTTGAAAATCCCAGTACTTTTGAAGCAATACAAATAATAAATTATATTAAATGAATGTTGTTCTCTTATTTCTTCTTTCACTGATAAGACAGTGAGGTTGAAGGTAAAACAGCACTGCCACACAACAAACAAACACAGACATATATGCGCATATAAACAAGAACTACACTTAAAGAACAATAAGGTTGCCAATTCAAGCATTCAAAAATAAGAAAATGCCAGAATTAAGATTACTCTCGTGTCCTTAATTTGCAACCCTCCAATTTCTGCACACAAGTCTTATGAAACAGTTTTTAATTCATGTTCACATGCAAGTTTTATACAGGACTCCTCTATATAGAATATATGGTACTCACTTGATGAATGGTTCTTCAATATTGTATTTTGTCTTCTCTTTATTGTGTGCTGCCTTCCCTTGTTCACTGCATAAATATTCATATACAGAATGACTTTCTTGTGAGCTGTTAAATGATCTTCATCCCTACTGTATTTGAATACTTTTCAAATATTAACCTAGTTTCATTATACAATTTTAGATGAGAGGATATTGTCCCTATAATACAGGTAGGGAATGGAAACAGGGATGAATTAAAAGTAACCACTAATTTTGGATAATTGGGAAACCTAGGCTTGAGTAAGAGATTTCAGCATTTATGGAGCCACATATATTATGAACGTAGCTCCCATTAATTTTTGCTGGCAATTTTGTCAGTTCACAGCTCAGCGTTTCTTTAAAATCATACTGAAGGGTTTCAGATCAGGCACCCAGATAATGAGAAGCAAATTAGTTAAAAGGTATAGTCTATGACTCAACTAAGAATTCTGTGGTACAAGAAAAGATAGAACCCAGGCCTGCTTTCCACCATTAAACTGTCCCTTTCTCTTCCTACAGTCACCTCCTTGTTTATCTCACACTTCTCAGTTTCTACAGCAAATGAGCATGGGGTCCCACAGGCAACATACCATCAGTTCATCTCCAGAACAGATTTATGCTGCTGAATGAAACAGGTTCTGTGGAAAAATGATTACACAAAGTTATAGATCATGAAGTTAAAGCTTCAAGATAATGCATACACATAAGGGAGTTAAGATGTCACACATCAACTATAATACTTGTATTTCCTAATTTTTTAGTTGACTGTCATTTTAGTATTTTAGAATCATAGAAAATTAGGATTGGAAGGGACCTCATGAGGTTATCTAGTCCAACCTGCTGATCAAAGCAGAACCATACCCAACTATTTCATCCCAGCCAAGGCTTTGTCTACCCAGGTCTTAAAAGCCTCCAAGGATGGAGATTCCACAACCTCTCTGGGTGGCCCATTCCAGTGCTTTAATACCCTCAGTGCAAAAGTTTTTTATAATGTCTAACTTAAACTTCACTTGCCACACCTTGAAACCATTGCTCCTTGTTCTGTTATTTGCCAGCACTGAGAACAATCTAGCTCCATCTTCTTTGCAACCACCCCTCAGGTAGTTAAAGGCTCCTATTAAATCCCCTTCCAGTCTTCTTTTCTCCAAAAGCCCAGTTCCCTCAGCCTCTCCTCACAAGTCATGTTCCCCAACCCTTTAACCATTTTTGTTTCCCTCCACTGGACTCTCTCCAATTTGTCCTTTCTGTAGTGGTGGGCCCAAAACTGGACACAGTCTTCTAGCTGTGGCCTCACCCATGCCAAACAGAGGAATAATCATTTCCCGCAATCTACTGGCAAAGGTCCTACACAAATTCAGTCCACTATGCCATTAGCTTTCTTGGCAACAAAGGCATATTTTTGGCTCATATTCAACTTATTGTCCACTGTAACCTCCAAATCCTTTTCTGCAGACCTGCTTTTTAGTCAGTCAGTCTCCAACCTGTACTGGTGCATGGGATTGTTTCATCTAAAGTGCAGGACTTTGCACTTCTCCTTATTGAAATTCATGAAATTTCTTTTGGTCGAATCCTACAATTTGTCTAGGTCTTTCTGAACCCTAGGCCTCCTCTCCAGCACATCTATTTACCCACCCAGCTTGGTGTCATCCTGACACCATTCCTGAGGGTGCACTCCAACATCTTCATCAACCATCTGGAAGACTGGATGAACAAAACCAGCCCCAGGACCGAACCATGGGGCACTCCACTTGATGCCACCTGCAAACTAGATATGGAGCCACTGATTACTATTCTTTGAGTCTGATGATCTAGCCAGTTTTCTACCTTACAGTTCATTCATCTGTCCCATATTTCCTTAGCTGGCTTGTGAGAATGTTGTGGGAGATCATACCAAAAGCCTTGCTGAAATCAAGGTACACTCTCTCCACATGTATAGAGCCAGTCATCTCATCACAGAAGTCCGTCAGATTGGTCAGGTATGACTTGCCCTTGGTGAACACATGCTGACTCTTCCTAATCACCCCCTTCTCCTTCAAGTGCTTAAAAATAAATTCCTTGAGGACTGCTCCCTGATTTTTCCAGGGACTGAGGTAAGGTTGACCAATCTATAGTTCCCTGAATCCTCCTCTTGCCCTTTCTTAAAGATGGGCACTGTATTTGCCTTTTTCCAATCATCAGAGACTTCTCCAGCCACCATGACTTTTCAAAGGTAATAGCCAGCAGCTCTGCAATCACATCAACCAATTCCCTCCGCATCTTCAGATGCATCCTGCCTGGCTCCATGGGTTTGTACACACACCATATTTACTCAGATATAAAATGAGGTCCCCCCACCCTGTCAGCATGGGGAAAAGTCCTTCATGTTATAACCACATGCAAAGTAGAGGGAGGGGGCAGGCAGCTGCCATAGCTCTGACTCTGGCCCTAACCTGGATCACAACCAGAGTCAGACCCACAGC
>NW_017728913.1:20637235-20640999 GCF_001723895.1 Crocodylus porosus | reverse complement strand
CCGTTCCAGCACTGCTGCATGTCCAGGTAAGAACCGAGTTTCCATATGCAGTGGTCAAGAGCAGCTTGAACAACATCTGACAGTAAGGGCAGGAGGGTGGTGAGAAGAGAAGAGGCAGAGACTGGGGAGTTGACGGGGAAGGGTCAGAGGCTGAGGGAGGAGGGGCAGAAGCTGTGGAGAACTGGGGAGGGGGGAGTTCAGGTGGTGGCGGGGGGACAAGAAAGCTATAGAGGGAAAGAAGTGGATGAGACAGAGGGCCACCTGATACCCCCAGCCACTGTTTTCCCTGCTATAGCGGTGGGATTCAAGACATCCCTCCAATACCTATATTCTATATCTGGGAAGTTAAAACAATTTTTAAAATGTTCCACATATCGAATCTGATTATGGGAGGGTTCATCTTATATTCAGGGTTATTTTGTAATCAAGTAAATATGGTAGCCCCTCACCTGTTCTTTCACCACCATCTGCTGCTCACCTCCTCTCCAAACCGTGCTACCAGGTTCAGTCGTCTGGTATCTGACACTTCCTGTGAAAACTAAGGCAAAAAAGAATTTGAGTGCTTCAGCTTTTTCTGCATCATATATCAACTAGGTTGCCTCCCCGATTCAGTGAAGGACCCACATTTTTTCTGGTCTTCCTCTTCCCTACGTGAGTCAAAGTCTGTTTTCCTGAAGTCCAGGGTCCTAACTTTGCCGTTCTCTTCCTCCTTTTCCCCAGAATCCTGAACTCAATTATCTCATGGTCACTACTGCTCAAGTTGCTATCCACTACTATTTTCCCCACCAATTCTTCCTGGTTTGTGAGCAACAGATCAAAAAGAGCACTGCCTCTAATGGCCTCTCCAACACTGGCACCAGAAAGTTGACCCTAATACACTCCAAAAACTTCCTGGATTGCCCGTCCACTGCTGTATTTCCCTCCAAGCAGATGTCAAGGTGATTGAAGTCCCCCATGAGAACCAGGGCCTGTGACCTGGAAATTTCCACTAGCTGTTTGATGCCTCTTCCACCTCATCCTGCTGGTCTGGTGGTCTATAGCAGATACTCATGACAACATCACCTTTGTTATTCTCCCATCTGACCCCAACCCAGAGACTTTCAACAGGCCTATCTCCAGTTTTAATGTCATTTTATGTACAGTTGCTAAGTTCTGAAAGAAAGGAAACTGAAAAAAAAAAATCACAAACACCATCATGTAGCTTCATACTGACATCCACACGATTCATCTCCAGGAGCTGAAATTTCAGATTTGCTAAGTACAGCTGTGCCACTTGAGCTAACAGAGAAACTGAAAGCTGGTGGGTAGCAGCTCTAAAAGGGGCAGAGATGGCCAGTATTTGCCAGCCACAGAGAAATGGCAGGAGCCAGAGTCTTGGTTCCATTCCAAGCTCCGGAGGTAGCATCCAGGGTGGGCACAGATTCATTGGCATATGCCTACCCATTTTGCCTCATTATCTTCAGCCTGTCCTTCTCCTACTCCTGGCTCCCCATCTATCAAGTCTCCTTATCTACTTGACACTGTTCTCATTCCAGTCCCAGTCTCCTTGTCCAGCAAATCTTAGTATCAGCCTTCAAGACTTACCACCAGCTCAGTCACTCACATTCAGCTCTTCATGCAGCTCTTCTCACCCCTCTACCCACCCTAGTCCATTCAGCTATAGCCGTGAACGCCACGTGTCTCCGGTGGCTGGGGGGGGCACAGTGAGCTCCTGCAGGTGGCAGTCATGCTGTCAGAGGCAGAAGTGTGGTGGAGGTAAGTGGGGAGCTGCCACAGGCAGCCACAGTGCTGCCAGCAGCCAAGGCGGGGGACAGGAGTGGCAAGCGCTGACCAGTGGTCAGCGACCACCCACAAACACCACCGGTAGCAGCAGCAGCCAGCAGTGATCATGGACTGCTTACAGACACCACCAGCAGTGTCGGTGGCAAGGGGTGGGGTGGCAAGCAGCGACTACCTGCAGGCACTGCTGACAGTGTCAGCAGCGGCTTTTCGCAGGGGGTGCATCACCATGTTCAGAGGGTTCGGTTCGTGTGCACCCATGTGCACCCCCTACATGTCGCCAATGGCTTCAGCCTTCTCATCCAACCAGGTCCAGCATCCCACAACATAGTCCAACACCCATTCTCAGTTTTCCCTCTCTCCATTTTGCTAGCTTCCAGCACACACCTAGGCTCATAGCCCCAATCACCTCTCCTCCGTGTTCATTTCTTGTGCTCTTCCCACTCCTGTCAGAAAGCTTACTTTTGCATGTTGCCTGGCTCAACAGTGTGGGAAGAAGAACTGAGAGCACAGATGTGAATCTCTCCTCTCACTGCCAGGTGGCCAGACCTGGCTCTGCCATAGACAGCAGCCCAGACCTACAGTTACAGAGGAAGCTCTGCTCAACATGAGGTGGGAGCATGACTCTTGATGAAACTGAGTGGCTGAAATCTATTAAGTCCCTGCTGAACACCTGCAAAAGAATCTTTTGAAGGTTTGTGATTTGATGAAACTGGGGCAGATTTTCACAAGGAATGAGATAAGAAATGGTACATGCTTGAAAAGCCATAAGGGCCTCCTTCAAAGTCTGATAGAGATGCTCAATGAAACTGTCACTAGCCATTTTTAACATAGACCAAAGTCTTCCTCTTTAACTTGCACTACAAATGATGATTTTACCAGCTAATATGAAAAAAACCCCGAACAAAACCCAAACACATGCACCACAGAAACAGGCAAAAGCAGACACCCAGCACAGAAGCCTCAGGAAAAATAGTTAAAGTTTAACTACTACTCAAGTTATAAGTAACTGGAAACACAGCCTTAAATGAGAAACGTCAGGCAATCTTAGTAATAGTAATAGCTGTTGCTAGTTGCTCTGCCTATAGGAATATGTATGTGTGCATATGTGCATGCAAATACCCAGAAGTGCTTATGCACCCCCTTCTCCATTTCATATCATTACAGAAACTGTAAGAGTAAACCTATGATTGCCTTTAAAACTTGTGTTAATGGTAAGACAAAACCAAACGAAAGGAAACAAAGCATAAAACAGATTCAGTTCCGTACAGATACCTAAATTAGAAACTGCCATTCTCTGGTGTTTGCTCAGCATCCCTGACCCTCATCAGGGAATAAATCAATTTGCAGCAGCTGTGGACAGCTATTTAAATCTAAGGCCAGAAGAGCTTAATTGGAGAATCACTGTTCAAAGTTAAAGGGGTCAGATGATGTTAAGTATACATTTGTCTGAAACAAACTCATAGGTCTACACTCCAAGTCATAGGAGGCATCCTGCTATGCTTATAGTTAATAAACAGTGTGCATAAGCCCTGATCTTTGCTGATTTGTGACTCTTCATTCTGTTTCTGTCTCTGAAAAGAAATGCAGACTGCCAGATAAGGAAACTAAAACTAAATATTTGGCAAATGGATTTAATATGTTTAACAACAGCGGTTAGTAGCTGATATCTATTATTTTAATCTGACACAAACACACACAAGCCAATCCTTGCTTACCTAGAAGTGCACAGGACTAGTTGTAAGAGCAAGCAGGATTTAGCCCTCAAATTTTATCTGGACCCGTTTCCACTGAAGTCAATAGCAAAACTTCCACTCACCTAAATAGCAGCAATACCCTTTACTTTGTGAGTTTGGTAGGTTCTTTTCTGAATAAAATAAACATTCTTTTATTACTTGTAAAAACAGAGAACTAAAATGGTAACATGAATCATATTTCCTACTTGTATATCCCCAGCACTATAGTCCTTAAAATATATATATATA
>NW_017728913.1:20622582-20637135 GCF_001723895.1 Crocodylus porosus | reverse complement strand
ATGAATCATATTTCCTACTTGTATATCCCCAGCACTATAGTCCTTAAAATATATATATATATATATATATATATTTAAGTTTTTCATTTAGATGGGGACAAAAATAAGTTTTGAAACCTGGTTCTAATAACAATTCTAATGTCATTAGTTCTAATATCTTTGTCCAACAATATCAATACTAAACTATTAAATGCCAAAATGTTAACCTTGACTAAGTCTGAACTGAAAAAACCTCCATGTTGTTAGCATTTAATTAGTACTTAATGATATACCACCTTCAAACACTTAATATATAATCTACAATACTACCAATAGTTTGAAGTAGTCACTGACAGCCTAATGGCTTAAATACAAAAAAACAGTTTGAGTCAACTTCATGCCTAGTCAAATTTTTGTGCAAATCATTTACAACATATGCTGAATTTTAGCATTTTCCCACAGAATATATAGGGCTTCAAATTCCCCCATTTGTGAAATATCAAGCATACAAACATCACTTACTAAATAATAATAATTATAGATCTGTTTCTGTTTTAACGAGGAAGATCTGCATCCTTTTACTTGCATTCATTAGCACCAAAAGGAATAGTTCTGTTGATTTCACTGAAGCTTTTTGCATAAATAAGTGATGTTTTAAATGAGCGAAGGCCTATTGAGAATAAGAAAATATATGGCATTACTGTGAGGCCTATCAGGGTTCTGTTAAGTGACCCCAGGATAACTTCAAATCAAATTGGTACAAAAAGACCACTGCTCTATGGAGTTATAATTTAAATTCTCTTCATCTCGTACCTATAAACAAGAACTGTTATTGGGCTGATTGGAAATAGACAAGGTCAGTCCTACCATATTGTCACATCTCTTAGAAAATTAAACTTAGAAAGCTATTATTTGGCAGGATAAAACCTATATTGGGCTTATACTAAGCAGCCATAACTTCCCTTCTTTTCCTGGGAGATGAGAATGCTCAGAACCTTGAGAATGGGATCCACTGTTTTAAGCAATATGCATTTAAGGGAAATCCTCTAACTTGGCTCATATAGCATCTCTCCATATTTGTCTACCCTTTTGGATATTAAAACAGATTATTAATACATTCTTTGTTAACAATTCTAAGATAGAAGGCTGGGCAAGGTAGCACCTTATACACCAATTCTTTCAGAGACATGAGCTTTTCATAAGCTATACCCTACATTGCCAGATTCTATAAATGCTATTCTAAAGGCATGAACCTAACCAATGATGTAAAATATTTCCCACCAATAGATTTCATAGTTGGAAAAATTATTAATTAAAATACTCAAGGCAAAAATGAGGAAGGAAAGAATCTTTTAAACATAATCTGGCAGTGATGTATGGCATCAGGGAGATTTTCTCTCCAGCTGAATGAAGATGAAAACCTCAATATATGGGGAAGCTTTATTATAAACAAACCCTATATAAACAACAACCAAAAAAACCTCTCAAAATTCTGGGTCACTAAAAGTCACTCCTCAAGAAAGGAAGATTGCCTATTTTTTAATGGTTAAGAAAATTAGCCATACATATTATCAATATGGTTAGCAGTGTTGTTTTACCTGCTTTGATATTTACCTGAGGTTTCTTTACATTACATCTCTTCATTACAATCTCCTTCTGTCCTCAAATGCAGAAAAAATTACTTGGACACACAGTTGATTAATGAAAGTGGCGTGATGCCAGCAAGGTTTCAAAATGCAGTGTTAGGAGAATCTTGCTCCAGAAAAGCATCACGTGCATAAATGTACTTAAATGGTACTCCTTTTGGATCTGCAATGCTGTAAAAGCATGAATGATCATTTTACTCATAATATCAAGTTGCTCTTCAAAACTACTTGTATTGTAGTTATTACCGTTCTGTTTTGTTACTATAGACTGCTTTCCTGGATTGTGCAACATAAGCTTCTTTTATGAACTACTGATATGCCTGGTAGCAATAATTAATAACCTCTGCCTGGAGATGTAGATAATATAACTTTGTACCCCAAAGGATGAATGCTTTTTCAGCCACCAAAGCAATCATTTTGTGCTATAAACCCAACTATGAATCAACTATTTCGTATAAATACATATTTTATAATAATTATACATATATTATCTATGTAGTATATGCATAAAGTTCACAAGTTGAGCCTAGTTCAGTAGCTATTCTATTGCGTGTAACTTCTACTTAATACACCTGCAGAACTGAGCCCATAGGTACCTAAACATGAGCCGGGAGGCTGACTTGATTAATCCAGTTCTGCTGGAGCAGATGGTAACTACAGTGCTCCAATCAGCCTCCCTCCATGTCTCATGTATCAGCATCCCCATGCTTCAAAATGGTGCAGGGGTGCTTTAATTAAAGTTTGTTCTCTGCCCCCCCCCCCCCCAAAGTACATGTAAAAACATTAGTTTTTAGTAAAGCTCAAGGAGAAATAGGGGTAGGAAAAAGCTTCTGTATGCTGACAGAACAAACAAGATAGAAGTTTCCGTATGGGGGGTGGGGAGAAACTTACGTAGGGTATAATAGTCAGATCGAGCGAAAACATTTACTCTTCTCTCACAATATTTGAACCAGGACAAACACAATAAAATTATTAGGAAGTGGATTTTAAAAACAAACCAAAGGAACTATGTTAGTTTGTTTTCACATAGTGTGCAATGAACTTGTGGAACTCATTGAGACGTGTAATTTAGCCAACTTCAAAAGACAATTGAAAAAACTCATCAAGGATAGGTCAATCACTGGGTATTAAACATTAATTTATGGTAATAACCCACAGAATAGGACTTCCTAGGCCTCTAAACCCTGGAAGCTGTAAGGGAAGAGAGTCAGGAACAGATCAGTCTGGTCAAGTCCTGCAGAAATGCTCTTCCTCTTACCCAGTCTCTGCCACTGTGAAATACAGGATACTGCCTTCAATGAACCTGTGGTCTGACCTAATACTGTACTTCTTACATTCTTAAGCATTTTTTTTTAAGTTTGCTTTTCACCTTCCTACAAAATTACAATTTTTTTGTGGTACTAGAGATGACAAAGAAATAGAGATAACTAATGTTAATAAAATATTCAAACGGTTATGGGCCCAGACCAAGACTGGAAATCCAAGCACTTCCAAAGATTTAATATTTTTTGCACTTGAGCTTATCATTCTGTCAAACAAAAATAAGAATAATAGAAAAAAAGTGTTGAAAAGAGACCATACAGGGTCATTTAGTAGCTTAGAGCAGGATCATCCTCATCTAAACCCTTCCAGTTTGTCTAACTTACTCCTATAAACTTCCAATGATGGAAACAATCTAACTAAGAGATCTGTTCTGGTGTTTAACCACCCCCATAGTTAGAACATGTCTTCATGTATTAACAAAATCTTCTTTGTTGCAGCTTAAACCCATTTCTCCTGTCCCTGGTGGGTCTAGAGAAAAAATAATTGCTGTCTTCATTGTAACAACCCTTTTGTAGTCAAAATCCTATCAGATACCTCCTTTAGTATTTTCTTCTTTAGGAACAGTCCCAATTCCCAATTGCATAATCCGAATTCCTCCAGGTTTTTATCATATGTCATGTTTTGTAGACTTCTAATAATTTTTGTTACTCTCCAGTCTGCCCATATCTTTCTTAAAGAACTGGGCATAGTAATTTAGGTGGGGCCTCCTACAGCTTGACTAGAACAGGAGAATTATTTTCTATGGCCTATAAATGACACTCTTGTTAATACATGCCATAATATATGATTCAGGGATCAGATCCCAGGGATTCACTTAACTACTAAACTCCAAATGTATGTATCTGTTTATACTGAAAGTGAATCAAAACCAGAAAAACTTCCTTTTCATTCACTGTGATGATTAAGCAGCTATATTTAAGTGTAACCTTTCCTTACACTGCAATAATTAAAACACAGTTGTACACTTGTATAACTATATTTGGTCCATTCCAGACATAAAACTTGTGTCTTAATGAATATTACAAGAACAAGACATGAGTTGCCAGTAGCATTTTACAAGACAGGCCACACACAAATGTGATCAGACATCATATCAGAAACTAATGCAAGATACTGTACATTCTAACATGAAATCCCAAATCTGACATGCATTACACAAGCTATATTCAAAGCAGAGAAGTTAAGACATATTCTTGCTGTTAGTGGATAACCTTGCGAATTCTGACACTCTTTAAATCATATTTAACCTGTAAAAAAAATCTCATATTCCTATTATACTTCTATCCACACATACAGATATGTTTAGATTGCTATTTTTCTCTTATCGCTCTTCGGAATCCAAGCTGTCTGTCACTGTTTTTTCACTTACGTTTAAAAATGAAAGTGAATGCAATTAGTTCATAATACCAAAATACATTTACTGAATATAATCATGGTGTACATTGATATTTAATTTAACTCAGAACAGGGTAATGTGATGTCTTTAGAAGATAAGAAAAAAGAAAAAAAGGCCAATTGGTGAATTTGCATCTAGTTTTTCTTGTATGTTTTCCTCTCTATCCAGTACTTTCAACAGTCCCCATCACCACAACAACTAAGCAGTTGTTTCTCCAAGACATGAGAAAAGCAAGCTGAACTACACCTGTTTCTAAAATCTTGGTGCTGGAGCATAGAGGAAAAAAAATCAACAAAAGGTTTGTTTTAAAAGTAGTAAAACAGTAATATAAAACTAGTTTAATTTAAACTCTTTGAGAGTCTAAACTGAACATGTGTTTTAATATCAATACTTTAAAAGAAAAGTGTTTAGTTATCCAGCTAGTCAGATACTACACACTACATAGTGGAAGGACAAGCATGCTTTTCAGAAGTGCAGAAATAGCTACAGTGGCATCTTTGGAAATGACTTGTTTTTAAGAGAAAGACACTTGCAGTTATGAACCAAATGTGTCATTCATTTACAACAGTGTATGCTGCTAGTTTCTAAAAATGATATGGAAAATACGGAGTCTGGCCAAGTGTTAAATGCATTATTAAAATATATTCTCTTTCCTTTGTGTCAACCTCCGGCCTTTCCTATAGCAGATCTTCAGCATATTTGTTAAGAATTAGATGCTTTCCAAGATACAAGGCTAATATTATGCTTATTCTTGGCTTCAACTGGAACCCAATGCTACCAGGATATAGGGCAATATGTGGCCTTAATTTGTTTAGGAATTGCTGTCCTAATTTGTGTGCTTTCCAAGGAATACTCTTAATTTGCAAATGATTGCACTGAAGCTGATTTGCACAGAGTTTGGCATCTTTGTCCTTGCTGGCAGATTGATTTTTTGACATCCTGCGACCCCTAGTGAGAACCAAAGGTTGTCAACATCAGCAGGCTCTTCCCCTCTGGCCTCTGCGCCTGTTGGACCTGCCAGAGGACTTCACAGGGAGCTGGCAAGCAGCGAGGTCCTTGCAATGCATTAACTATTTCCAGGTTACAGCTAGGAAACAGGCAACAAACGCACTTCAAGGATTCCCTTTTCTCCAATCCTAGACTGCAAGCCATATTTTCCACTGGTAAGATCAGGATTGATTCCATCAATATGAATCACATCATATCTGCTACAGACTGAGGCAAATGTTCAAAATGGAACAAAATTGCTCATGGATAGAAAACCACAACTGAAAATGTAAGCATTAAAAGTAAAAACAAAAGTAATGTCCTTCAGTTACCATACTTGAACCAACTGCATATGTTTAGGATTTTTTTTTCTTGATTATTACATATGCATACATTTGTATGGTCTAATATACATGCACAGCCATAGAAATACACATTGCATGCTGAGCATATATGGTTGCCTATACACACCACACACATGGGTTTAAAATTAATGTAGTTAAATCACTACGCACATATATCATATATACTCTGAGGTTTGGAAAAAATACTGAATTTGTCCCTGGACGAGTTGTGCCTGTGTTTGTCTTGGAACAGAAATATCTTGGCTTGGCATGTATTGTACACACATCAGCTTTCTAATGAGCGTTTAGTGAGTAGCTGAATGCACTGCTGCTTTTTTGCCATTGATTCAATGGTGCAATTGCAAGGTAACTGTTCATATTCACTTTGTGATGTCCTGGGATAAAGTGTTAGTACTTCTTACCCTATGAATCCTAGGATAGATCCCAGAATGGACACAGATATCTAAATAATTGAACTTTGTCCTGGGATCAAGGTTTATCCCAGGAAAAATGTGACATCTCTTTGTAGACTAAGCAACCTCATTAAAAGACCATTGTAAGAAACCAAATATTCACATGGCTAAAGGAAGTTTCAGAGGCATTTGTAGCCAGAAAGAGATACACAGTTTTGCAATCTATGGTATTTGGTGCACCAATTACCTGCTCAAAATCTGGACATCTACATTATTTGGGCATCTGAACAGTTTAACATTTTTTTATTTTGAAAGAAGCAGGAAGTGTCTGCCTCGTTTAATTTCTACAGTTAAAAAAATCTAAGGTTTCTTGCTCATCACTATAGGTTTAGGCACCTGTTTGAACTGTCTCTGCAGTCCCATTAAATAGCTCTGCAAACTTATACCACTAGCACTGTAACACCGTACAAGTCATTCAGAACACCACTATCTAACTGATGGCTTCGGGGGACATTTGAACCTGAATATGTGCCTATGCAAAAACTTTAGATCATATGCAGATATTACAGTCACCAAGAAGGCTCAAAGACATACTCCTAGAGGGCTCAAAGCCATGCTTCTCAACATCAAAATCACAGGCATCTATAAAAGGCAGCTGGTAGCTCCTTTAGCTATGAATTACAATAAGTATGACACATACACATCCTTGGGCACATGAGAAACAGAACAAACAAGCAAGACCTCTATGAGGAATATTATTGGCACAGTCCCTTCTAGCATTATTCGCAATACTCCAAGGCTTGATTTGCTTAATGCAGGATGGGAGTAACTTCCCTTAGCTTCAGTTGGAAGTAATCATAAGTTGCAGCAGGAGAATACAGCCCTAGTTTTGCAAGTATGAAGCAGCAGAGCAGTCTATCTTTCACTCTGTTCCCCTGCGAATTACAGGGAACTGTGATCTGAAGTCTTTTCAGAGGATGGGAAAAAATAGCCAACTGGATACATCTTTTAATAATGAATATAAAAAAGGAATCATGTACAATGCATGTTGATTATTCCAAGTCATTCGCTTTTTCTAATTGAGCATTTAAGAGAAAGTATGTTATTTTCCAGGAGAGAAGCCTCCGAGCTATCTGCTTTTTAAATAAAATTATGGTTAAGTGAAAATTTCTAAGGAGAAAGGCCAATGTTCTCTTCATTGAAGGTAATGGCTGAACTCTGACTGGGAGTGGACTTGAGCCAAGAATACAGAATCTTAAACCTCCTGCAGCAATGCAGCTTGCTTTCATGATGTGATTTCCCCTTTTGATTTGCAGATCTCTACACAGCAGACCTAAAGTCTAGTTTTATCCAATTCTAGTCTCCAGTTTTCTCTCACAACTAGAGTTGGATCTAAGTCATATCTGCAGCCAGAATGAGAGACTCAAAGAAAAATCTACTCTTTCAGATTTTGCATTTTATGTTGGATTTATTTCTATTTTGAACTTTCACAAACAAAATGTCTTTTAAGAGTTAGATAGTGAGCCATGTTAGCCTGATGTCAGAGAGAAGGCAGGGTAGATTTGTACCTTACAGACAAGCTACACAGAGACGTATAGCAGGAGCTTTTGTGAGCCTGAGCTTACTATCAAATGCTGCTCACTGTTTCAGATGCTGGCTGCATCTACTCAAGATGCTGACTGCCCAGTAGCCCCACATGGCAAAAACTGTGACACAGTGCTATTGCGCAGTAGTCTTAATCTACTGTGCAGTCAGAGTCATGAAGAAGCCGTTCATTGGTGCTATTAGTATCTCAGGTTACTGTGCAGTCATTTAGTACTGGTTTATACCAGTATAAACTAGTACTAAAAATGACTGTGCAGTAACGACTGTGCAGTCAGTGTCTTGTGCAGACACGGCCACAGTGTCTCAAGAAGTGGGCTCAAGCTCATGAAAGATTATGCTACATCTCTTACTTATTTAGTTTATAGGGTGAAATTTTGAATTTCTCCTGAATTTCCTTTCACAAAAAACTGTGAAATGTCACCATTTATATCTATTACTTCCTCAAAAACCTTTAGTTCTCTTTTTACAGCTCTCAGATCTCCTTTATATGTACCCATTTTCTCACCTCCCTCAGCTATCCCACCAAGTTTTCTCTTTGAACAGTCAGTGATTTCCCAGTGACAAGCCAGAAAAAGGACAACTATCCGCTTTCTCTTGCAAAAGCCTTTATCTGAAAAGCTCTTTGCTAGTCATAATTCTTTGTATACATTTCAGACATTTATGTGAATAGATACATTCTCTTCTGCTTATTTCAGTCCAGTTTGACTGAAAGAAGGGGTTGATTTTTTAAAATCATCACAGCAAACATCCCAGCATGCATAACACAGTGTTGATAAAATGACTATTCTGTCATCTTTATTAATACAAGGGGGCAATTTCAAAGAATTTTTTCTTCCACTTTGCTCAGAGTGTTAGGATTCATAGATTTCACAGATGCCATAGACATTAGGGCTGGAAGGGACCTCTGGAGATCATCAAGTCCAGCCCTCAGCCCCAGGGGCCAGAAGTCAGGTGGGGTCAAAGGATCCCAGCAGATAAACGTCCAAATGTCTTTTAAAGGAGTCCATAGTAGGTGCTTGCATCACCTTAGTAAATGGAAATTCCTACATCTATCTTCTGTAGAGAACAAAACCAGTATGGTTCTTATGCATGGGAACCCCCATGAAACAGAAATCTGTACATGCCCTGAATGCAAGCTTGGAGCTTTAGGACAAAGCTGGAAATGTGTAAAAAACCTTCCGTACAGAAGGCAACGATGACAATTCTATATGTTATTACAACCCTATCAACAGTATCATTTCCATTAGCACTGCTATTTCTGTCATTGAGTTAGGTGGAATACTTCATCCCACCCATCACAGGATACCTGAGCAAATCACATTTCATCTCAGGGAAAAACAAGATCCATAAGGATAACTGGAATATTAATCTTCTGCCAAAGAAAACTTTTGTTGAAAGGAAATGATAAAGTGTTATTTTTAATAGCTATGAATCTGAATACACTAGATCGAGCCAATGATTGACCTGAGTAGATGGTAGTGAAATAATATTTTTTAAAGATTTTATATAACAAGCAACATTAGAATGTTGCTTTGCAATAATTCTTTACTTAGCCACAGAAAATATGTAAATTATAAATTGATATTTGCATATATTCTCTGTAGGTGTCAGCATTGCTTTACATTGCTATGTTGAATTGTGGTTTTTTCCCCATGTCAAAAAACATGCAATTGTTACATTTAGCAAATTAAAGGTAATTTTCTGCTGACAGTTTGTCATTTATTACATGTTTAAAAAACATTGGTGTCTATGCCATGTCCACTAGTAGTAAGTTGAGGGAAAAGAGAGAGGGAGCACATACGCATATTTTTTTTTAGTAATTAAATTCCATTTAAAATTATTTTCCATATAAAGTGTCTTATTTATCATTATAAACACAATGATGTAAAAGAATAGCAAGATACCAGCCTGGCTGAAGAGTGAACTTTCAATGGCTTGAAAGTTTGGTTTTTTTTTAAAAAGTCTCAGAAAAAAGTAGAAACTTGGTTTTTTGAGACTGAATATAAGGATATAGCAAATTAATATAAGTAGAAAAAAATCAAGAAGGCCAAGGCATAAGTAGAAATACAGTTAGCAAAGAACAAAACATGTTGGAAGTAAGAGGAAAACCAAGGGAAGTTTAGATCCCATATTGAATGGGGAAGGGAATCTAATTATGGATGATGTAGAGAAGGCTGAAGTATTTAATGTTGTTTTTATTTCAGTTTTAAAAACATCATTGTTACATCATAAGCACAGTTAGCAGCAAAGATAAGGGAGTGGATGACTATTGAAGTTGAGAAGTGTCAGTTTAAAGTAGGGAAGTACCAGTTTAAAGATTACTTACACAAGCTGCAAATAAAATTCTTGGAGTATTCAGGGAATTGGCTAAGGTAATTGCAGAGCCAAACTTTTAGGAAAGAACAGAAATTACACACTGGTCAGTTTAAGATTGATATCTGGAAAGAATTCGGAGCATAATCGACAAGGAATCTATTTCTAAGACCCTAGAGGAGAATAAGATGATCAGGAACAGCCAACTCAGGTTTTTCGAAAGTAAGTCAAGTCTTACTAATTCATTTTTTTTTTAATACAAAATGACAGGCTTCATGGATGGGGAGAGAGCAGGAGGTGTAACATACCTCAACTTCAAAAAGCCTTTTAGCACCATCTTCCATGATATTTTCACTGGAAAATTAAGAGGGGTAGTTAGCTGTGTTAAACTGAAGTCAGGCAGAATGGGGGGCAGGGTGGGACCTTGATGACTACTGGACTGGGAAAGGGTGGATCCAGAGGGGATGCAATGGCATGACCGGACCCTGCACCTTTGTGGATTGGAGCACACTGCAAAAACCTCCTGGGATTTTTTTATGTCCCTAATGCAGATGAAACTCTCTCTCCCGTCCTCTTGGTGCACAGAAGCACATTCTCTTCCCCTGCTCCCACACCAGCTGGGAAATGCAGCCACCCCTGCAATGCGGGGTGCTGCTCCTATACCCCGCTTTGGAAAATCATGACTCTTTCCTGGACCAGATATATCTAGAGTGATCTGTCTCCTGTTCAATGCCCTCCCTGGCACCCACCACTATTAGTTTAGAGCATTAAAAGAAACATCTCCAATCATTCTGTTCAGTTCAATAGCCATGAGTAGATTTATTGTCCATGAATTTATCTAGTCCCTTTCTGAACCTGGCTATGTTATCTGCATCCACTGCCCAATCAATTCCACAAGTTAACTGTGTTGTGTAAAAAAAGTACTTTCTCTTGTTAGTTTTAAATCTGTCACCTACTAATTTCAGTAGGTGAATACTCTTGTTCAAGTATTCTGGGACTTGGTGAACAAGTTCCCAGTACACTTGGTTGAAAGCCCTCATGATTTTGTAGACCTCTATCACATCCCATCCCCCACCTCCCAAGAGTCGTGGCCTTTCTAGTCTTTCCTGGTATGGCCACTGCTCCATACCCCTGATTGTTTGGGCTGACCTTCTCTATATCTTTTCCAATTTACTACATTCCTGTTCAGATATGGGAAGTACAGTCCTACTTGCTCCCATTATTCTTATCTCATTTTAAAATGTTGCCCAATTGGTTTATAATTTGATGGTCATTGATAACCAGGGACTATAATCCATGACTCAAGGACTCCCTAATATTCCTATGACTTTGAAGTGTTGTAAAGGGGACGGGGAGCATTACAATTTTGTCTTGTATATATTATTAATATGGGACAGAATCCAAATGCAATCTGTGATTTATGACAATTGATTAAGGTCAGATTCGGCAACCCATTCACTGAACATATTGGGAGGAGGAGCAGGTCAGAGACATTTCACAGTAGTAGCCTCAGAATTTCTTTACACTGGAATTACCATTATTCTCTGCAGGTGCCAAGCTGTGTACTGCAGGGAGACTCCACAATTTTGGCTGGCTCAGGACCAACATTTCAAATTTCTGAATTTCAGTTCAAATATAACTGTCACACTTGACCTATATTTGAATATGCATCTTATTTAGAAAATGTTATTTTTAAGTTTGTTTAGACTTGAAACATTTAACCTTTTTTTGTTCTCTCTCTGATAACTGTATCTATAAAATGTTATGAGCTGTACAGATTTATTTTTAGGTTCTCAGAAGTACTTAGAAGCTCCTATTAATGGTACAGTAGAACACTGAGTTTTCTGTGGCTGCAGAATCTTGTCTCTATCACAGATTTGCCCTTGGGCTAGAGCATAAACAAAAAAGTATTTATAGCCATCCCCGTACAAACACACTTGATCATTCAGAATGAAGGCAATGAATTACATGGTACTTTATGTATCTCTCCAGACTTGTTTCTAACATTACTGTCAAGAAGGCTGATGTCAACTAACCTATCACAATCTGTGCTCTTATATATCTGTGGTGAGGAATGGGGGATGATTATAATTGAGCCAGAAAGGTTAAATATTATTTTTGCTTTTATTTACTTGATTTTTTTTCCTTGTCTTGACAGATTTAGGAATATTCTCTCCCATTTAAATTATACTGGTCTTGCTGTTGTTGATGTAGAGTCACCAAACAGGAAAGTCAGAGAAACCACTTCTAATGGGTTTGGTCCAATTTGAAGTATTTTAAAGGGCCACAGAATGCTTTTTTTGATTCAAGAAGATGCTTACACAGTGGTCTCACAATAATAGATACCGGGGATCGAGAACACTAGCGTTAGATTATCTAATCTAACTAATATTTCAGTGCAGGGTTGCATTTTGTGCATATTTTTAATAGGTAGTTTGGGTTTTATTTTAAAGGTAGACTGAACTTAAGCTTTAACAACTGTACTATAAAGACACGGTCCCACTCATCTAGGGGATGAACTAAATCCCTTGACAGGTCTTTCCTAAATCTATTTTTTGTGCTTTAAATCCAGAGTCCTAGCTCAAGGCCGGGCAGTGATCTTTAGCTACAACCTACACTTGGGAGTGCAGTGTGGCTTTCCTGCAGTGGGAGACTCTGGCTGGATTTCTCGCAGACTCAGCTGGACTTCCTCCCTGGTATCTCAGGGTGTGCACTGTGCATACTGCGGGGGCAGTTCTACTACACTTTCAATTTATGCTGAATACACCCTCCCTTCCATCCTATCCATGCTCAGCCAGCTTGGCCTTCCCTCGTTCCCCTTTAAGCACCTGGTATTAAGCACAACAGGACTGTACCTGCCCCTGTGCAGGGTTCAAAGTAACCAATCAAGGCTTGAAAATGACTTCCATTTGCACCTCAGACCTGGGTAATTTGGAAGAAAAAATGTTCACATTTGGGAAATCTCTCTTTACCCTTTACTTGAGTGTACTGCACAGTGACAATACAGTCTTGGTTAGGCTTCAGTGATGTTATTCCATATTTAGAGGGTAAGAGGATGTCAGGGAAAAAAAACACAAATGCATGCACTTGCTTGAATTACACTGAGAAGATAATGACTATGCCAGGTGTGAGAGGTATGTGTGAAAACAGATATAGGTTATATCTGAGGTGTTTGTTTTGGTTTTGTTTTTTAATTTCTTTAAGGCTCAATGTATGCTAGATAAAGTTTCTTTTCTATTCATTTGAAAGCCAAAGTTCTTTGTTGGTGTAGTTTGATACATGGTGGATTCTGCAGCAAGAAATATGAGTGTGCACTAAACGTTAAATATAATTGTTCGTAGCAATATAGGAAACCTGCAATTACAGTCAGTTCCCCTGGACTATGGTGTTCTGTAACCAACAATTTTGAAAACTAGCTTATCGTGATTACTAAATGTATTCATTTGCTTAGTGATAATGTACATATAGTCGCCATATAAAAAAGGAAAGGAAGTTAAGATATTACAAACTCACATACTCAAAACCTCACATACCTCAATTTGACCCCTTTGTGCACCTGCATAATTTATACAGTCCTTAATTACATGATCACATGCTATCTTTTCTCACAGGACCCCAGCCTCATATATTGCCCTCTGCTCTTTCAGTTATTCAATAGGGTTTTTTTATTCTCATTGTCCAATCATTAGCCTCATGCCCTATTTACTGTACATTCTTTAAGCCCTGTTCTGAAAACAAAATAATTAACTTGTATATGGGCTTTCCTACAAAGCTCATCATTATAGTATGTGAACTATTTTTAACAATTAGTGAGTCTATTGAGGTTATATGCAGATGGGTAATTGGAACAAAGAAATTAAACTCAAAATTTTCCACTGATTTGGGGGCCCACTTGGAAGTGTCTATGTTGTGTCACTTTCATTTTTCATAGCAGAAATCATTTACTTCACCCACAGTTAACAGTGAAAAAATCAGACTAAAGTGTTTAAAGTTGGACCCTGCCAGAAAGTAAGGATTACACAAGTAGGGTGTGTCCACATAAGCATGCACGTGCCTCTTGCCCCGCCTCAAACCCCTTTGGGGTGGGGCAACAGGCATGTGCGGGAACAAAAAAGTGTTCCCTCACTACAAACCTGCAGCACGGAGAGAAAATTAGACCCCTGGATAGCCAGGGGTCTAAAAAAAACAAAGTATAAAAAAAGGGCACAGGACATGGTCCCTGACCATGCCCTGAGGCAACCAGAGGCTGGGTCCTCCATAGAGATGCACTGGCTACCAGATCGTCTCTGTGGTTACCCCTCCCCCTGGTGCTGAAACACGTGGCTGGCCAGGCTGCGTGTTTCAGGATATACTGGTGAATAAGGGATTGGGGAGCTGGAGAAGGGGGAAAAGGACTTTGGGGGGGACCACTGACAACCCCACCCACTCTCCCAGCCACCCTGACCCCCGCCAGCCCCCCCGAGTCATAGATTTCATAGACATTAGGGCTGGAAGGGACCTCGGGAGATCATCGAGTCCAGCCCCTGCCCAAAGGGCAGGAAGTCAGC
>NW_017728913.1:20554149-20622062 GCF_001723895.1 Crocodylus porosus | reverse complement strand
TCATCGGATTCCCTAGTCATTGGGCCTCACGTGGGGTTCAGGTTTAACAGAAGCCATTGGGGGGTCTGAGGGAGTAGGGGTGGGGCTGCGTAGGCTGGTTGGGGGATATAGCCCTTGTGTAGCAATCAGGGGGCTGGGGTGGGGCATGTGGGCCTTGCGGGGGGGTGGTATCCCCTGTTGGGGGGGCATATCCCTTGTGACAGTACTGAACCCCCTGTTGGGGTTCTGAAACCCTTTTGGGGGCTGAACCCTTTGTGTGGGGGCTGAATCCCGTGCTGGGGGGTGTAGCCCTTGTTTGGGGGCTGAAACCCTTGTGTGGGGGCTGAACCCTGTGTTGCAGGGCCATAACCCATGTGTAGGGGACCAATCCCTTGTGTGGGGGTCATCGCCTTGTGGGAGGGCTGCAAAATATGTATTTATGAATTCATGGAACCTGTATTTAGAGTTCACTTTCTTATTATGATAAGAGACTTGCTTTAACACTGTAGATATATCAATAAAACATTATCCAACTAATCACTATCTCTGTCTCACTCTCTCTCTCTTTATAGTGGTCTCTTTTTTTCCTTGTGGAGGAACATGGATTTAGGGGTATCTTACAGAGTGATTTTGGGATTTTTTTTTTTTTTTTTAATCAGGGATTTTTCAGTTTGCCAATAGGAAACATCAGAATTCCTATTAGGGAGGCCAGTTGCAGGCCCCTGCCTGCTCAGAGCTGGCACCTTGGGCCCATCTGGCTGTGGCTGACCTCCTGGCCAAATGGGGCCAGGAGCACATGCTTTGATAGTTCAAAGCAGGCCACCACACCCAGAACATCTTCCAGGTGATAGCTGCCCAGATGGCCAGGCAAAGGCACACATAGCAGTAGTGCCGCACAAAGGCCAACCCTGTTACTGCAGCCCACTGGCAGCTGGCCTAGAGGGGCAGATGCCTCTACTGGCTCTGCAGTCCCCATCTGAGTCTGGCAGGTGGCAGCAGATCACAGCAAGGCAGCAGCCCCCACTGCCAGACTGCTGCAGTGGATAGAGCGTGCAGGGAACTCTCAGGGCTGCTTCAGCAGTCCAGCTGGCACAAGGGGTAGTGTCCACAGGTACCTTGGCTGGGCCTCAGAAGCTCCTGAGCTAGTAGCCCTGAGATACTTGCCAGGGCAGCTTTTTATACTGCTGGGGCCAGGACAGGGCAGCTTTTTATACTGCTGGGGACAGCACAGGTGCTGGCCCCAGGCTCTAGCTCCCCCTGGCTGAAGTTCTGGGAGGAGCCAGGCAGGGTTATTTTGCCCCTAGTGGCACAGTTTGCTCCACAATATGTCCAAGCATGTGTGCTGAGGCAAAAAGCCCTGGCTCAAATTTGCACCGCTTCTATTTGAGCTGCTGCAAGCACATGTTCTTGCATGTGTGGATGCGCCCATAATGATTAAGGTGCCCAGGTGAATTACTCAATAACAGATAGATATTCAGAGTCTGAGGCTGTAATAGAATCCAGTTATCTAGGAGAACATTTTTTTGCTTCAACCATGAGACTATTTTTTCTTGTCCCTTCATCCCACTTACCCTCCAACTTCTGCATCAAATGCGATGAGTCATTGTATCCGATTCCTTCCTTAAACACTTATCCTGGAACCCAGATGAAGCAGATTTTGTAGAAAAGTGAAGTATGTGATTGCATATTAATTATAATGTATATTCCCTACAAGTCTGAATTATGATGACACTAGCAAAATTAATTTTGGCATTTTATACCTTCTCAATGTCTGACTTTGCCAATTTTTGTACTTTTATTTTGTTTGTTACCTAGTGCAATCTTAAATGAACAAGCTAAAGAAAAAATTATTGTCTGGAACCATCCTGACTTCCACATCAGCAGAATTGTGACTAGAACTGTTTGGAAACATTTTGATATTTTGCTCTAACATTTCTATCTAAAATGCTGATTTAATGAAACTGAAATGTTTCTGAATTTCAAGACAATTGTCTTAAAATACAAAGCATAATTTTGATGGTTTCCTACCAATTCTCCTGCCAGGCTCCTCAGCAAGTACAGGCCAACAACCTGTGGCCTGCAAACTGCAGCCAAAACATGGATGTGGGTCTTTGGCAGCATTTGGCAGCAGGTGACTTTGGCTGCAGGGACTCTCCCCATGCTGCCATAGAGAGAAACAGAAGCAGTGGCCAAGTCCTAGTGCATCACCCACCTCTGATCCAGGGTAGGTCTTTTCAGCCCACCGCTTGAAAAGGTTCCCTACCCCTGTTATATGCTGCTTGGGAGTTTGGGCTTCCTACTTCCTAACTCCACAGTGGTTTACCTGACAAACTCACAACAAACATGAAATACCTAGGAGCCCCTCCTTACAGGTTTACAACTCCTCAAACTCATCAGTTAGGAAAGAAAAGTATTTCTGTTCCAAGAGAACTTCAAAACAAGAGAGGAAGGGTTCTTAACATACTTTCCCCCAGCCTTGTTCTCAGAAAAGGACAAATAATTTTTAATAAAAGTTTGGAAACAAATTCAGCCAGAGGCAAACACCTGGAATGGAAAGCTTCTAATGAAACAACTAAAGTTTAGAACATTGAAAGCAATTGAAAACAGGGTCTTAAAATACAGCATTTCAGACCAAGGGAAAACCTGAACAATGAATATCACTGCAAGAGGTACCTTTAATTCTATGTGGGTAGTTAATACTAAAATGGAGATAAACAAGGTTATGTAAAAAGAACTGGAACTTGACCCAGCTTGGTGTTTGTGAAGGCAAAAATGGTGGGGAAAAATTCTGCAGTGAAAATTCTGCAATTAAGATGAATCATGTTAAAGGAAATAAACAGGTGAGAAATATATTAATAACATGGAGACAATATTGGCCGCAAACTGAGGATGAAAGCTTGATTAGTTCCTCCTACTACTAAAAGGCAATCATATCTTGACTGAAACAGATGCTGACTGACACTCACAACAATAATTTGAAGCATATGGTAGAGAAGAAAGCCATATGCAGCTGAAGCCTTAGGGGGAAGGTAGGGTGCAGATGCTCATGCTGTGCCAGGACACCAGCACTAGCAAGACTAGGAAAAAATGCTAAAGGACCTTTCATGCTCACAAGTGATCGTGGCCTCCGTTTTACTTCCATCCAAACAGTACTGTGTGAGTTCTCATTTTCAGCTAGCCCTTTTGCCTTCCTTAACCAGAGCTGAGAAGTCAGGATTCCTGTAGTCTTTTTTGTTACCTGCAGCTATTATAGTCACCCTTTGCATTATTTTTTCCATTCTACCCCAGTTCAAGAGCTGTACAGGGACAAGCAAAGGTACAGTCAAAGTGCAGTGAACTAGCTGGTATAGGATCCATTGGTGTCTTTAGAAAAAGAGACATAAGAAGCTGTTTTGGCACTGTTTAGGACAATACATATCTACCATGAGAATTATGTAGCTATGACCAGTCATATCAGCCACCTATCACTGAGTCCCTTTTGTATGGAAAAATGTAATTAATTATCTTCATTACCCCAATACCCATTACACATTTCAGGATATCAATCAAGAACCAATTTACAGGGAAGAATGCTACTTACTGTATCACCATTGCTAACTCAAGGATATGTGCAGGCATTATATTTAGACTGACATAACCAGGGTTAGGCCAACCTAAAGCCCAATTGAACAGGCATTCAGAGGGCTTAAGTCACCTGAAAAATTGCCCCTGAGTAGCTGCACTAGCTTGAGATGGAGTTAACCTGGTCTAAGAAAGGGTTAACCCAATCTCAAGAACACCTGTACGTATTTACGGAGAAGCCCATAGAGAGGCTATGAAAGTCCAGTCACTTGCCCCCACCCTGGAACTGCATTATTCCATCCCCTGACCCCGAGTGGACTATTTTTAGCCCCCCCCAACCCCCATACCCAGACTAACACCCATTCCCTGTGGACCCCTCCCAGACCCACCAACCCCTTTCCCCCCAACTGATGAGGTAGTTCCCACTGATCCCACCCACCCTCCCCTCACCCCAAATTACTTGCACTGGTTTCATCACACAAATCCTGGGAATGAAGAATGGCTGTCCAGTAAGCCAGTTAGACCTTGAAATAAGCCACCTAGATTGATTGCAGCAAATGCTGGTTCGCACCCCAAATCGCTCAAAGACGTACTAATTGGTTCCAACCCTGGTTAGGTTCAACTATAATGTGTTAATATTACAAAGATTACAGTGTTTCCATGCAGTTAAAGCAATGCTGATTGCCTAAGGAAGTATGCTTATCAGAATAGTTGCACATCTCATAGTTATCAACGTGGCTATTTCCCAAATAGGTATAAACATTGCATATTCTAATTTAAAAATAGCATAATTAGAGTTCAAACATACTTTTCCATACAAAAATAGGTCAAGATCACCTCCTATATAAGAATGCACAGCCACGGTAAAATACAGTCTGATACATGGGATATCTAAATATTGAGTCTGGGGCAAGGGCATTAATGTGATTGGGAACAATGGGGCTTTTTAGGCAAGGAGGATTTGAAATAAATGTTCCCAGCTTTGATGCACTTTTCCCATGCTTCAAGATATGACTAAAATCACTAAAGAATACGAAGGTTTCCATTGTTCTTTTTCTATAAAGCGGCTGATTCCCAGAAAGTGTCAATGTTCTAGTAATTGAGTACTGATTCTAGAAAATGGCAGAAGCAGGCTCAAATGAGTGTATAAGTCAAGCAAAAGATGAACATATCAGATGGATAAGAATATAATGGACAAATTTGTGATGGAGGGAAAGAATAAGAAATTTTGTTTTCCTAATAAGTTTGGGGATTTAAGGTGTTATTGGTCAGCATGGTCATTAATTTTCTGTTGTACTCTACTTATGCTTGGATGCATGTTTATTTTGAAAAAAATAAAATATTGTTTGAAAAAATAAGAGAATTCAAATGAATACATTGAATCCTGCAAACTGGTGTTTTACATTCACACCTGTATACAGAGCTGGTCTATGCATTTCTTGGCAATTTTGCACTTTCAGACCCCTTCAATTGTATAGATCTGTGACAGTAAAGGAAACTAAACTTCCTACAAACTTGTAGATCTCTAACTGGGAAGAAGTAAAATGCTAATATATTGAATTTCTTCACAAGACTTATTTCAAGCCCCATCAGTAGCTTGTTCTGGGGTCTTTCCATTTGGAAAGCTTGCCACAAAACCCCCTGCTGGTGATTTTTTGGAACCCTTTACTTTCTTCTATAGTAACATAGGTGTGCATTTATTCATGAAATATTTGAGATCACAGCTGTCTGGCAAACTTGAGAATGTCAGAAATGAACCAGCTGTCTTTATAGTTTATGGGTCTCTGCCATTTTATAAAGGCGGTTATACAATATAAACTCCTTCCTTTCATGGTTTGTATCACACTGCTAGTTTTAAATAGTTTCAAATAGCTACACACCCTTTACATTTCTAGTTTCAAAGCATAGGCACATCCCAGTTCTACCAAATGAGACACTAATTAACATATACCTAGAAATGTTGTCTCGTATCAGTATGCATCACAGGAGTTGACAACACCATCCATACAGTGAAGTTCTTTTCACCTGACTTAATTTAGCCTCACTGGTTATTCTAGGTACAGTCTTTTTGTTTGGTTTGGTTGCTACAACCTTAACCACAAAAGAGAACAGCAATATGAATAAAAGGATAGATACTGGAATACAGTTTATCTGCATGGTACTGGTAGCCAGAGTTCACAAAGAGAATGTGGGATCACAGCCCATTTTCTCTTCTGTGTTCAAGTATGGATGGAAGCCAAAAGGTAATGAGCTGAATGTCCTTTCCTGCATAAGACGTACTGCATTGTACAGATTCATTTGAACTTCCAGCAAGTTTGTAAAATGTGTATTTCATCATGGGCTTATTTTATAGGAGAGAGAACAATACATTTTATCCACAGTGTTAACAGGAGGAATAAAACCACTGAAATATATTTAGAGAGGAACCGCCAGGGACTACAGTCAAGGGCCCATTCTGCAAAGTGAAAGTAATAAGGGGTGATTAAATGCAATGCCCCACAGATGCAAAAAGTAGGATTAAGCTTCTATTTTCAATGGCTTCTCATTAGAGCTGCCATTTCAATGACTCCAACAGTAAGCTGGAGTCACAATAATTTAGCAGTTACTTCATTCCTAGTTAAACCACCCCACTGCAGCTTCTACTTACTATGGGACAGAAAAAGTATGCAAAACAGTTACAGCAGGCCAGCTGAGACATGGTCACAAGCAGCAAGTCTCAACCCTTTTAATTTGGTATGACTTTTTACATCTGTTCATACCCTTAGCTACCAAGTAGAACCAGTCTTCTTGCTTGCCAATCATATTTAGCATATTTATTATTTGACTGGGTCAACCAAGGCACTACAACCAGTTAACAGTCCACTGACTCAACACAGAAAAATAAATGCCACTTCATTTCCTTAGAACAACATGTATAAAATAAGAACACCAAACAGGTAAATTGTTCATAGATTCCACAAGTCAGAAATATGTTATACGGATAACAACAATATATAGAGTTTTAACCATAAACTCTGAAAAGATATTAGAAGAGAGATAAACCTCCTTCTCTTTACTCTGGAGTGTTGTCCACAGAAACATCTCATATTAACCACAGCTACAGCTGTGATACTTGGTTAAAAGGATCACAGGTCTGATCCAATATGGCAATTCCTATATTTTCAGAAAAAAACAAAAGCCTCTGTACATAAGCTTTCTTTCAAAGTCCTTCGTCTGCTATCAGGGAATCTTTGTGGCACCTCTGCTGGCCCAGCTCCTGCTTCCAGTTTCTTCCATAAATGCCTGCCCTAACATGTATTGCTTTACAAAACAATTTCTGCATCCTAATACATCTATCAAACATTTGAGTTTAGGGAGCACAGTTACAGCTGTCTGAATAATTATTTCATTTGGTGACTGGACAAACAGAGACGCATTCATGTCATTTGATTTTAAAGTCAACACAAAAGGAAGCACTCCTGGAATACAGTCGGTGAATCAAGATAATTCATTTAGCTTTTAACTGTTTTTACTTGATCCAAAGTGAACTATTTTGTTTTTCCTTATGTTATTCTTAATAAAAGCAAAGGATTACATTCTGAAAACCAGGAAGGAGATGATGGTGCGTTCCCTTTTATACAATTTCAGAGTACTCACCTGGGTGTGTGATGCTTCTGTTCGGATTCCCTCTTGGCTAGAGGCAGGAAAAGAGTGCTCTAATCACCAGGCTATAAGCTACTTGGAAAGGAGGAAAGTGAACTTACACATTACACTTAGGCCATACTAAGGGCATTTAAAATGTAAGTGTCCACATGTTAAAGCTCACTACTAAGTGTTCTCTGAACATCTCCAAGTTACACCACTTCAGACAAGAATTAACTCTGATCTGTGCTAAGATAACTTCAATGTGCTCTACAGAGATAAAATGAGCAATATGCAGTCCTTCAATATCCCAGGATACATTGCTCCTTATCTCTTCCTCTACCACCCACAGCAGAAAAAGAGCCCAGCTGCCCTGACTTCTAGCCATGACTCTGCTCATCAGCCCTCTAGTGGCAAGTCATAGTGGAACAGGCAAGAAATAATTAACCCTTAACATGCAGCTACTTACAGCATGCTCCAACTTTAACACTGCTTAATATTCCATAAATTTAGTATGGTCTAAGTGTAACATATCACTTTACCTGCATGTGAGAGACCAAGATAATCACATCTGTAAAAGCTGTTACACTTCTTATACAATCCTTGAATATTCATTGAAGCAGGGACTACAGAGCCACTCTCTCACTTGCTAATACAATTTTTTTTTAAATAATCATCCTAAGTTTTTAGCCTGCATTCTTCCAAACCAGAAAAGCTTCAAACAGAAAAGCTTCACAAAAGCTCTTGTTGAAAGCAGGTGGTTAGAGCATTTGCCTGTGAGTGGGAGATGTTAGTTCAAATCCCTCCTCGAAAATCTGCCAGATTTTGGAGATCAAAGAAATAAACTTTGATCATGCACATCCCAGACAAGTGTCCTAACTACTTGCCTACTTCCTTGCGGAAATCATGAATCTGGTTTTAGAAATGCTGAAACAGTATGGATGATTTTGATTTTTTTCCTTTGGCAGAAAGTGTTTCCTAACTTTGACCCATATTTGTAAATAATTTGAAGTAAATGAAACTGTATTAAAAATAAAAATGATAACAATTTAGCCCTGCCTGCATTCATATTCATAGTCCTAGAAATGAGTATCACATTGCCATTCCTCTCCATCAGGCTACCTACTCTGGTTCAATTAATTAATATAAAGTATTCCCATATGGTCACCAGTGCATGATCACTCACCATTTTAGACAAACCTCATAAATATGTTGTATTTACACTAATGATTATTCACCCTTGGGATTCTTTCAAGGGTGATGGGGGGTGCCACACAGTGTTAGCATTGTTAGGTGTACCAACATGGTTCACAAGATAAACCCTGAGATTTCAAACAGGAATCCATAATATTAAAAACATTCTGACCTGTTGTGGTCTTTTGTGTTCTTTACAATAAAAAGTTCTGCTCTTTTATTTTTCTATCATAAAAAAAATGAGGTGAAAACTAAGATCTGGCATTTTCTGAGCAGTGCCTTCAGTCTAACAAGGGGCACCTTTAATCTAATGGAGGGGTGCCTCAAGTCTGAAGAGGCTGAGAACTACTGATTTATACGCACACTCTTACACATTAAAGAGTCTGTAATATCATACAATTAATGCATCAGAAATAGAACCTTTGCCCTTTAGCTACAGAAACATTGGAAGCTATCACCTGAGATGGAGAAGCTTTACTTGCTTTTGATTTCAATACTTTTATTCTCTTGTTAAACAAGGAAACAGAGGGTAGTAGGCTAACTGGAATAACACCCAGTATACTGTACATTTTGCATATGAAAATCTAAAACCAGGTTAAATTATTTGATACTCCAGGATGCATATAAAGTGACCAAGCATGTCCAAGCAGTCTACATTGTTTTCTAGAGGAAGAGGGGAGGGGGGGAAGCAGTTGTCTTTATATCTCAATTCATGACATCCTTAGAAGCAGCTGGCTGGTCCCACTACAAAAAATCCTGCTGCTGTCTTGCAATCTGTGACACCATAGACTTTGATGATCAGTCATCAGCCTGTACATCCAGGCAAAAAACCAAAAGCGCAGTTTATTACACTGGAATAGACTCTCAGGGAAGTGTTAGAAATTCCATCATCTGAGTCATTTTAAATTAGAGTGGACAAAACAATCAAGAATATACTATTGGAAATAGTCCTCACAGGGGAGGACAAAACAAGTCTTTCCATACCTCTATGAGTCAAGAATAATGGTAAACCAACCACTACACTTTTAAAAACATTAAGAGCTTAGGCTGGATGAATATTATTTTAGATAAAATAATAGCAAAAAAGTAAGAACAAATCACTCTTCATCTGAGAGAGAAAGTGAGCAAATGAATACAATGTGTGCTTCCTGCGCCTCCAGCCCCCTTCAAGAAAGCAACTTTAAATTATGACAATTTAAATTTACTGATTTAAATCATTTTGTTTCCTAAATTATTGTCCCTAGTAATCATAAAAAAATTATGGCAATGCAAAGAC
The DNA here is from genome assembly GCF_001723895.1 of Crocodylus porosus. Classification (NCBI taxonomy): domain Eukaryota; kingdom Metazoa; phylum Chordata; order Crocodylia; family Crocodylidae; genus Crocodylus; species Crocodylus porosus. Next base: position 20,612,431 of record NW_017728913.1, on the reverse strand, counting down.
AACACCTGTTTGCACCCTAAGTCTGTCACTGGATGAAAACAGTGGAATGAGGTAGGTAAGGAGTTGATTGATTAAGAGAATAAGTTACTTCTCCAGGGTTTCAGCTGGAGAGGTCAAGAAGAGAAAGGTCAGAAAAATGCAATATCTGGTCAAAGGCTAAATATCCTAAGTGTCATGCCATGTCCCTGTTCCATAAGTGCTAAAGGCCTTATGGAGGCAAGATTTTTCTCTCCAAACTGTTAAAGGTTTTGAATAGAAAATAAAATTTTCAAGGAATAGTACAGTGGAATTTTGAAGCAACTAAAGCTATTTGAAAAAATGGGCTCAAATTCAGGGCATAGTTTCAGGCACAATAAATAAATACATCAAAAATTTTGTTTCAATATGTTCCAAATGAAATGAAAACCTCATTTCTCATTTAAAACTCAACCTAAATGTTGGAATATGGTCATGAGGCTGTGTTTAGGATCCATCCCCTTACCCCTCCCCATACTTGTTCTCAGAAAGCTGGTATTTTTGAGAGCAGCCACTGGATACAACCACAGATCAGTCTCACCAGAGTATATCTGCATTTGGAGCTTGGAGGTGGCTGCGACATACTACTAAACTCTGAGGACTCTCTGCTAAACGATCTGTAGACATTCTGTTGTTTTCTTATGCATTTTTCCCCACAGTCCCCTATAAAGTTACACTGGTACATTTACACACAGCATCTAACAGCTTAATATACAGCAACTTCACACTCCTGACTGTTATTCTTGTATGATTAAGTAGCAGCTCAACAGCCACTATAGTAATCAAAAGTAATGGGATTGTAGCAAAAGAGTGTAGGTAAGTACCAATCATTGTAAACCCATCCTCTCTTTTTACTGATGATAACAGGGATTCTGTATTCATTAAATTTGACTGAGCTAAAAGGATGTCATTAGATGAGCTAGAACAGCCAGCCAGTATCTCAGCTTTATATTGCTATGCAGTATCAGTATCAAGGAAACCTTTTTTTTAAATACAGACCATGGCATAGCTTTGACTAGCTTGGATCACCATCACAGAACCAAACTAAGAGCGCTCAACAGGCAGTTACTACATTGGTCTACATGATCAAATGTGTAAAACAGTTCTTTGACTATACAATGATGAAAGAAAAGGATATGATAAGTTTAATACCCATCTTTCTCCTGGGCCCTCTTCTGCATTTTTATCTTGCATTTTCTAATTTGCAACAGTTTCATAATATTGCTTATAATCTCTCTTGGTTAAAAACTCTAGTTTAAAGAAGTCTCAGAGTCACTATAAAAAATCAATTTCTAAATATTCCACCTTTTCGCTTTTATTCCTTAATCTAAAAAAGCAGCGGCTACTGTTGGCAGTGTTATTTTTCACTACTTTCATTCAACTTCAGAGAATTTACTGACAAAATGAAACCCACAGTGTTACTAATGTCTCTTCACATACCTAGGGACTACATGTTTCGGGCACTGGAATGACTGTAATATTATCGTCTTGATAAAAGCAAATCTTCACAACTTAATCAAGATTAAAAGCACAAGACAAACTTCATAAATATTTATGATATGTTTATACGATCTTAGTTTATTGCCTTTAAGCCCAAGTAAGTAAAAAGTGCTCACGATGCCAATAGAAGTCTCTTCCTATTGTAGCTAGATATTTATTTTTACAAGAAGTTGCCTCACCTGCAACTGAAACGCAGACATGCCTGGGGTGGAAAATGGTGGCTATTTAATAGACTGCAGCATGGTATAACAATAGTTTAAGACACAAATTGACCACTATCAGACTCAGTTAAAACTGAAGGGGATGTTAAATACATTCCAGTTTGGATTAGTTTTATCACATGTATTTTAGAGGATAACATGGTACAAGAATCCATTTTTCACATCTCTTATGACAGTCTGATGCTTATGTATAATATTAGGAAAGTGTCCCGATTAACTGCAATTTAACATAGATAACAACCTATAGAATTATATTTTTGCCAAGACTATGTGTATTTCATCAATGAAGTTATTTTAAAAAAGTACCAACTAAATATGGGTGACAAATGGGAATTAAACAGGATATTAAGATTAGATTAAATGGATAGATCACTTAAATTACAGTTTAAACCTGAAGAGCAATAGTTATACTGTGGTCATCTTCATCATGACTTCTTACATCCTATTCAAATTACATTAAAGTTTTCAGACCAGTGAATTGTACGGCAATGCTTTAAAACCTCAGAAAAACAGACAGGTTAGGATAATCTCATTTTATGAGTGAATTTATGTAAAAAATGCTGTTTCTCTGAAGCAAAGATAAATAGTTTCCCAAATAAATTCCTCCCCTCCCACTAACACCATGCCCTGACTCCCATGGAGATTTAAACTCAGGACCTTCAGAACAGATGGCAAAGACCTTATCTCCTTTCCTATCACAGCATGAAGCAATGTAAGTGTCTGATAATGTGCTCACAGGGGAAAAAATGTTTCTTTAGCTGTCAATTTATCTAGATCCTTCAAACAGCTGTTTTTATTAGTGATCAAATTTAACTTTGATCTTTGTGAACTAATATACAGAACAGTTTGCATTGTATATCAGACATCATACCTTAACATAAATCATGTTTTGGTTTCATTACTTTGACCTGAATGCATTTTTTAAATATTTGGCACTTTTCTTCTCTGCTGAATTTGAGAAGTGTCTCTTTTAGTGTTACCTTTATATTGTTTCAATGGTCACTCTGCATTTCCTTTATTCCCATTTTCTTTTCATAATTGTATTTTAATTATACTGTAGGCCTCTCACTGCTTTAGAACATACTTAAAAATGCACCCATCTTGAATGTAAACAGCTTAATTCTCCTGCTGCCCACAATCCCACAGCATTTTTTCTATGTTAATCTGCGAAACATTTACCCCAAAGATTACTAAAGCAAAAACATAATAAAACCTATTCTGAAAAACCTGTAACAAATGTTCAGATTAAACCCCCCCCAAAAAACCAGCTTTTATCTCTCAAGCAGAATCCTTCTCCTTTCCAAAATACTGAGATATTGGCCACTGCTATGCAGTTTCTCTTTCACTGTGGCCTGTTATTTCAATGCAAGTCTCAAAAGTAGGTATAGTCTCAAACAGTAGTGCATATTTCAAATTTGCTTTTAATATTCTCTTCTAAATGTATGCAGTTATAATTATTAGAAATCTTCCAAGACAGTGGAATTAAATGTGTATGTGCAAGGTGTTTTGAAGGGAACATTTTTAGTGACTTATTTTTAATGTGACTAAATATGATTATAGAGAAAATCTTTTAAAGTAGTAAAGAGCAAAAACACCATTTTTTACTTGCCAATAGCAATAGCAGGACCAGGCGAGGGGAGGGGGGAGGATGAGTGGGGTACCAGCTCCAGGTGCAGATTGTTAGGGGTGCCAGAACCCCCCTCATCAGGAGGCTTGCCACAGCAGGGGCAGTCCTACACTGTTTGACCATAGGAGCCAGGCAGCAGAGTCCCCACCTAGCAATGCATGTAAGGGGTAGGGGAGAGCAGAATGGTGTCCCACCCCCTGCCCAGCAAATCTTTGCCACAACAGGAGCAGCCCACCCAATAGCATATCTGGAGGGAAACAAATAGGGAATCAGGTTGCAGCTCCCAGGGAGCTTGTACCACTGGATTGATGCCATTGAAGCTACCCTTGTTGCAGCAGAAACAGAGATAGTGGCAACAGCTGACTTCAGTGTGTAGAAAGCCTGGGCAGGTAAGACTTCTTCTTATTCCCGCTGTCTATGGTGATTGACATAATGCCCCCAGCACTGAATGAGCTCACTATGCCTCTGATCAATAGGGATCTGATGACTATTATCTGGCCCACATGAAATGGATTAACAGGCTCACTCCTGTTCCTAACAAAAAACTAATTATATAACAAACCTCATAAAATTACTTCTAACTGTTCTCCTTGCTGGAATTCTCCAGGAGGCCATAGATATTCTCATTCTACAAAGCCAAGTAGCCAAATAAAGCCAATCCATTTTAAATAGTTCATTACATTTTCTTAAAACATTTTTTTCCAAATATATACAAGAGTATTGTTAGCAATGTTTTTGTTATTTGAACAGCAGAAGCAACTAGAGCCGTAGCTGAAGCATACAAAAATTGTTCTGACAGATGCACATTACTTCCAGAGATGACAAACGCAGCATCTACATCCACCCAACCACCCAACGGCCACCTGTCCAATCTAGCATATTTCTAGGGCTTCCCTTACAATAATTTCTCCATGTGTATTTAAATATGGGCATTCACCTGGTTAGGGCATTCACAATAAAAATAATCAGCAGAAAGCTTGGAGAATCCTCCCTTTTATACGTAGTCTGTTTTTTACAATATCTGAAATCTAATCAAAATAATTTCATGTACTTATAAAACTAAAGGGAACATTGTTGAGTAGACTAGGAGGTGAGAAGAATTAATTGATATCTCCATCACACAAACCTCTTTACTGTATTACTTAAATTATCTAAGTAACTGGCAGGAGGAAAAGTTCCTGTTTATGCGTAGCAACATTTTTTCTCTTGCTTGTGCCTACATAATCTCAAACCAGAGATCATTATGCCATTTCAGCCTATTACTTTCCCTGACAGTTCTTCCTCTTTTTCCTGTAGCACTGTTTCACTTTATACTCGCATCAAGCAGTCCCATTTTTACTAATCAACATAGGTTCTTATGGAATTCACACCTCCACAGAGGCCCAAAAATAGATCCAAGAAAGAAAAAAATCCATATGAACGAAATCCATCAGTTCCAAGTCCAACAAAGCCAATAAGTTCATCTGAGAACATGTTTGCATAGGATCCTATTTAAAAGCCCATTCAGTGCAAATAAATAGTTCAGAATCAGGAATGATTCTAGAAGACAAGGGATCACACCTCAGTGCAATGTAGAAATGTCCAAATTACTTTTAAACAAATTAGCTCAAAGTTAACCATGGTTGGAAGGAATTCAGCATGGGGTAATCTAGCCCTGTAGACAAACTGCATGACAAAGGTTTTACATAACCAAACTGTAACCTAAAGTTCTTGAACTGACAGACTGTAGACTTCCAAAACTATCAACAAAACTGTCTCAGAAATGTGGCGTACAGCCATGCTCTACCGCTGTTGCTGCTGCTGTTTTCCACAGTTTGGCATCTGGGTACTGAATGTGATTGACATGAAATAAAGACAATGTGGTGGCGATGGTGAATAGCAGTCTGTCATATAGCTATTTTTACAAATGTTTTTAGAAAATTTTTGATCATGTGTAACTTTGTGTAACTTTGGAGAAGGAATTAGCATAGGCTGCGGCTAGATGGCATGTTCTGAAGCAAACAGGGATGTTCTTACTTAGGACTATTATTTTAATGTCTCATTTGTGCTTGTTCTCACGTAAGTGCAGGGTCTCTATAGTGATGTTATACATATGGCCTCAGTTCCACTTTCTGCCTAATGCTTTAAATACTACTACTCCTCCTCCCCACTTTCCACCTTTAATGTACTATATAAACCTCATTAATCTCCACGGCAGTTTTATGTTTAAAGGAAGGCAGTACTGTTTTAGTTTTAACGATTAAACAGACAAGAAAAAGATGCAAAGGTCAGATCCCTCTGTGAGGTAAACAACACTGCTGGAAGTAGTGTGATTACACTAGGAATTAACGTGGCCCGGAGAAATGTATAAGATTATGTTAAAGAGTATCTATCAGGCGTAAGGCACTCTTTGGGGAACACCAGGGCGAAATGGTTTTTTTAACACTATAAGAATTGTGAAAATTTGGCTCGTACTCTGATATGCCAGCTATAGCAGAAGGCCTAGAAACCAGGGTTTTGTAAAACGCAGCTACCATACAGTACTCTGATAGCCACCTACAACTGTATCCACTTTTTAGTAAAAGTAAATGGATCCCCATACAATGTTATGAGGACCCAAGCACTAACAGGGAAGCCAGTTGGGTCCATGTAATCAACAGTGCATAATACAAAGATCTCCAAAGACATTAAAAAATTCTAAGGCCACTTGAATAGGCAGAAGGCTATCTCATCTTAATCTGACTGGGTGCAAAAGAAATGTTGCCAGTCCTGTGCCCAGATAGAAATGGAGCTATGAAACCCCAGAAGGACTAGAGGAACTTGAGCATAACTAACAGCTGTTCTAGTAATTCCCCAGCAAGATTAAGTGTATGCTGAGTCACTGTTGGATACCACAGTGTTGGATGTATCCACGCAGGTTTTGGAAATACTTGTTCTTATTATATAAATGAAGTATATACATGTTATTATACTGTAAATAGGACAGAGGTGCTAGTGGACAGTGCATTGAATCCGGGAGACCTGTGTTTTGTTCAAGATTCTGCCACAAAGCAGTATCGTTAGGCTGATCAATTTTCTTCATCTCAGTTTTCCCTATTTGTGAAATGGAGAGAATGCTATTCAGGAAAGAGAATAAATGCGAACCAGTGTCTCCTGGCTCTAACTCCCTTGTTAAGACCATTACAGCATTGTATCAGTAAGATACATTTTATACATTGGAAACATAGCTATTAAAGTAGGTCCCCTACTATAGTTTTAAGTAAAAAGAGTAATATTCTAGAACACGATTCTTGCAGAGGATGCAGGATGGAATGTAAAAAAAAAAGCAAGACAAGTCCTCGATATTTTCTTAGAGATGCATGTGTTTCTGGCACTGGTTCAGCACCTGGTGTGGTCACCCCACTCGCCCCCCCCTTGCTATGGCACTGCACATCCCCCACCCACCTCTCCTCCCTCCCCTCACCCATAGCAGGTTCCCAGGACCTAGCACCCAGGCAACCCATCTCTCCCATAGCATGTCCCCACCAATGCTGCATCTAGGGGAAGGATCACCCCTCTGGACCTGCTTGTGATGCATCTGTAGATGCACGACAACGTATGGTTAGCCTTACTGACTGCTTCCTCGCATTGGCTCATGTTCATCCTGGAGTCAGCAATGACTCCAAGACCCCTGGATTCCATTCAGGCTGAGATCAGTTGGGTTGCATGAAGTTTTAGCTTAGGGCCACTGTAGTTTGCTATGCTGAAAATGGTATACCTGTTAAGATTTTACTAGTGTTCAAGGGAGTTCACTTATGTATGCAAAAACAGGTAAGAAACATGCAATATAGTGAAACACACTTAATATCCCTTCAAAGAGATTGCATGGGTTTGCCTTCATAAGTTAACCACAGTAGCTTCCTACTTACAAACTATGAAAGACTCATCCTCTTGAGGCTGGGGGGCATGGCGACTGCCTGTAGGCAGCAGTGGTTGTGTTGTCAGCAGGGGCATGGCAACGGCAAGCAGGGACCACCTGCAGATGGGTGACTTCAGCAGCGAGGGTGGGCTGAGTGGGGACCGCCCACAGGCAACTGCAGCAGTGTGGGCAGAGGGGAGGTGGCAGCGTCGCCAGTGGCTAATCTCAGAGGGGTCATGTGCCCTGTGTCCCCCTATGTGTTGCCTATGTTACAAGCAACATAAACAGTCAAAATATGTACTTAAAATAAAGAAGTTACTGATGGTTTTCTTTGTCTTGCTGTCCCCCAAAGTGTGAAATTGCTTGTTGCTAGTTGTATTTCTCTGATGATGCTATTTTTGGAGGTTCTACTTGTCTTTCAGCAGCTTGTCATAGAATGCAGTACAATCCTGATCAAAATTAACTCACACAGACAATATAACCTTCATGGTGGAGACATTCAGACATGATTTTTCAGGAGGGTACATATTACTCATTATAGAAAAGACATGTTTAAAAGGGCTGTGTTGCCTCGCCAACAACACAAATTCCACAGCCTTAACTAGATCTCCATATTATACTGCCTTGCCCATCTCTTGAACCTGGTGTTCTCTGATGGTTCCAGTCAGAATGATGAGAGATGACTGATTTTTGCATTGGCCCACTCATCAAAAAGACAATTCACATCCAAGGCTCTTTGAGTAGATATGATAGCTTTTATTAGACTGACTCAGTAGTTGGGAAAAAGTTTTTTGCAAGCTTTTGGGTGCAATCAGCCTTCTTCAGGCATAGGAAGTCTCTGCTGTTCTGAGCATCCAAGGAATGAAAGAAGCTAATTGTGTGACAGGATGTCAGCAAAAGTGTAAATAGGTGGAAATTAGGAGGAAAAAAAAGGTATGGAAGGGAGGGGAGAAACAAGGAAAAAGCCAAAGATAAGCAAGGGAAAGTTTTCCAAGGTAGATAAGAGAAAAGAGGCTGTCTGTGAAAAAGTAAATAGCTGGAAAAATTGCGTCCAAAAAAGGTATTTTTTTCAGCAATTTCCTTTTTCAGACAGTCTCTTTTCTACCTTGGGCCTTCCCACAGCTAGCAGCAAGGGTCAACCACTCCAGCAAAGGAGGATGCCCCACCCAACCCTTAAAAGCTGCGGGAGTCATGAGTCACCTGGGAAGGGGATTTCCACAAGGGAGGAGGAGCCCTCCCCACCGCGGACAATCAATGGAAAGCCCCTGACAAGAGGGGACGATTTGGCCTGGGACAGAGAGAGGAGTCTAGGACCCCGTATGTTAAGGGTGGTTTCCTGCTCATGGGCCTCTCCAACTGAGTAAACTAGGAGAGGGTAATAATGTTATGTTGGTTAACAGGATTCTTTCCCGAGTGCTATTTTTTCTTTGGACGCAGCTGCTGTGCCACTGGTGTGGTCTGTTTTCTTATGCCACTGGGATTCTGGTTGTAAACTCTGCATCCTTATTATTGTAACAGGAGAAGATTGTAAGCTTTTTTATATTTGAACTCATTTTATATGGGTTATCTGTCTGTCTATCTATCTATCTATCTATCTATCAGGACTCATTTGATGTAACCTGATTGTGTATGTATAATTATTGTCCCATCATTGCCAGATATTCTTGTCATCCTTTTGTTGATTAATTTGTGTTTTATCATTAAGTGCTCTTTTGCTTGCTGCCTGGAAGGGGCCTGTCAAGGGGGACAGAGGCTGCAGACTAATCAGAAGGCTACACAGGACTAGGCCTTTGCCTGAGTCAAGGGGTTAAGAAAAGCTGCTATCAGCTGTGAAAACCTATTTCTATGAATAACGTGTGTGTGTCTACAGATAGATATCTATAAACATATATATGCAAGTTCATAGTTGCAAGTTCTATATAATGCTGTATCATTAAATCTGTAAATAATTAAATATCACTGGGTGTTCTTGGTCTCTGATCTGCTCTGTAAGAAAAGGAGATGATCTGGCCTGCAGCTAGGCATCCACATGCCCCACAGTATACATGCACCCACTGAATCCCTTCAACTGGAGAGGGGGTACTTGCCATGTACCACCTGGGTTACATTTTGTTTTCCTAATTTCCACCTATTTACATTCTCACTGACATCCTGTCACACTTTGAGCTTCTTTCATTCCTTGGAGGCTCAGAACAGCAGAGACTTCTTATGCCTGAAGAAGGGTGATTGCACCCGAAAGCTTGCAGAGAAATTTTTCCAACTACTCAGTTAGTCTAAAACCTTCATGGCTACAACGCAAACCCCAATTCTCATCCAACATACTTAAGATAGGAATTTTAGTGTAGCTTGTAGCAAAGCTGTTTTGTATTTCATTCCACACTGGCATATTCTTCAGCAGGGCCCACTCAAGTTTTTTGCTGCACTCAAAAGTAGGTTTCTAGTGTTCTAAGTAGGACAGGCATGTTGTGTAAAAATTGTCAAGTGCATTGTAAAGTTCTTCTTCCTTCATTTGCCCACCATCTATAAGAGACCTGCAGTAGGTTCTTTGTTTCTGTTGTGACGAATCTTTCTCTAAACCTCTCTGCTGAAAGATCCTGCAGGGAATGTATCTTCAACATAATGTCTGTCACTGACAAATCATTTTTCTCTGTCACCTCTACAGTCTTATGAAACGTGGCCGCTTGTTTACTGGCAAAGGTAGGCCACAATTTAGTGCTAGGGTCATTAAAGACTTTCTTTAGTAGTGTGGGCATTTGTCTTGAGAAAGAAAATATGCTTTAAGCTCATTGAAAAATCAACAAAATTCTGTCCAACACTGGTTCCAGTGACCAGAATCGTGTGTTGCCATGCTCTAGTACTTTAAAATACTCGAGATGGACAAATAGGCAGAAGTCTTTCAGCATTTTGACATGTACAGTGTAAACATAAAAGTATTTATAAACCTTTGAGAGTTTGCTGTAAGTCCACGGGAAAACAGTTGAATGCAGTTTGGAAGTAGTTATGTACAATATGAGCACCTCAACCAATACCAAAAATCTATTTTCCTGGTTTGGCTTGGAGTTTTTGCCACAAATTTGGTTTTTTTCCAGCACATCTGGCACCAACAAAATTAACTCTGGTGTTGTCTGCACAAATTCCAACAAGCTTGGCACTAAGAGTACTTCTCAGCCACTTGCTGGAGAAATGTACACTGCACATCAGATGTTCCACCCAGTAGAAAAGAAAACTGGATAATTTTGTATGAACACTGCTAATTGGAGGAAAACAGTGTATAAGAACAAGAAATAGCATTTGCTTCTTTTTGATGCATCCACACTAAGTGTAATAAATAAACACTTCTTCAATCACAATGTACTGCTGTTGATAAAGGAGCTAATATGTTGCAAATTATTGCCTTAGATTTTGTGTGAGCAGATGAAAACATGGGTTGGTAGAGTTTCTTAATTACTTGTGATGTACAATCACTCAACCTGAAAATGTATCTGTGATGCACAGGATGATAAGCAAACAGACCCTCACTAGTAAAAATTTGATCCGTTTCTGTGTTTTGCTTAACAAAAAATTCTGAAACACTTGGAGTTCACATGTACTTCTTTTGTCCTCTTTGTGGTTTTCTTTGTCTCAAAATGCTGAGTAATGTCACAGTGGACACCAAGCCAAGAGCAACTGAAAAATGTGCTCCACAAGTCTGGCATACAACTTGACTGTTATCAGCGGCTGTGTTTTTGTTTGTTTTTTTAAAAAAACCTTAAATTGATTTTGTAGGTCTTCATTAGAGGACCATACCCATTTTTGTGACATTTTATACCAAACACTACTGATAACTTCAGTAACCTCATGCAGAGGAGCTGACAATGTATTGCATGTGCACTTCATGTTACCCCTCTTTTTTTTTTTATTCCTGTATCATTATCTGGAGCCGTTTTCTATTGCTTCGTACTTCTTTAGGAACTGCTCTGAGAAGCATTTGCTTCTCTCCAAATACTTACCTTTCAAATATTAACCAATCACCTCTTTTTAATAAAGTTTTATGTAGGTAACACAATATTATAAATTGTTGCTTACTTTGGGAACTTCTTAGCTCTGGCAATTTTCTCATAACCAAGAATGAATTCTCTTCCCCAGTAACACAGTCCCTTGTATTACTGTCTATACATTATGTGTGTTCAAATACAATACTTAGAGATAAATGTAGCATACCTCTCCTTTACTTGCTTTCTAATTGCAGCATACAGTTTCCCCAGAAAATTCTGGTCACCAAATGGTATCTCTTAAGATCTGCAGAGCTCTTAAGTGGAAGAATGGAAGTTCATTATTTATTAGAGGGAATGACTAGGTTCACTGTGAATACAGCTACATTACCCGTAATTCACAGGCCAAAAGCAGATTGCTGAGAGCAAATAAGAGGTCAGTTGGAGCCAAACTATAGATTTTCACAATTCATCATTATCAGCTTCTATTTTTCACATACTGTAAAATCCAGTGGATTATTTTGGGATTAGTTCTGGTAGTACTGTGAATATTATTTCATAGATTTCATAGATTTCATAGACATCAGGGCTGGAAGGGACCTCGGGAGATCATCGAGTCCAGCCCCCTGCCCAAAGGGCAGGAAGTCAGCTGGGGTCATAGGATCCCAGCAAGATAAGCATCCAATTTACTCTTGAAGGTGTTCAATGTAGGTGCTTGAACCACCTCCGCTGGCAGACTGTTCCAGACCTTGGGGGCTCGGACAGTAAAGAAATTCTTCCTTATGTCCAGCCTGAAACGGTCTTGCAGGAGTTTGTGACGGTTCGACCTCGTCATCCCTTGGGGCGCTGTGGTGAACAGACGTTCCCCCAGATCCTGGTGGTCACCCCTGATAAACTTATAGGTGGCCATCAGATCATCCCTGAGCCTGTGCTTTTCCAGGCTAAACATTCCCATGGCTCTCAGCCTATCATCGTAAGATCTGTTTTCCTGACCTTTTGTTTATATCATTCTTTGGATAACATGTTTAAGGGCTGTAATGAAGAGAGGGCAAGGTTGCCTTAGCTCAAACAGTCTCAAAAAGGTTAAATGGTTGATTTCATCAAGAGCCAGTGTTCAAATGAGAAATGAATTCAGCAGGAGACTGACTTATTTTTAGGGCTCAGAATCACTTCACACTAACATCAAACTCTCACTGTCTGTCATAGGGCCAGGAACTCTGTCAGTAAAGAACAACTTCTTGACTTTAAAAAAGCTGACTTCAATAAGCTAAGGACGTTAGTGAATAATGCCCTACAGGATCATGGGCTGCAGGGAAAGAGTGTAGATGAAGAGTGCCTGCACCACTTCTGGAGGGAGTCTATTCCAGGCCTTGGAGGCTCAGACAGTAAAGAATTTTTTTCTTATATCCAGCCTAATACAGTCTTGGAGGAGTTTACGACCATTGGTCCTTGTTATCCCTTGGGTCGCTCTGGTGAACAGACTTTCCACCAGATCCTGATGTATACCCCTTATATACTTATAGGCAGCCACCAGGTCCCCCCCGGAGCCTGCACTTTTCCAGGCTGAAGAGTGCCATGGCTCTCAGCCTCTCTTGGTAAGACCTATTCTCTTGCCCTCTGATCATGTGCCTGGCTGTTCTCTGGACTCTCTCAAGCTTCTTGAAATCCTTCTTGATGAGGGAGCCCAGAATTGGATGCAGTACTCCAGCTGTGGCCTCACCAAGGCCAAGTACAGCGGGAGGATGACATCCTGAGATTTACTTGAGAAGCATCTGTGGATGTAAGCCAGAGTCTGGTTTGCTTTACCAGCTGTGACATCACATTGGTGCCTCATGTTCATCTTCTAGCCAATTATTACCCCCAAGTCTCTTTCAGCTGTGGTGCTAGCGAGCGTAGCATTGCTGAGCCTATAAACATACTGTGGGGTTCCCCCCCCACTTCAAGGTGGAGTACCTTGCATTTATCCGTGTTGACTGTCATCAGATTTGTATCCACCTACTTACTAAGCTTATCCAAGTCAAACCTGGATCATTAGCCTATCCTCAGGTGTGGAGGCTATGCCCCAAAGATTAGTGTCATTGGCAAACTTGGCCAGTGTGCTTCTGACACCAATGTCCACATAGTTGATAAAGATGTTGAAGAGAACCGGTCCAAGGACAGAGCCTTGGGGGACACCACTGGTCACTGAGTGCCACAATGATTCACTACCATTGACTACTACTCTCTGGGTCTGACCTCAAAGCCAATTTCCGAGCCCTCGGACTATAGTGTAGCTGAGGCCACAATTGGCCACTTTTTCCATGAGGAGTTCATGGGACACTGGATCAAATGCTTTTTTAAAGTCCAGATATATGATGTCAATCTCTTCTCCCTTGTCCAGGTGGTATGTCAGCTGGTAATAGAAGGAAATGAGATTGGTCAGGCAAGACCTACCCGTGACAAACCCGTGCTGGCTGTCCCTCAGGATGTTGCTCTCAGCCAGCTTATGAAGAAGGGTCTCTTTGATAATTTTCTCCAGAATCTTACTGGGATTGAGGGCAAACTTATTGGCCTGTAATTCCTGAGATCTACTTCCTGCCCTTTCTTGAAGAAGGGTACCACATTGGCGTTCTTCCAGTCTTCAGGTATTTCACCTGAGCACCACGAGTTTTCAAATATTTTTGCCAATGCTTGGGCTATGACACTTGCCAGCTCCTTGAGTACCCTAGGGTGTAATCTGTCAGGACCAGATGACTTGAAGGTGTCCAGCATCTCAAGGTGTTCCTTTACAAGGTCTGCACCAATGCTGGGTATAAATATGCGCTCACCCTGGCCGTCCTGCATCATGCTAGGCAGGATGGTCCCTTTGGGATGATGAAAGACTGACACAAAGTACCCATTAAGCAGGTTGGCTTTTTCCTGGGTGTCAGTTATGAGTTGTAACATTTGGTTCAGCAGGGTTCCAATGTTACCCTTGCTTTTTTCCAACTCCCTACATATCTGAAAAAGGACTTTTTATTATCCTTGATAAGTGAAGCCAGATGGAGTTTGGTTCCAGCCTTGGCTTTCCTGATCCTCTCCCTGCAGGCACAGACCTGTGCTGAGTACTCCTCCTTGGTGGTGATTCCAGCCTTCCAGCCTTTATAAGTCTCTCTTTTTAGGCATAGGAGGTGCTCAAGTTCCCTGCTGAGCCAAGGGGGTTGCTGTTTCCTTTTGCTACTCTTCCTCCTGGATGGAATGGCTATCCCTTGTGCTGTCAGGATCGCTCCCTTGAGGAGCAGCCACTCCTCTTGGATTCCTCTTCCTGTCGAGTCATGGTCCCTTAGGGCCTCAACAATGAGCCTCCTGAGCTTGTCAAAATCAGCTTTCCTAAAGTCAAGCACTTCTGTACTGCTGACTGACTTGCCAGCTTTGCAATGGATAGTAAAGGTGATCAGCTCGTGGTCACTATCACTCAGCTTTCCATTGATTCTTAGATCACTGACTAAATCTTCCCTTTTAGTCAGTACCAGGTCCAGCAACACTTTACCTCTTGTTGGCCTGTAGACTTCTTGAGTTATATAGAGCTCATCCACGCATGTGAAGAAGTTTTGCAACCCCTTGGATTTGGCTGAGTGCTCTTCCCATGAGATGTCCGGGTAGTTAAAGTCTCTCATGACAACCATGCACTGAGAGCATGCAGCCAGTTCCCTGGTGAATTCCTGGTCCAGCTCTTGTTTCTGATTAGGAGGTCTGTAGTAGACTCCCACCATGGTGTTCCCTGAGCCACATTCCCCACATATTTTAACCCAGAGGGACTCCAGTCATCCTCCTTGGGTGCCTATGTCAATTTGCAGGGACGTGTAGCAGTTGTTGACATAGAGAACTATACCCCCACCCCTTTTATCTGCCCAGTCTCTCCTGTACAGGGTATAACCAGCTATACCTGTGGCTCAAGCATAGGTGGAGTCCCACCAGGTCTCTGATATCCCTATGAGATCATAGTATTTCTTGCTTAGAAGGAGGACCAGTTCCTCCTGTTTGTTTCCCAAGCTCCTGGCACTGGTGTACAGACTCATAAGTGTCCCATTAGAAGCCCTAGGTGTCTTCCTCATACTACCAGGTAGACAACATTCCAGGGCTGGGGTAGGTGTGGATCCCCTTGGGTGCCCTAACCTGGTTGCTATGCAGTAGTTGCCTAGTGGGCTTGCATTGGTGGTTTTCTACCCATTCCCCAGTGGGCTTAGTTTAAATCCTGGTCGAACTGGTCAGCCATTCTGGCTGAGAAGATCCTCCTCCCCAGTGGAGTGGCAGATAAAAAAAAGCAATGTTGGTGACTGAATTTAACTTACCACCCAAAATCAAGGACAATAAGAAGTCCTTCTATGGGTACGTAATCTGAAGAAAACCAGTGGAAACACAGGACCACTGCTCAGTGCATCTGGACATCTGGTCACCAGGGATCCTGGTTTTCTGTGATTTAAAAAAAAATTTAAATCACTAATGCTCTGATAAAAAATTGCAAATTCTCTGATTTTAAAAATCACAAAATCCATGGTTAAAATTAAATGCCCCCCACTGCCCTGCTGGTGTCCCTCACTTCCCCCCACAGCCCTCCATCCCTGCTTGTGCCCCTTGCCTCTGCCTCCCAGCCCTGCTGGAAGGGGTCCCCATCTGCCAGGGGTATGGGGCCAGGGACCCAGGTCCACAGGCCCCTGCCCCCCAACAGATGCTACAGCAGGAGCACGTGCCAGCTCACCCCCTTCTGCCTGCCTGCTGCAGACTCAGGCAGGGCCAGCTCCCAGTGACAGCATGCACTCCTGGGGGCAGGAGCAAACCTGTGCCCCCAAGGTCTGTGGGGGTGATGGGGGCAGGGCGGGTGTACACTGCCCTCATGCACACGAGAAGTTTGGCCAGGACAGTGTGGAGCTTGCAGCAGCAGGCAGCTTTCACACATGGCCCCACTGTGCCCTGCCACACCAGTCGCACACACTACACTCAAGAGGGCCTGGGGAGGGCAGCAGAGTTGGAAGCACAGCGTTTGCAACTCAGGGTTTGCAGCTAGCCAGGCACTCCGGCTGGGAGACGGGGTGTTTGCCATCTCCCTGCTTCAGGCCGGGGTGCCTGGCCGGCTACCAACCCCCCTCCCAGCCAGAAAGTGTCCAAGCTGGCTGGGGTCTGAGGGAGCAGGGGAGGCTGCAACACCCCCCCCCCCCCCCACCCTCCCAGCTGAAGTGCCTGGCAAGCCACAAAACTGCCCGCTCCCTCATCCCTCAGCCAGCTTGGGCACTCCAGTCAGGAGGTGGGGGTTTGCAGCTGGCTGGGAGCAGTGTGAGTTTACAGCAGGCCAAGCACTCTGGCCAGGAGTAGGCAGGCTACAAACCCTCTCCTGGCCGGAGTGTCCAGCCAGGGAGTGCCCAAGCTGGCTGGGGGCTGAGGAAGTGAAGAGGTTTGCAGCCAGCCTCCCAGTTGGGAGCAGACAGGCTGCAAACCCCCTGCAAACCTCCCCACTTCTCAGCCCCTGGCCAGCTTCCCCATCCCCAGTCCAGTCCCACAGCCTCCAAGCCCCACTTACCTCCAGCAACAGGAGTGAGCCTGAAGCTGCCTCTGATAAGTCTGAGTGTTGGGGCCTGCGCTTCCTACTCTCCCTTCCCCTCCCAGCAGGGTTGAGAGTTTCCCTGCCCCTTTTCCAAACAGGTCTTGTAGGGTGGAACTCAGCCAGCCTGCAGAGCTCTTTGCAAAAGGGGGAAATCCATGGGTTTATATTCTAAAAGGGAAAATCCGTGTTTTCTCTAATAAAAATGGGAAATTCATGGTTTTCTCTGCTTTTCTGTGGGAAATGGAAAACCTGGATCACTGGCACCAAGGAGAAAACTGAACTCCTGAATGAGTACTTTCCATCTGTATTCCACCAGTCTAAGAGTAATAGCCTGGCAAATGCAAATATGACACAGAATAGTCACAATAGGAATGATCACCTACCAACAGTCAATGTACAGCTGGTGAAAGAACAGCTAGAGAAGCTGAATATCTCTAAGTCATCAGGACCACATGAACTCCATCTGAGAGTGCTAAACGAACTAGCAGAAATCACAGGATGGCTGGTGAACTTCTTTGAGAGTTCCTCGTGCTCATGAGAGGCCCCAGAAGACTGGAAGAAGGCCAATGTTGTGCCCATCTTCAAGAAGGGGTGGAGAGAGGACCCAGAGAACTACAGCTGATCAGCCTGACCTCAATCCCTGGAAAAATCCTCAAAAAAATTCTCAAGGAGTCCAGATGTGATAAGCTAGTAGAAACCAAAATTCAGAATGACAGCCAGCATGGTTTTGTCATGGGTAGGTCATGTCTGACTAATCTTATCTCCTTCTATGACCAGGTTACTCACCACCTGGATAAGGGAGATGAGATTGACGTCATTTACTCGGACTTTAGCAAGGCCTTTGACTTGATGTCCCATGAGGCTCTCAAGGTAAAAGCAAAGGACTATGGGATCAATAATTCAACAGTCAGATGGGTTGGAAACTGGCTGGGGGGGTCAGACCCAGACAGAACTAATAGATGGATCTGTGTTGACCTAGCAGAAGGTAGCCACTGGGGTTTGGTACTTTGACCAGTACTTTTCAACATCTTCATCAATGATGTGGATATGGCGGTGAAAAGCACACTGGAAAAGTTCACCAATGACACTAAGCTATGGGGAAGTGTTGCCATGCATTAGGATAGACGATCCAGGTGGATCTAGACAAATTTGTTAGATAGGTGGACCAGAACCAGATGCAGTCCAACACTGAGAAATGTAAAGTGCTCCATCTGGAGAGAAAAAGTCCACACTTAACAGAGTAAACAACACACTGGCGTGAATAAACAAATGCATCTCAAGCAAAACTAAGGAAGTTATTCTCCCACTCTACGCAACATTGGTGAGGTCACAGTTGGAGTACTGCATCCAGTTCTCAGCGCCACACTTCAAGAAGGATGTGAAGAAGCTTGAGAGAGTCCAGAAAAGAGGCACTCATATGATTAAAGACCCAAAGAGCAAGCCATACAACGAAAGGCTGACAGATATGGGACTATTCAGCCTAGAAAAGAAAAGACTTTGGAGGGATTTGGTGGCAGCTTACAAATATATCATGGGTGAGGATCAGGGGCTAGGTAGACAACTATTCACCAAAGCACCCCAGGGAAAAACCAGGAGCAACAGTCATAAACTCCTAGAAGAAAGTTTCAGACTAGATATAAGGAAAATCTTCTTTACAGTTTGTGTGACCAAACTCTGGAATAGACTCCCAGTGGGAGTCTGTGATTAAAAAGGCACCTACCCTGGAGATCTTCAAAAAGAGACTGGACACACCTTGTTGGGTTTATTTGACCCTAGTAGTCTTTTCTGCTCAGATCAAGGGGGTTGGATCCAATGATCTCATAAGGTCCCTTCCAGTCCTAAACTTCTGTAACTGTGAAAGTCCAAATCTTCTGGACTTGAACACTGATGGAAGGAATTAAATAAAATTAAAATATCAAAACAGGAAGTATCCTCCATTGTAAAAATGATTGTTAAACAAAACAGGTATATTTTTGAAGCTTTATGCCCATCTAAATTTTAGAATTCTACAGTATTAGAATACAGCTGTGTGAATTCTAATCCTGTCATAATGACAGCATGAGGGAAATTATTGAAGTTAGGCTTTAAAGGATACATCTTCCTGGATACTTGAATAAATTCAAATTTGATATACTAAAATTACTGAATTCACTTATTCAGAATGGGCCTTTTTAATAATAACATTTATAATCTTCCAGACACATCATTTTTCCTGCTTTGAGACTTTACTGTCTAAAATGTAACACTAAAAGAAATAAGGAACCCATGCTCAGTAACTACTTTCTAAAAATTAGCTAACTAGCATACTTCAAACTGCATCCTCCCTCCCCACCCCTGCCCTTGTTGTGGAATCCCAAAGAGGTGTTGGTGCTGTCCTATGCGTTGCCAGTGCCAAGTACATGAAGTTGCCCTGTTACACCTCCCTTAACTATTCTGATTTTCTCCTCTCTTAACTATTTTGATTTGTTTCAGACAAGTTTTGTTACAACTGAATGGTAACTTTCACTATGAGAATCACAATGTGTTCAATTAAATTACTGTGCATATGTATGTAGGCATACTCTGGTCTAGTCTTCAGTTATTTTGTTGGAGAATTTAAAGATATTTGTCATAGTTTACAGTCATTCTGGTACAGGAAGCTACTGGCTTTGCCTTTCTAGTTTTTTTCCAGTCATTTAAATTGACAATAATTAAAATATAAAAAGTTAGCAGTGGTTAACAGAACAGATGAAGTTGTCTGTCTTTGTGGTGGAAATATATTTTTAGTAGTTCTAGATTCAACACTGTTCTCTGTTACTACAACAATCCTTGCTGAAAGAGGGGAGAAGGACATGGGCTGATGAACTGCAGCTTCCATCATCAGAGAGCTCAGCCAGCCAGCCACATGGAATTTCTGGCTGCTTTTCTTAAATTAAAGGACATTAGTAACCATGTAAACCAATTTGCCTTTCTTCCCCCTCCTCTTCTAAAAATGGCAGGGAAGTAGCTTATTTTAATGACTAAATTCCATGGCAATCAAATACAAGACAAATTCTTGATTTCCTGTGTCTGTCATGTTGTCTCATGTATCCATGGTTATTCTTTGGGTATCTTCTAAAAGTATGTAGTGTCCAAGATGTAATAATTTTAATTTCATCCCAATATTTTTATTTTTTTCAGATGAAATTTCAACCCTGTCCTACCCATTGGGAGATTTGTCATTGACTTGATAGAGGTGGGAATGTTACACTTTCATACATGCAATGAGCACAAAATACAGCTTAGAAAGTAGACCTTCAGGCAATCATTGACATATTTACTGAGGCATACAAGAAAATGGGGCTGACGTGTAACATTCAGAAGACCAAAGTCCTCCATCAACAAGTTTTTAATGAGCAGTCCCCAGCTCTGGTAATTCAGATTCATGGTGAGACTTTGGAGAACATTAAGCATTTCCTGTACCTTGAAAGTCATCTCTCACAGAAGGCTGACACGAATGAAGAAATCCAACATTGCCTCAAATGTGCAAGTGCAGCCTTTGGATGCCTGAGAAAATGGGTGTTCAAAGATTGCAACGTCAGATCCAAAACCAAGCTTATGGTTTATCAAGCAATTGTAATCTCCACTTTACTGTATGGAGCTGAGACGTGGACAACATACAGAAGACATCTCAAACCCCTGGGGATGTACCATCGATGCTGCCTGTAGAAGATCCTTCAAATCCAGTAGAAAGACAGACACACCAATGTTATTATCCTCTCACAAGCAAACACCACAAGCATCAAGCTGATGATCATCCAACATGAACTTCACTGGGCCAGCCATGACATGCAGATATCTGGCTCCATATTCTCAAAGCAAGTTCTATTATCCTAGCTCAGTCAAGGCATATGGTCAACAGGATGGCAGAAAAAGCATTGCAAAGACATCCTCAAATGCAATATGAAAAAATGCAACATCAACATCAGCTTGTGGGAGACTCTTGGCCAGGCCTGCCCCAAATGAAGGAAGAGTCTACTGCAAGCATCTCAGTACTTTAAAATCTTATAACAACAGGAGACAGAAAAGGGGGAGTGACAGAAACAGTGTGTCACAGACTGAACCAAGAACTCAGAGCCACACACCTTGCACAGAAACACGTGCCCAAGCTGCAACAGAGTTTGTCAATCCTGGATAGGCCTCATCAGCCATCTTCAGACCCACAGATAAGACAATCATGGAAGACAATCCTCGACTGCAAAGGATTGTCGATGATGATGATGATGATGATGATACAAGTTATATCCCATTTTAGGGTCATATCTCACAGACTTATAGACATGACTAGCATCATACAGGAACAGTCCTGTTTGAGCCCAATGGAACTAATAATGTGCTGAAACATTTGGTAACTTCTAACACTAAAGAAGCATGGTCATAACATAGTCAACACACAGAAGTTACATTTTAGAAATTATTTCCATTATTTAAATTTAGCCTTGAAAATTAAAAGCTATGCAACCAGACAAAAGAATCATGCTTCTTGCTTGGTTGTTGCTGCAGATACTAGTAACATACTGCTTTTTTTCTACTTTCATCTACCTTACTAATGCCACTGGAGTTTTTCTTGAAATGTCAGGCCACTGGTCCTTATACTACTTTTATGTATGTCAATAACACTTTGCAAGGTGGATCATTGTGGCTAGGTAGCCAAATGTCCTGATATGGTGCCACAAGCCATGAGTTTTAAACATCACTCTGAAGTTACACAGAAGATAGTTGCCAGTCAAAAAGGGTATACCTGGGGAACCAAAGGCAGCCAGACATGATTCTAGCCACATCTCTCCGTTGTGTGTCACTTACTATAGAAACTAGGATGCCTTAATCAAGCTAGCTCAATGGACCTTTTGACTCCACTGGAACCCTGACTTGGTAACCATGCCAAAAATAAATAAATAAATCAAGCCACGGGCTACATCTGGGGGGTGGAATTCTTACGCTTTTGAAGTCTAACAATACCAAGCATTCACACAATTTAAAATACATACCTTATCAACCTCTCCATGGCAAAGATCTAGTCTACGTTTCTTATATAATTCTCAGTTGTCAATCAGTTCCTCAGATCTTCAGGGTATGTTTCAAGACTGAGCAAATGATTTATAGGTAGCAACAAGCTGGAGTTACAAGATTCAGTGAGCTACATTCTGCATAATCAGGACCAGATTATTAGACTAGTAATTAGATTATTAGTAACCAAAAATCAGGATTATTGTCTTAATACAAGAGGCATTTAAAATGTCACTCACATGCTCATAGTTACAGTGTTTTGGGAGACTAGATAAGCTCACCAACTGGGCTGTATCCCAGTACTCAGTTCTCTTCACACTTCTTTACCTAGTTCATTCACACGGCTGCTTCCCTGAATTTTAAATCCTGGAATCACATGCTCAATGGGAAAGGCAGTTTACATGTACCATCTCAGTAGAGTTTTTTGTTAAGCAAAAGGATCTGGATTCCAAGAAAACACAGTGTGTGTCATGTGGAAGTGTTCTTGCCATGCTTTAACTGACAAAATTATTTAATTTTTAGTATTTGAATTTTTAAGACTTATAACACAAAATCCTAGTTACCCCTATCGTTCCCCTTTTTTATTTTATTCTGCTTCTTTTTGAACTCTTCCTTCACTGCTCATCCTCATTCTCTCTCTCACTCCCCCTTCCCCCCAGTTGAACTTTTAAATCAGAAAAAAAACAAATGAGTCACTTAAACCCTGCTTCTTCCAGCCTTTCCACCATTCATTCATTTATATGAGTTAATAACCAAAGAAATATTTGGGGGGGGGTTTAAAAAACTTTTGATCCAGAGAAAATACTTTTTTTTTTTTGCAACGTGTAGTTAACTTGTAGAATTCATTGCCACAGGGCATGGTAGAGACCTATCCAAGTTCATAAAAAGAGACTGAATAAATTCATGGGTGATTAGGAGGTAGATCTTTCTAGAGCTTTGTAATCCAGTGCTCTCCCTCGATAGCATCCACTTCTGCCAGTGTCAAAGAATTGCCACTGCCATTTGTCTGACCATATGGCACTTCTTATATTCTTATTTTCTAACAAAAAGATCACTTAGCTTGCAACCATGATAATTTTATGAGATTATACAGTAGGGGCACTGCCCTCCCTTACTATTGAAGATAATGGGAGTTCTACCATTGGCTGCCATGAAACCAGGATCTGACCCCAAGAACTGAAACTGAGGCACCGATTGTTTCCATATGCCACATTTTTGCCTTATGACAATAGCTTCAATCACTACCAATACAGACTAAACTTAAAATGGAAAAAAAAATCACCTAAAAGAGGACAGTTTCATCCCTCTACTACCAGCTACCCAAAGTATTTTGTCTGTCTAAATTATTAAACAGAAATATACAAATCAGTAGAAATAACTTAATTCATACTGAGCTGTATGTTGTTTATTGAGCAGTGACTTAGTACTGTTTATCTATTGAAAGCATAATCATAATTCTTTCATGAATTTACTTTATTAAATATTTTTTCTAAAGTGTGTAAGCTACAATGATATGACTAACAAAATGTAGTTCACTGTTATACCTCAGCTGTTCTCACCCAGTCCTATTTATCCTACAAATAATAGAAGTTATCTAGAAAGTCTGTATAAAAGCAAGAAAAAGAAATCCTTTTCAATACAAAGCTTGGTTTCAACTTTGCTATGAATATATATATTTTAAATGACTTTTGAGATGAGTGTTAGTGTGATGTTGTAGCCATGATGGTCTAAGAATCATGGAAGAGGCAAGGATTTCTTGTGATACGGTTGGAATAAAGTTAGACAAGCTTTCAGATGCAAGATTCCTGCTGACATGGACATGCATTATACAGGGAAGCACATACTGCATCTGTCTGGGCAAAGTGGTGACCTTTTCTGCTGAGTTAAGTGGAAAGGCTGACTTTCGCTTTGCTGTGTGGTTGGGCTGCACACCAACTTTGCTGAAAAGCAAAACAGTCCTTTTTTTTTTTTTTTTTTTAAGAAAAATAAATACTAGTTTGTATAGCTCCTGTTATGTATTAATTTCCTGTGTAAAGTTATGGGACTGCTTTGATTGTTGAAATGAATCTAAGAGGACTGATTTCATTGTTGGTTTGATGTCTATTGACATGGCAAGGGCTCATCACAGCTATGTCAAATAAAAGACACAGGGGCAGAAGATGATTCACTGTTTGCAACACAAGATCTACATGAGCTTGGCCGTTTGTTTCCCTGAGGACAAATAGCAGTGGCACTCCTCCACTGCTACTTGTCCTCAGGGAACGTCCACGTCACGCACGCTCTGGCCCGCTGCTGGTTACCCTGGGTGGGGAATTGTCCTGGTCCCAGTAGCCTTACCTGTGGTCCTGGGGGCCTCAGGCTGTAGCAGCTGCGATGCTTCTGCAGCTGGGAGCCTGGCCAGGCTCTGGTTTTGGGCAGTTTGTGCTGCCACCATGTGCATCGCTTTGCTTCTTTTTGGCATGTTTTGCTTTTTGGGGGGTTTTTTGACCCTGGGATATTCTTTCAAGGTAGCAGCATGGGGAATGCCTGCATGTGTGGTATGTGACATCTGTGGTGCCACATACCACACATCCACACTTGTCTGGACACAGCCAGGAATAGTATCTTCCGGGCAAATAATGCTCGTGCCCATGATGTCTGTCTCAGGCTCTGGGCAAGCTGTCACATACTGGCAATCTCTTTAAATCCAATAAAGAAGTCTTTCTCTTATGAACAAGACATGTAATGCCTATGTGTTATGTTACTCTGGAGTACCATAGACACATTATATATACCTATAGATACTGATATAGATATCCCCCATTTCTATAAATCCAGATTGTTTACTTAACATTTCAATGATTAAAACTATTGTTTTGGTACATAGTCTGAAACTTTTGCAGCTGTCTTTTTGTCTTCCCATACAGACTATGTACTACAAACAGACATGTGGATATAATTACTAAAATAAAGTGCAGATGGCCTGATTTATGCTAAATTATATGACATGCTAGGAACCCAAGACAGAATGCTGAGGGGGTTTCACAAATGTCACAGATATGACAATAGTATATTGAAAATCAGTTCTTCCTGACCTAATGTGATCTTAGCTTTCCCTTTTGTTTCTTGTAGAGTTCATTGCATTGTATTATTGCACAGTACAAAGAAAATATCTTGTACACTCAGCTAAATCCAATGGGAAATACCACTACAGAGTATAATCCCCAACCTATAAATGTATTTGTATCCAGGAAAGCACAGATCAAAAAAATAATTGTTAGAAAATTTACTGAATTTACACCCAGTTTTCAGGGTTTTATGAGAAATGAATGGCCTAAAATATACAGTGATCTACTCAATCCACATCTGAAATTTTCCCCTTTGGACTCCCTACTTCTTTAACTGCTACAACTCTGCCACGAGTTACAAGTGCACACCTCTGTAGCCCAAGTGGCATGGTCCAAAATAATGTGGTTCTGTTTCTTACCTCCCCTGCATCCATTTGATTACAGGATAATTCCCACTAAATCACAATGGAATTTTACTCCTGACTTAAAGAATAAATCTCACTCATAATCAGGATCCCTGGATCAAATTATTTCCTGGAGTTCCTTTACAATAACAAAGTTAAGCTAACAAAGATTTTAACCCTATCCATTGTCTGTGAAGAAATACAGATAAAAAAAGTACAAGAGTTATGTCCTATGGGAAATTATAAATCTCCAGAAACAATAAAGCTGAACAATTTAGTTTATTCTTATTATTTCATAAATGCTATTCACTGGCTTTCCAAAACATTTTAGTCAGGATACATGTATTCTATGATATAAAATCCTGCCTATGAGCACATCTAGCTTCAATTATAGGCCTTACAAAAAAGGCAATGCTCTTTTTACATGATGAAAATATTTCAACATATTTTAACATATATTATTTTAACATACTAGCACTTTGAATCAGAATTTGATCCCCCTATAACATTAACACTATAAGTAACAACACTCTGAAGCCAGCTCCAGATATAAAAGATTTCTCTGCCCTTTGTAAAGAAGAAAAATAACGAAACGTATGAAGTAAAAAGTTTGAAAAAAGTCTGACTCTCTAAAGCAGAAAAACGTGTCCTGTTTTTCAAAGGATATCCCTTGTGCTGACAGTCTTCCATGGCTTGATCTTGCTAGTGTCAAGTCAAGAGAACCAAGCTGGCCAAAAAAAACTCAGCTGATACTGCATTTTAGCAGGTCACTAAGTTTTTTAGTGAAAGAGAGAGGCTGTGAAGCTGATACAGATGAGATACCTAATCTCGTGTTTATGTTCCACTTTGATAACATCATTTCAGTCTAACAGTAATAATGAAGAGTCAGGAAACTTAAAAAAAAATGAAAGAACAAAAAAAAAAGGATTATTTGACTGTCTTTTTGTTTACCAGATACAGATGAAAAGCTAAAGGGCCATGAAGCCTGAGAAAAAGTTTCTGAATCAATGAAAATGCAATATTTCAGGATGAAAATGATAAAGCACATACTAAGTAGTGGGTAAGAATTGTTTGGAGAAAGACATCCAGTTCAGCACATGAAATACCAAAAGTAGCAACAATATCAAGGGGGGAAAATGTTGCCTGCTCTTTTGTCATCAGCTGAACATAGCATTCACATTGGTCTTACTTTGTCCTTGCACTTATAATTTCACTTTGATCTAACTTAAGTTATACTTTAACAGAGGCATAGCAAAGCTTCTGGGTGCTCTGGACAGAGTGCCGACCATGGGTACGTACGGGCAAAGACTTCTCTAGCTTGCCCTGCACTCTGGTAGCAGCTCCTGTGGCTGTTTTCGCATATGCTCACACTGCTACAGCTGAAGAAGAGGTTCAGCCAGGGGTACCAGAATAGTCCTCTCCAGCCCCCTTTGGGAGTCTTTGCTACAGCAGATACAGACCTGCACTGTACAACCATAGAAGCTGGGCAGACCTATATCCCATAGTGAATGGGGGAAGGGGTTTTGCCGTGGTAGATGCAACTCCACACCCAGCTAAGTACCTGGGCATGGTGGGGAGGGAGTGAACAGGGCACCAGGGGCATCCCACAGCAAGCCCACACTGTGGGGCTCATGCAGCATAGGTACAGGGAGCGTGCCACTCAGCTGCAACATTCCTACTGCAGTCCCAACACTACAGAGCACAGGGCTAGCTAGCTTTTATGGCTGAGCAGTTCAGGGCTATGCCTGACATAACAAAGGCACCCAGGGTAGAGGGAGGGAGGAATTCTGGCACCCGCTTTAAGTCAATGCCCAGGGCAAGCGCCCAATTTGCCTTGCCCTTGTTACACTATTGAGTGTTAAGAAGAGGCTTGATAAATCAAACTAGAAATAATAGGCCTATCTAGAAAGCATGTTTTACTAGGTTTGTATCACATAGATTCCAACACTGATATTTTGCTAGTAAATAAGGACTTTATTTACTAGCAATATCTTTCATCTACCAGGATCCTGTAGACTGTGATGCTGCATGCTATACGAATGCTATACAGAATGTTACAGGGGTGTAGGTTGTAGCAGCATTGGTCTAAAGACATATACCAACAACTGTAAGGTTCTTTGGGTAAATCTGATATCTTTTATTAGACCAACTCAAATAGTTGGACAAATTCTTCTTAGCAAGCTTTCAAGTTTAAATACCCTTTGTCAGGCTAAGGAAGCATCTGCAGTTGGTGTGTGCTCTTCCTAGATGGCATGAATAGTAAAGAAGCCAGAAACTGGTATGCATGCAAGAAAGCCAGTTAGTGAAGATGTAAATTGAGGAGTCAGAAGTCAGAATGCTATTTACTCCAAGTTCAGACTTGTGCTGCTCCCATATCAAAATGGTATAGTTTTACTTCTGCATTTGAAATTCCAATTAAGTTATATCACTTCTTAAAAATACAAGGCTACACTTCCTTAACATTGCTGAAAATCAGGTTAGTTCTTTTTGATACCTGTTACACACTTACACTGGTATTAAAAGTTGCACAAAAATAAGCCAATATTTTCAAGCATGGAGTATGTGTACACCAGAAAATAAGGTGATGAAGCTGTTATAAAGGCATCCCACTAATGCACTCCTTCCTCAAGCATACTGGAAACAGACCTTGGGACTGAAGGACAGCCCTCCCAGCAGTTTTTCTGTATCATTTCCAGGCTAAGCGGCAGGGAAATGGGAGTTGGTGGATTCTGTGTGCTTCTTGGTGCCAGTCCCGAGACCACCACAGAATCATTCTAGTCATGTCTATAGTTTGGCACCTAAATATATGGCTAAGATTTCTAACGAGAGTGACTTGATTGTCAGAAGTACTAATTTCTACAACCCCCAGTAGCTTCAATAGACTGCATGAAGAAGCACAGCTGTGCAAGACCACGAGAGGCACTAAAGCAGGGGTGGGCAAATGCAGCCCAGGGGCTGGATGTGGCCCACCAGGCCATTCTATCCAGCCCACGGGACCCCAAAAAATTTAGAAAATTAATATTTATCTGCCCTGGGCCGCCTGTCATACAGCCCTCAACGGCTTGCCAAAACGCAGTAAGTGGCCCTCTGCCCAAAATAATTGCCTGCCCCTGCACTAAAGTATCCATAGCTCTTATTAGTCCAATATACAGGGACTGACACTTGGTGATGAGCAATTTAACAAGTTTAATATAAATCTATGAACAGTTAGAGAGCCTAGTGAGAGCTTCTGAAATGACCAGTTTAAACCAAATGGACAGAGCTGAGCCTGTATGAAGCTCTCCTAACATCACCAGAGCTCTGTAGTATCATTTCCCTTGCAGAGCTAAGGACTTAGTCCCCAGTGAAGAGGAGAGAGACATTAACTGCAATCACAATTACACTGACTATTGTTCACCCCACCTTTAATCAATTACAGTTCAATTGGTTAAATCTGTGAAACAATTACATGACCATGTGCCTAATCTCACAGATTAACAGCTAAGGGTTGTAAACATGCCCAAACCCTGAATAATGTTTAACAAGTTATTTATAATTTATACTTGCTTTTAATTATGGTTTAGGTTTTATGCTGTTTCCTTGCTTAAATGCTTTGCCAAACATAAGGAAATTCTATTTTGAAGGCTTTTTGGCATTTTCTGTATATTTGCATGTGGCAGAATCAAATGTGCAAATATTAAATCCAGTCCTTATACAACAGATTTGTTTTGCTGATTTTCTGTACTGTTTAAGAATATTTGAGTTCCAAGAGTTCCCTTTTTACTGATTTAGACCTGGGTGACTACTGCAAAGAAAGTACTCAGAAACATGGATTATAATGAAAACCATGAATTCACCTCAAATTCATTTTTTACTCTTTTTATTTATTTTCAGAAAACATACAAGTTTTTGTTAGCAAGAACAAAAGTGGAAAACACATGTCTCATGAGTATTCATGCAAATCTGTGTTTGTACAAATGCTCATGCCTAGGAAATGGCTCTACAGGCATCTTGAAACCTCTTATTTTCTTCCTTAAGACAGTTTGTTAGAGAGTGTGACTACACACTCATTAGTGCCACATGCTTACTGTGCATTCAGTTTAGCCCCTATAATAACAGGTACTAACTGAATATGCAGTAACTGGTGCTACTGCTCATTTATTTATAATAATAATCAGGAGCACTGGTGCACAGGTTTTTTGTGATGCTAATGTGCAGCATACTTATGCGCATTACATGTTTTTTGCCATGATGTGCTTAATACACAGTAGAATTAGTCTACTGTGCATTTAGTGTTTCATGTAGCTGCTCACAAAGAGTAGGGGGGGAAAAATAAATCAGACAATGAATAATAAACAGCAAAAATTAATACCTGAAAAGAACAGTTCAAAATATTTCTTGTCTGAACTATGGCCAGTCCATAGTTGATCCAAGGACTACATGTTTGTAGTTTACAGAGAGTAAGTTGCTACATAGGAAGATAGTAGATACTTTCCCATTACAACTGCTGTAGGAATATTATTAGATTAAAAATGAGAAGACAGGTGTGTTTAGAAGAGTTAGTTTCTATTAAGTAGTCCACACTACAGGCAATACTGAAAACTCACCTTGGTTCACTAAGCTCTTCTAGGTTGAAAAATAACTTTAAAAATACTTAATATACTACTACATTTTTACAGACACTTCACGAAATGCAAAAAGAGCTGCTTTGACTAAATAAACTGTTTGCTGCAAATAATTTGCTGAGTACTTTTATGATAAGGATAAAAGTCCTTTAAAATTATTAATTTCCAACAAAGGAAAGTAAAAATGGCAAGATGATGACTGGGAGTGGCTCATGAAGCCTGGCACAGTCAAAAAGGTTCAATCCCTTTTGTTCAAAAATTAAAAGCTTCATTCTGTTTACAACCTGACATCTATTTCCAATGTTCTTGGAAGAATTGATGTTGAAAGCATTTATAAATATGCCTTTCATGTTATAATTACATATTATTTCAATGAAATATGGCATTTGGGAAAAGGAGGATTGACTCATATAATTCAATTACAAAAGGGGGGAAAAAACCTTTTCAAATAGGGTAAATGATCCCAGTTAACTCACAAAAGGAAGGAAACTCAGTGCTGAAACTCCATCCACATTGTGCCAACAAGGTAATACAACACACATGGTATGTAAATTCATGATCTATTGCAATACTTACATAAACAAGGTTGTTTTAACCCTACTCAAAAAATTAAAAAATATAAACTATAAATTGCCCTTGGATCCATATAGTCTTTACTACTTCAGTTCAATTAATAGAATATTATAAATAGTTGACCCAACTCTATCCATGTTTTTACGTGCATACATGTGGACCAATCCCATGTAAATATCCTGATGCACCCACTTTTACTTATTTACTCTTTGTTAACTGTTATACTTTATTGTGCTACAGTAAGTGGGATAACCAGACTAAAAATCAGGAAAATTTAAAATACATTTTGAAGGTGGTTTATGTTTGGTAAAGGAGAACAAATATACTAATCATGAGCATCTATACTTTAATTTTACTACTGTAAATTTAAGAACCAGACAAATTTAATTTAAAGAAAAAAAATCAAATACAAATTTATTCCCAGTGGAAGTTTAGTAAGTATTCCAACGTAGAGCTGAGGCTAAAGGTTATTGCCAAGTTGTAATAAATGCCAGAACACAAGAATTAGTCATGCAATAGCTGACAGACCTTTAACTCTAGTGGCAGAGTTGATACTCCCATAATTATTATGCTGTGTGTTGATTTCTAAGATGCTCACACTGATTGAAAAAGTTCCTTTTAGTCATTAAATTAATATAGCACCATTTTCCCCCACTCCAGAAAAACGTGCTTCCATACTGAGAGTTTCAAACTATGAAACTGAAGATCAAAGAATATTTTATACTATATATGAATCCAGCATTTTGAAAGTGCTAGAAATGTTACACATATGTTCACAAGAATCTAATAAATCAAGTATTTATATGGAGTGCTTTAAAAAGAACAGGTATTATTAGGCACCTAATTGGTAGGTCTGAGCGCAGATTCAGGTACAGAATGTGCACATGTATCACTCATGAGCAAGTTTTGCTACTAATGCAGTATTCACCAGCATCACTAGGAATGCAAAAACAGTGTGTATGAAAAAAGGGATATGAAGTTTTACCTAGCTGTAGCAGTCAATCTTTGGAAAAAAATCTTCAGCCATTCCAGCCTCTCTTCTGATAGTCGACCTTGTTGTTTTAGTTTTTCTTTTTGATCTTATCATTTGAGTATTCCAACTGTAGTTATTGTGTACCTCCTGTTTACAGAGCTACACGTTTTAACATTACTATTAGAGACATTTTAACATTTCACATTTTAACATTCCACAATAGAAACCAGACAAGTGACATTAATAATCCTGTATTGGTATGGTATGTCTGAATGGGACTTTTCAATCACTAAAATCTGATTCAAATATTCTTCTAATATTTTTTTACAAGCCAGTCTCTTTATATTCAAACACAAGCATATTACAAACTAGCCGTCTTTCAGTGGAGGATTATGGATGCTAGTGTCATCATTGTGAAATTGCATTACGTATAAACCTAGACAAGTAAAAATCTTTCATTTTACCAAATGCAGAATTAGAAGAATTCTTGACTCTTAATGCTACAGTAGCAAGCATTGAATACATCATACATGTTGACATATATTTTCTCTTTTCCCAGGGTCACCACACTTCTTTCATGCTTTGGGGCAATTTAGAGATGAATAGTAAATTTTGTTTAACAAAATCTACTCTTTTCAGCACTATAAGAAACCAAATGGTTCTAGCAGGCAGGACATTAGGGGTCTTCTACACATATATTATTTAAAGCACTACAACAAAATGTACCCTTTAAAAAAATTATTCTGATCTCTCCTATTGCTTTTAAAATGGTGGAATCTCCACTACAGTAAAATTAATATGGATTTACACTGGCAAATTTACTGGAAATCAAAGGCAAATTGGGCCGTAATAATAGAAATGCTCCTTTTTGCTGGCTTTTTGGTAATCATCAGCATGTTTCCAAAGTCAAAGGAAAAGTGTTAAAGGATTTACAGGTCACATGGGTGATTGGCAGTGCTGAAAAACATCATTAATTCATATTAGGCTCATACAATTGTCTTTTTTAAAAGCTAGACCAAATGAGGAAGACGATAAACCTTATCCAAACTCTGCTTTAGAACACATCTTACAAATGAGATTTCACTTACTGTCCTTTTTCTTGTGAGCCCCTAGATGAATCTGGTCTCTTCTTAATGTCATATTTTTAACTGATAATTGGTGTTTGGCCCCAACAAGGCCCAAAATGTTCAAATTATTCTTAGACAGTCACCAAAAAGTTAAGGAACTTGTACAGCTCTTTGAAGATCCCTTATTGCTAATTAGAACAGTTTGAGTCAGAACAAAAGGCTGATACTAGAGACAAAGCCAGGATTTCCTTATGGTTTCGACTTTCTGCTGAAGCCATTTTGTTATAGAACATTTAAAAAATCAAGTTTGTCTCCAATATTATATGGAACAACCTATGAACCATGCTGTAAGATAGAACACATGTACAGTTACAAAATATAGCATTTAAGTGTGTAATTTGTGTTTCACTCAAGCTTTTAATCTCCTCATTGTATTAATGTATGTGCATATACTTCTCTGCTTCCTACACAAATCTTGTGTCAAACTTGGACTCAGAGTTACCAAAATATACTTTTTAATAAAAATTCAAACAGTAAAAACCACAAGGAATAATAAGTTAAGGCAGCTACACATAACACAATGCTATATTGCTTAATAAGGGCAATGCCCCATTTCACTGTTTTTGTTAGAACTACTATACTTTCCTAACACTTAAATAATATTCAGTACAAGAATGCCCTCTTTCACATCTGCATTCAGTTTAGTAAAATACCATTTCCAACAAAGAACAGAGAACAAATAAAACAAATCCAATGCATAACCTTAACTCTGACCACACTTTTTTATTATTTCCAAAATGTAATACTGGTCTGAATTACTATAAAAATATTTTATAATTTTTATATATCAGAACCATAAGGTGAACATTATTTCTGTAAAGAGCGGGACCAATAGTTTGTGGAGCTGTTTGTGGATAATGCAGACCTAATTTATTTATTACACAATATTAAAGCCAGGAAGCTTTAATGGGGCCATAATTCTATCTAGAGGCTCTGTTAACTACTCAAACCTACTCAAGCTTTGGTTTATGGCTTTACCAGAACCTCTCAATAGAATTATATGCCTCTAAGTCAGAGTTGTCTGTGTTATATACATTATATGTAATCTATTTTATTGAGCTGAAATATGTTACAACTGTATTTTATAATACAAGACAAGGCATGGGAAAGAGAGAGGGAGAAAGATATTCAGGCAAATAAACATTCTATGCAATATTCTTAAGAAAAGCAGATAGAACAGCAGCTTGCTTGCAGAATCTGCCAGCAAAATTGATGATGAACAATTCAATTCATTTTTCATTAGCAAGTCCTAATGGGGTAACTCAGAAGAATATTTACAACCATAGAATAAGGAGGGTAGAAGAAAGAAACCATTTTCCTTCATTCTGGCTTGCTTTAATTCATATTATACTTGCACTTTTGGCCAACTTATGACAAAGAGATTTAAAAATTAATATAGTTCCAAAATGTACTGCACACTACATTCTATCTTAGGATCTGAAAATAAAAATATATTGTAGCTAATAGAAAAAAAGTGAAATGTGTATCGCTTATATGAAAGAAATCCCAAAAGTAAACAAATACCTTTAAAAATGAAACAAATTTTATATTTTTTCATGAAGTACTTTTATGTATTATTTGTAAATTATTTCAGTTTTAAAAGTATCATTTTTTTCTTTAAAAATTCACATTAGTGCAATAAAAATGATAAAGTAAAAATCTCAAACATAGAATAATATTTTTCTTCATGAATAGTAGAGAACGTTTTCAGAAAGTCAGTACAATATCATCTGGGGAAAATTATTTTAAGATAGTGAGTAAACATTTCACCTTTCCCCCTCATTACTTCTTTTGGCATAATGACGAACTCTTAAATTAGACATATGCTTTATGTGTAGTTTGGGGAAAGAGGAAAACATGCTAGGAGCTACCAAAAACTGCAGTCTATTGTCTCTTGAATGATATTATTTGAATCCAATAGTAGAATGAAATGTCATTACTGTGCAAGGTCAATAAAGATAATAGTATCTCTCTTGGACCCTGACCTGCAAGTTCTTAAGCACATATGAGATGTCAGTAAGACTTCTCATGTGGACCCAGTTACACAAGTAAAGCAGTAAATGTTTTTGAAAAAGTGACAGTGTAGCTTTGCAAGGAATAACTTGTGACTTTGTGTAGGTAGAACATTATGGTAGTGATTTTATGCCCTTGCATGCTATTGCTACTTCTGTGCATGTCATTAAATTATGAAATTTTGGAAAGACAGAAAATTACATGGCCAAACTGTATACATAGAGTCACTATCATTTAGTACCTAATAGAAGTCTCTACCTGTGGGAACCTAAAAGAAGACCATCTTACACAAAACTCCAAAGATTGTTCTGTAGCACACTGTACATTGTACTTTTATCCTGAAAAAAAGAGTTGGCTGGAATTCCAAGTCCTAATTAGTGACTGGATATAGTCAAATCCACACATCTGACCTGCCCTAAGCTGTGAACAGATGGCTAACAATATTCTAGGAAATCTAAGTGGTTCTGATGATTTGTCAGATTTCCAAACTGCGGTGATAAATACTCCCTTGACACCTGCTGCAACTCTGACTTCCAATCTTGAACGTTATAGACATTTATCTAAGGTAATTTTTTTTCCAGAATGGTTATAGTAAAGGGTGTTTCATGTGTCTATTCAAAGAAATTCTTTGTCTTTAGTAAGCATGTGGAGAAATATAATTGTGAATTACAAAATTATAAAATAGAATTTTGGAAAATGTTTTTAAGACCCCAAGCAAATCTACAGTCAACTCAGCCTGAATTCCCTAAGAGATCTGTTGCAGTTACAAATTAAAACTCTTTGGCACTTTTCCAGGGAATACTTTATCTTCCCTGGGTGAATCATTATATTTGCTTGGTTTAGATTATACTGTGCATTAGGAGGATAATTGTAAAACGTCTTGGTCCCCCAATCTCACTCTACAAGTTAACATTCATCATAGCTGGAACTGGTATAATAATTTAAAAATATATATTTTTCCTGTTAGCTGACAATTGAAATGAGAAAATTATTTGTATCAATTTCACATAATTGTTCAGAGAAACAATGTATAGCCAATTTTCATGCCCCCGCCCCCCGTCCTCCCTCCCTGCTTATTAAAACAACAGGTTTATCTTTCCAATCGTAAGTGAAGAGTTAGCACTGTTGGAGCTGACCCTGATCTTCTCTTTATACTCTGTGCTTAAAGGACATAAGCAGGAAATGGTTGGCTTGAGGACACAATGAAAGGAAACACAGAAGCAAAGGTTCACTGATAACATGTGATTTGAAGTCAGTGAGCACATTCAGTCAGTCATCCAGCTGCTCAGGCCAAAGTCTATAGAGCACTCTGCTGACTCCAACAAGACTATGTCATGAAAGCACGTGGAAGACTAACACTTGACATAGCAGGCGGGGGAGGCAAACTGGTTTCACACCACTAAATTCTGTGGCTTGGTTATTATTTTATGACAGAAACAAGGAAAATTACACTGTTACTGACATTTAATTTTATAAGATTTAATTGTACTAAATTTAGAAGTGATGATGATGTAAAACAATGTAAATTACAGATCAGTTAATGGGTGTGTGTAGGTGTAATAGAGCTCAGGTCAATTTATGCAAAAAAAAATTTCAACACCCATAACCAGGGACAGATTTTCAAGAGTATTAAACACCTCTCCAGGCCACAAAGTATGAGGCTAATTTTTTATTAAGTATTTATCATACTAGATGCTGAGTTCTTTTGAAAATATGACTAGAAGGAATTAGAAGAAGGCATACAGTAAATATTATTTTCACTTATATCCTCTTATTAGTTGCCTAAACTTTTTCTGTACCCCAATCTCCAAGCCCTTTGCATTAAAACTAATTCAAGTAGACTCAGAGAACTAAATTTGAAGGAGATAAGCAAGAAATATAAGTTGCAAGTATATGTGACTTTAAATCTATGATGGTATATTTTACATACCAAAGAGTCACTCAACTGAATTTGACTTGTTTCTGGTTTTGGCCTGCAGTATCTTTCTGGGAAATATGCATTTCTTTCAAAGTCTATTCCAAACTTGTAAGAGTTATCATCCTCTGCATTTTTGAGGCAGAAGAGACCAGAAAGAAAACAGACTGATTTTTTTTAATGTGAGGTAATATACAGATTACAGATAAAAAAAACTAGAATGTGGCATGTCAGGGGTTGGAGTTTTTTTTTAATAAAGACATCTTTCACTGTAAAATGCCAAGTCATCAAAACCAGCCTATCATATTGGTGGCAATGAAGTTGAATTGATTTCTGAAGTCAAGGATGGAATTTCCAGTCAACACCAGAAAAAATCACCTTAGCATAGCCAACAGTCTGCTACGATGCGATTCAGATTCTCAGAGACTAGCTATCTCACTTTCCAAGTCATTAACAGATGCGCCCAGCAGTAGTATAAAGTAAGAGTGTTCTTTTTCAAGGGTAGCAGAGCCTGTCCTTGCAAAAATTAATATTCCCAAGTGTCTCCCTGCTTTAGAAGAGTTTTGAATCACGACCAAAAGGGATTTGGGGGTCTTGATTGACCACAAGATGAATATGAACCTCCAATGTGATGCTGTGGCTGGCAAAGCTAATCAATTTCTGGCATGCATCCACCAATGCATCTCAAGCAAAACCAGGGAAGCCATCCTCCTGATTTACTCAGCCCTAGTGAAACTGCAGCTGGAGTACTGCATCCAGTATTGGGCCACCCACTCCAGGAAGGCTGTGGAGAAGCTTGAGAGAGTCCAGAGGAGAGCCACTTGTATGATCCAAGGCCTGGAGGGAAGGCCATACAAGGAGGGGCTGAGGGACCTGAGATTCTTCAGTCTGTAGAAGAGAAGGCTCAGGGGGGACTTGGTGGCAGCCTACAGTTATATAAAAGGGGTATATCAGGACCTGGGAGAACAGCTGTTCACCAGAGCTCCCCAAGGGATAGCAAGGTCTAACGGCCATAAACTCTAGGAAGGCCAATTTAGACTAGACATAAGAAAAAAGTTCTTTACAGTGCATGTGTCCAGGGTCTAGAACAAACTCCCTCCAGAGGTGGTGCAAGCACCTACTGTGGACTCTTTCAGAAAACAGGTGGATATATTTCTTGCTGGGGTCACTTGATCCCAGCTAACTTTCTACCTATGGCAGTGGGCCAGGACCTGACTCATGAGGTCCCTTCCAGCCCCTAATATCTGTGAAAGCTATGAAATCTATGAATGATCATATTTTCATTTCAATATGGAGGAAAAAATAATTTTTAAAACCAGAGGGGGCATTGTTTTGGGGAGTGTTTTTTTTCGTAAACCAACTTTTTATTTTCTGAGACCATAACAGGCAACCCAGTCTGAACTAATTGCCTAGTGTGCCACACCTTCCTGGGGCTTTGACTGGCAACTAGTCCCAGTAAGGACTCCAGA
The DNA here is from genome assembly GCF_001723895.1 of Crocodylus porosus. Taxonomy (NCBI): domain Eukaryota; kingdom Metazoa; phylum Chordata; order Crocodylia; family Crocodylidae; genus Crocodylus; species Crocodylus porosus. The sequence continues at coordinate 20,574,513 of NW_017728913.1, read as the reverse complement.
TGGCCCCTTCTGGGCCTTCTGATTAGCTGCTGGGACAGTATCTTTTCCGTTTATCTTCAGTTATGGCAACAGACTCCAGGCTAGCCAACAGTTCTGACTATAGTCTGCCTTGGTAAGCTTCCCTAGTTCTGTGCCCTTTGGCTTTCCTGGTTCCTAATACACATTGTCTTGTATTCTTGAACAGTGGTTTGTGGATTTTTCCCTTGGTTTTCGCAGTTTGGCATCTGATTCCTGCCCCTGCTAACATATGTTCCTGTTAACATATGTTTCGGATTCTGCCCCTGAATTTCGTTCTAGATCTGGTAACTTGGTTTCAGCCTCCTGAACCTTGACCCTGCCTGCATTCTGGATTCTGCCCTACGGTTTGCCCCTCATATCTGGTAACTTAGCTCCCAAATCCTGACTCAGCTCATGTTTTAGACTATACCCTTGACTCCTGTCTTCTCTCAGTAAACTAACTATGAGGCCAGCTCTCCTACGATTCAGTCAATTACACCACCCATTTTTAAGGATATTTTTCTTACACAACTTTTCTCCAATGTAAGTGAAATACCAGTAGAATACAATGTTCTTTTTCTCCTATGGTAGTGTAAAAGTGATGTTGTAGGCATGATGATCCAGAAATTATGTGAGAGACAAGGATTTCTTAAGGTAATATCTTTTATTGGGCCTACTATGTAGTTGTGATAAAGTTAGACAAGCTTTTGAATGGAAGCCATTCTTTGTCAGGTCTCTTTTTTCCTATAGCAATTCTATCACCGTACATATTGTAACAAGTAATAGCAATTTCAAAATAAAACCATTTTGTGTGCAATGCAATGAGTGGGAAACTACACAAAAGTGAGGAACAATGATGGCAGCATTGTCAAATGCACCCATCATCTGTGACTATCTAGAGGTATGATATAAATCCGGTAAATGATTATTGCATACAAAATGGTTTTGTATCAAAATTGTCATTACTTTCTGAAGCACCCTTGTGTGTCTACTGTTCCATCAAAACTTCATGAAAAATAAATGCTAGTATTGTGTGTGTCCAAAAAGGTCTTTAAGGCCACATCCAGATGAGCATGGCTGTACGGTATGTGGCACCCCAGACATGTCTGCTGAGCCACATACCACACCTTCTGTTGATATCTAGGGATCAAAGAAACTTGTGGAAAAAAAAGCCAGTGGTGCACACGGTGGCAGTGTGCTCTGCTCAAAAAGAAGCCTGTCCATGTTACACCTCTCCTGTTTCCACGTTACACTTTTCCTGTGTCCACATTACAAAAATCACCATTAAGTTAACGTGGATACACCAACATGATTTAGCTATCAGCTGATTTTATCATTTTAGAGGTTTTATTCATGGTAATTTAAAACACCTCTAACATGTATTCTTTTTTCCATGATGGTTTTTTTATTTTTTTAAATTTTAAATGTAGATCTGACTTATGCCAGAAAATGGGATTTTCCCTGATTTGCAACAATTTCACCACTAGGTGCCACTTGGGTTCACTCGGTAATCCATTGCATTTTTATTGCAATGCTGCAACAAGACTCCAGGGCTAATGTTGCAATTTTTTACTGGTGATTTAATTCAAAGTTCAGATTAATGAAAAATACAACTTTTTTGGATTTCAAAAAAAATTGTTTCCCATGTTTGCATGCATTTCATGGCAAAGATCAAATTGATATGGGCCAGGCAGTTCAAAACTCAGGTTAATAGAAATTACTTTATTGGACTAGGTTTTGGTTGTAGCAGCATTGGTTTAATGACATAGGCAGAGCCCTGGAGTTTTAACCTTGGTGCAGTTTTTGTCTCCCTGCAATTCAGGAGCTATGGGCCAGGAGTGAGGAGGACCAACAGGGCTAGAAGAGTAGAGGTAAATGTAACCTGGGTGGTACTCAGATGAAGTACCCCTCTCCAATTGAAGGGATTTAGTAGGTGTTAGTGTGCTATGGGAGGGATAGCCACTTATGGGGAGCAGCTCTCCTCCTATCCTCTACAGAGTAGAGCTGAGACCAATTGGAACTTAACCATATATGGGTTTAATAGGAAACAAACAGGGTAGAATATAAACATATATGTGGGGGACAAGGGGACCTGGGAGATAATGGTAGCCCTGCTCTGGGTAGGGAGGGAGAGAAACCAGAGGAGCAAAAGCAGCCACTAGTACTTGAGCCAAGAACTGACCAAAAAGCCTAGACCCGTTTCCCTTAGGAAACAACCGTTGATAGGAAAAATCCAAAACAGATCTACAACAGACATCTGAAATGTCAGTGTTCTTTTATGGCTTGTAGTAATCCCTGACATCATTCTCCTTGCACATATTCTGCCAGCTGTGGGAGAATATATACTGGAAGCATTTCAACTGAAATTGATAGAGTCACACATTTTTCTTGAAAATATATCTTTTTGAGGCCAACATTAGCATGATCTAATTACCAACAAAATCTTAATCCCGTGACAATTCTGATATGTGGACTGCTGTCATGATATGGCCTGCCCAGGGATGGCTGTGCTATCCCTCAGGCACCATGACCATGCCAGCTCCACCCTATGGGTGCCTACTAGTCTCGAGAGGCTGCCCTCAAGTTGCTGCTTGGTCACAGTCCTAACAGACTCCTCTAAACCCTGTGGGTTGCTGGATCCCCCCTGTTATTGTTCAGTTGTACCTCAGGGGCTCATATTTATGTTTTTGTTTAATCCGGTGGACTGGGCTGATGCTACTGGGGAGGAGGAGGCCTCATTGGGGCAAACTGCAGTGTGGAGAGCACAGTGCCGGAGGGGCAAAGCAACAGAGGGATGCAGAGAACCCAGCACCAGAGGGGCACAGTTACTGAGGCTAAGGATCCAGTGACAACAAGAGGCCAAACTAGACAGGCCTCATCACAAGAGACAATGTCTCAATGCCATCTGTGAGGCATGAAAGGGCAATGGAAAGGGGCAGTTTTGGAGTTACACACCTAACTATAAGGGTTGAGGGTATTGTAAGGCATCTCCTGAGTGTGGGACCCTGGAGGCCACACTTTGCAAACTTTAAAAGCGCCAATTTCTCTGTCAGCAATTGTAGCAAAACCCCCACTTTTTCTTTATATATATATATGCATTCCCTTCCCTTCCCCAATTATTTCTGGCTTTTCTTTCTCTCCCTCTCTATTACCTATAGGCAAGCATAAGCGAGCTCAGATTTGGATAAGCTTTAACATTTTTATTTTGGTAGCAAGTTTTTAGTTTTGGATATCCACTGTATTATATTGTATCATTATTAGGTTTGTATTGATTTTTACTGTTGTGTTATTATCATTTTTGCATTGATTTGTATTGTTTCATATGGCTATTGTGTGGTTTAGGCCTGTGTTTGTAAGTGAACCAAAGTAATGTCAAGTTTCCATTTTGTGTTCTTTGCCCGGGCACCCCTGTGTTGCAACTGTATGAGTCATGTATCCCTTCCATATAAATTGGTTCCCGGATGAATGAGAGTGATTGGGAATGATTGAAATACAAAGGTAGCAGGCCTCTACTGAGCTCAGGGGCTCATATTTGTAGCTCAGGGGCTCATAAGTATGTTGTTGAATGGCCTGTAATGACCAAGCCATCACCTCACATTGATTTATCCAGGAACCACAGACCTCACCCAGGAACAGAGACAAGAACCCAGCATTTGAAAGACAAAAGACCCTGCAGAACCAGCAACTCTACCATTATACCACACCATTGCAGACACCTGAAACTGCACATGCCTGCATGGAGTGCGCATGCTCAGTACGCCACGGGCTGACCCTTGCCTGGGCATGCCTCCTGTCCCTAGGGTCACATAGGGTCTGCCCCTATAAAAAGGGCAGTGAAGACACCCTGTGGGATGCCCTGTCCATCTGGACCAGCACCATGCCACACCACCTATCCACCCAGAGGCCCTGCCGGCGACCCCCCTCTAGATAACACCTACTGAGCAAGGACCCCTTTCCAGCCTGGGTAGGTAGCTATCACCCTCCCACCCCCACTTCAACCAAGGACTTGGACTCTGCTTCTCTCCCCTACCTGGACTCCAGCCCCTCCATTGAGTCTCTTTCTCCTACTGCCATTGTGAGTGCTTGTGGGTGTATGTGTGCGCGTGTGTGTGAACCAATAATTTCATGGGGCTGTGTAGTGTGTTTTCTGTGTAATAAAACTGCTATTCAGACCCCTAAGTTGGGTTTTGCTTTACTATAGTTTGACCCTGCTCCAATCTCTGTTCCTCACCCCTCTATCTTCTGTTTCATTTCTCCCTCTCCTGCTTCTGGCTCACTACCACCTTCAACACCTGTCCTCAGCTCCTCTCTGCCTCCAACCCCCCTGTTTCTTTGCCATTGTCTTATCCCCACTGCCTTTTCCTTTCCCCTAAGCAACCAGGTTTCTGCCTCAGTTTCTTTCCCGGCTGTCTCCTCCTTGCCACCACTTATCTGCCTCCCCCCAAAGATCTCAGCTGTCTGCATCAGTTTCCAGCCCCAGTCTACCTTAAGTAAACCCAAGCCTCAGCTTCTCTGTAGTCCAGCAGTTCTAATCCTGGTTCTGGCAACTTTCCCTGCATTTTAACTCTTTCTCACCTAAATCTTCCCCCAAGTATCCCAGGTACCCCAAGCACACACATACACACTGTACGATCCAAGTTAGGAACTTACCTGTGTATATGTGTAGGTGAGTTGTATGTATGTGAACTGGTGAGTGTGTATGTGTGTATATATATAGATGTCTTGTGTGCATGATATACAAATAAGTGATCTGTGTCTAACTTTTGGGGTGTATAGTGTATGTGCTTGAATTGGTGATAGGTATCTGCCTAGGCTGGTTTGGATGTGCATCTCCCTGACCTGGTAGTGTGTGTGTGTATGCACCTTATTGATTTGTGTGTTTGTATATGTTCAATTGTGTCACACCCCCCTGTCTAACAGCGCACTATTAAGATGCTGAGAGTTGGCCTGACCCCACAGAGCAATACAATGTGTGCCTCCTATCCCCAGGTACTTTAGGAGCTCCTAAAGCCCATTAGTTTTAGTTCAGCAGCAGGACAAGCAACCAATTATCTCCATGGAGCTTTTCTGCATGAACTCCTTCCCCCCTGCCTACTGCCAGAGCACTAATTGCCTCCACCCCCAGCCCTGGGGCTTATATGGGCCCAGGGTCCCACTGTCTTCCAGTCAGCTGATTGGGTGCAGGTGCAGGCTAACTCCCTCATTAGCCTGCTGCCACAGCAATCTGCACCTGTGGAGTTTCTGCCTGGCTCCTAGGGCCCTCTCTGTAGGCAGTTTCTGCCCTTAGAGAAGCAGACATACCTTAGTGGTCTGTGACAACTGCACATAGGACAAGGGGGTAGGGCTAAGCAGAGAGCTCACTATGAAACAGTGTTCCTTACTGGCCCCACTCTACTCCTATTGAGTAGCATTGGTTGCAACTCTATTCTTACAGTTTACTTTGGTTGCATTGAATACCAACAAATTGTAGACAAGGTTCTTAAATAATTTAGGAAAAAAGCACATTGAGTTACTGTAGGTTAGTTTTTAAAAGCTACCTCATAAGATAGTTTAAGATGACAGTAATGAATCAAGTTACTTCATGAAAGCCATATACAGATAAAAAAGGAAATATTTACAGAAAGACTCGCAGAATTTGAGAAGAACTGACTGGCAATATTTAAAGAGAAGAGTACTCAGGGCTTGTATAATACTAACTCATTAACTGTAACTGTTAGTCCCTTTTTCCTGTCTTGCATAATGACTTTCTCCCATCCATTAAAGCCGCTAGGTATGGAAAATCAGATGGACAATAAGAGAGACTGTTGCAGTGTTTTGTGTAGGAGGGTGTTTGTTGTTTAATAAATTTAGGCTTTGCCTCAACTCTGCATTTGCCTACATGTATCATTATCTCTTCTTATGGGTTTCTATTCATTTCCCTTTCTTTCCTTTGCTAGCATGTATCATTCCCTGACTTTCTCACTCACCATCATCAGTATTTCAAATAGCATCCCTGTTATAATGCATCAAGTTGCCTCTGTCTCCTACTCCAGCAATTTTTACAACGTCAATGTTCTTTAAAGCATGACTTTAAATAGCTAATCTTCACTCTCCACATCCTTGAAATGTAGAACACAATCTCAAAGTTATGATCTGATCCTGGCTTTGCCAGGGCCATGGGAAATCCATCAGTACCCTCTTTCCCTAAAATCTACTCAACTTCCACTCAGTGGGGTCCATTTTTTTTTGTTTGGTTGTTTTTTTGGGGGGGGGGAGGGGTTGAAATGCTACACAAGTTGTTCCTGTCCCCAATACTAGGGTTTTTTATTGTTTCTGCTATCCTTGAAGGAGAAGATTCTGTGCTACTGTCCTAGACAGACATCCTCCATTTGCTACTTTATTCACATGTAACCCAGGTACACCCAGGGTTGTGCCCTATTCTCAACTGAATGGGATAGGTAGGCAGGAGTGGGTGCTGTGAGAGGGATGCCAGAATTTCAAGCAGATCCTTCCTTCCTCTATAAAGTTAGCCCAAGCCCAAAGTTCTTAACTATATACAATTTATTAAGTTATAATATACATAAACATAAAACTAAATATAATATAAATATATTTACACAGTGAACACTAACTAATAACTAAGGTCAAACCCTAAATAACTCTATTTACAACATCACAATGCAACATTTCAATTGCAAAATATAAGGCACAAACATGAACAATCTTAATAACATTTATTCCTTAATATAGTCCCTGACCCATGGCAAGAGATAGTCCTCATTCCAATGGGGTCCCTTGGGGGATGCCCAGGAAGCACCAGGGGCCCCTCCCCTTAGGGCCTTGACTAGGCAGGGGGCTGCTCACTCAGCCCCTTCTCTGGATTAGCCTGCCCCAAATGTCTTTCCCCTGTGGGACCCAAGAACCCAATGATTCACATCCCCTCAGGTGGTGGTGGTGAGGGTGCAGCTTGATGGGGGTCTCCTCTGCTGGAGTGCCTCTCCAGGCCTCTCCCACACTGCTGGGTTCCTTGCCATCCTGTGCCCCACTCTGGGCACCAAGGGTTCAGCTCCTCTCAGCTGCTGGCTCCTGGGCCTTACGACATAGCACTACCATTTCCCCATGCCCTGGCTCAGCACTGAGGGCTTTCTTAGCACAGACCAGGCCCTTCAGGCTCCGGCCAGCTATCCTCATGCTGGGTGGCTAACCCAAGCAGCCTCTGCTGCTCCCTGGCTCCCAAGTCTTGGATCCATGCGCTGCCCTGTGCACCATGCGACCTGGCCACTTGCCAGGAGATGGGGCCTGAGCCACCTCACTGTGGCCCCCAGTGCCCTCCCAGGGTTGCAGGCTCAAGCCGCTGCTTGCAGCTTCCAAAGCCTGGGCTCTGCGCACTGAACCATGCACCCTGATGGGCCCAAGCAGTCTCACACTACTCCCAGAGCCAGGTCTCTGCTCACCGTCCCCGTGCACTGTCAGCAACCCGAGCAGTCTCACACCATTCCCAAGGCTGCTCCTCCAGTGGGAGCTTCAGGAGCCTTGGGCCTATTGCCCACTGAGGGAAAGCTCCCCAGCTTTTCTTGGCTCTGCTCTTCTTGAGTCCCTCACTGCATCTGCCCCTCATGCTGGGCATGCAGCTCCTTCATAACCTCCACCCTTGAAGTCTTCTGGACCTGACAGTTTGCAGTCTTCAATCAAGTCCAGAGGATCTCTTCCCCACTCCCCTCAGGGAAGAGGTGTGATTTTATTTCTCCTGCTGCCTCCTGATTGGTGGATGGGCTCCACCAATCAAAACAGCAGGATCTCAAGCCTGGGACTCAACCCAAGCTCTGAAAGGTGAGCCTGCTACACAAAAAAGATTCCATTATCTGGATGCCTCAAAATCCCAGAAAAGCCACTGTGACAGACAAGCTCTATCAGTGCAGCTGTCAGGGTGTGGTGATGCAGTCACTCTGTCTCAGTTTCTCTGCATGTTCTTCAGCCCACATTTATTTTGGATGAGATCTGGCCCTTCAGCCTCCCTTCAAAGTTGCAAAGTTCCTTAGATAAATTCCTACAAAATCACAAAACAAACATCTTTGGCCCATTAAAGCTTACAGCCGCAGCCATGGCAGACTGCCCCACCTTCCAGCTTAACTCAGTCAGTTCAACAATCCTAGCTAAACCTTTTCCCCACTATCAAGAGGTTCAGACAAGCACAGTCCCCAGATATATTTCAGTCAGGTTTCTTCACTAAAAAGAAAGAACTGCCCTTTGCTGCTCTCCTCCTTTTATGCCTATTAGTTATGGCTTCAGCTATATAGTAATTTACATGTAATTTACACTGCATATTTGCAGTGCAGACTCTAAATTTGATACTTGAAAATCCCAGTATCAAAAAACCAAACAAAACACCACACTGGGAAAAAGCAGTGCAGGGTGCACTCCTGGAAAGTGCTGGGAAGCAACCAGAGGCTGGGTCTTCCAGAGGCCTGCTGCATGCCCCTGCTGCTCCAGCATGCTGAGGCAGTGTGCTGGAGGAAACAGTAGAGGGCCAAGGCTGGCAGCAAGAGCCTGGGTCCAGTCTGTGTCCCTGGTAAGTAGGGATGTGGGGATGGGGCACTGAGTGTGTGGGTGGCGGGACTGCTTGGGAAGGCTGGGTTCCCTACCCACACCCCCACACAGTGCACACCATGCCACCCAGGCCATCAGGGCACTCACAGACCACTCCTGGCAGAGTCTCTGGCAGTGCACAGCACCACCTGAAACCCAGGGGCTCCACATGATGCAGAGAACCAGCCTGGTCTGTAGGGCTGTGCAAGGTTTTGGACCATGCTTCAGATCTGGAGAAGCTTTGGACACTTTGGCATCTGAAGCAGCATGTCCGGATCGAAGCACTGGCTTTGTTAGGCTTTCCAAAGCAGTTCAGAGCTTCCGACACACTTCAGAAAAGCTTCAGAGCTGCTTCAGAGATCCAGCCATAGGGTATAATTGGGAATCAATGAAATATCTATAACTTCGTTGCTTTTTGCCTGATTTGGATTAAATGTTCAGAGGTGGTAGCATCTGCTGAGAGCACGAAGCCTGCCAAGTATCAAGAAGATCAGTGCAGGGGTTTGGGAGGCACTGCACCCCAACCTCTTGAAAGCAAAACTTGTGTCACACCTATGTGTTACAACACAGGGGAGTGAAAACTGCAGGGTTGAAAACTACAAAATCACAGACTAAGGAGAGGAAGGAATCAATACAGACAATCAACTGTCCAAGACAGCCACAGTCAGTTGCACAAGCACCCATGTCATGAGTTGCGTCTGTCAGCAGCTAGAGGTGCAGGGCCCTAGAACCCCTGCACCCATCTCCTCGATAGCTGGCAGCCTTTGTGGCCATAGCAGGGGCCAGCACCCTTGCGGTATTCAGCCCGCTGTGCCTTAACACACACAGGGTCATCCGTGTCACAAGTTTTGCCTGTCAGCAGCTTGAAGTGCAATTCCCCCCCAACCCCCTGAACTGATCTTATTGAAACTTGGCAGGCTTTGTGGCCTCTCAAGGGGCCACCACTCCTGCAGTTTTCACCCCACTGTAGTGTAATACATACATGTGACATGAGTTTTTCTTTCAAGAATTTGGGGTACAGTTCCCCCCAAACCCCTGCACTGATATTCTTGAAACTTGGCAGGACTCATGCTTTCAGCAGGGCTACCATTCCTGCAAGTTTCATCAAAATCAGACAAAAAACAACAAAGTTTTAGATATTCCATTGATTCCCCATTATACCCTATGGCCGGATCTCCGAGGTGGCTCTGAAGCTTCCTGCCTGCTGCCCTGCTGCTAAGTGCCTGGCTGGCACAAAAAAACTGGTTAATCACAGAAGGCAGGCAATTTCTTACAAAACGTGTTTCAAAATAAAAAATAGTTTAGTAAAGATCCCTCCCCCACTCATACATAGCATCAGGGTTCAAAGCTTGCCCTATAGATTGGTTTCTTCTCTGACAATCAAAATAATCAGAAATCTCTATTCCATCTGCACTAGGTCAGATCTAGGTCAGGCTGCCCATGAAACTTCATACAGCCTAAAAGTCACATGTAAGGAATTTTCATTCCTCATGCTATCAATAAATATAACGTCCAAAACATTTGAGTTTACTCAGGATCATTATCAGAGCTGTCAGTGAAGCAAAAATCTGTGAGCACTCATCTGTAAGACAGCTTACAGCCTTGTGCCAGCGAAAGGATGGCAGATTTGTGGAATGAGAACATGATACCAGTGAAGGGCTGAATCCATCTTGGCTGTTTGCCTTGAAGTCCAGGGGTCTCAATGAGAAGACAAGGGAGAGGGAGTAAATACTGTAAATACAAATTGTACTCTGCTTCTTTAGGACAAATCCTTTTGTTTTGTACTGCTGTGTTAATTTAATGTTCATTTCACTCCCTTGATTGGTTGCTGTGTACTCAGGTCCAGCAACTGCTCAAAAACCTGTCATGTATACCATTCTCAATATGTTAGTTCAACATGGGTATAGGCTCCTATGTGATTTAGATGGCATATTCTTTGCAGCAAAATATCTTTCTTCTAAAGGTGAGAGAGAGGAGTAGGATAGCCCAAAAAGTTCAACATGGAAAAAAGGATTCCTCAGCATGCTATTTGAAGTCTATTCTAGTTTCATAATGGGAAAAAGTTGTTCCCCTCTATGTGTTGCTTGGTTTCCTATGGGAAAGGAAGTCATGGATACCAGATATATGTAGCACATGAGGCAAAGACAGAAGTCTGATTTCTCCATGTATCAAGCTTGTTCAGACCAGTGAAGGGTATAACAAATTGAACGTCAGTACAACTTGTAAAGAAAATGACCTTGGCAAACTCTGCTGAATGAGCCTCTTCGCAATGGGTGTACTAGGAGCTCCCTTAATGTCTTTTGCCCTGGCACACCATGTCAGGAAATCTCATTTCCTTGCTTCGGAGAACTGCTAGGTTACAAGATTATATCCGCCATCCATTTCAGGCAAGATCTGTTTTTTTAATACAAAGAAAAGCTCATCATACATTGTAATCATGGTCACCCTTGGTATAAACTGCAGCTTTTATGCTAAAAACTGATCAACTCCTGGCAAACCTGAACAGTTGCAACTTCTATCCATATATCAGACAAATAAGTACAACTAACTTCTATGTTTGTGTTTGCTGAAATGTAACCTAGGTTTAGTTCTCCAATCTCTGGCAAATTGTCAATGTAAACATCAGTTCTACAATGTTTGGGAATGTCTCTGTTAAAAGACTACCTGGATTAAATTTATTATTTAAATGTTTTTCTTCAAACCACCTACTATACTATCACAAATGAATGGACATAAAAGATTTGAAGAGTTAACCTCTATGTAGGATCAAATCAAAGGCAAGTCTAAATTCAAAGGCTAATGTAAGAAAGTCCTAAAGGATCAATTTTAGAACAAGTCTAGTAACTCTATATTATATAATCTCTCTCAAGAAATGCTATATTTATAGTGCATTGGTACCTGAAGTCCAGGCTGGGCCTCATCATGCAAGATGCTGACCAAACATCTCCCCTAAAGAGTTTGCAGTCAAAAAGAGAAGACATAACAGATGGATGACAAACATTTAGGCTAGGGATAATAGCTAGAAGAGACCCTCATCACAGATGTGCATTTCTTAACTGATCCATGATACTGATCACAAGACACCTCCTGCATTGCCAGGTTGCAGTTTTCTGGCTGCACGCTGGCAGAAATAAGTTTTGAGTTGGAACAACATGTCCACTAATGTCAACCTTTTTTCATAAATACTGCCTGAATTGGGCCCAATGAATTCCTTTGATAGTTAAGTCTGAAGCAATATGCTTCCTATACTAAGGGTCTACAAGAGATGGACATAGAAGTAGTACAAATGTAGATTAAAACAGTCATGCCTGATAGCAGTGCTCTGAAGCATGCTAGTGCTGCTTTGTCTGGGCTACCTCCTATACAAGAAGTAATGTAAGTATGTTCAGCTAGGCTAATTAGCACTGTGTTAACACTGTATGAGTGACTGTACCGATTAGCCCACTTCTGTATTAATTAGTTTACCCTGTGACAGGGTAAGCTTCCAGGTTTGGTGCTAGCACCAGCCTACCTCCTGTCTATGGGCAAGGCCTGTCATGCCTTGTTGGTAAGTCATAAAGATAGTACTTAGACAGAAGGCTGCCCATTTTGAACCCCTGGTATCTAGGGGTGATATCCACAGCTCCAAACCTACCCTACACTGCAGCCCAAGCCTCTCAGATAGCACCCATGATTATAAATGCTCCAACCAGAATCTAGGCCAAACTCTACCCCATATTGGGCCTCTTCCATTCACTCACTCATTCTGCCCCCTCTCACAGGGCCTCTTTCTTTCCACCACTCTTCTAGGCCTCCTCCACTCTGCCCTACTGCCCAAGAGCAACCTTCAGGCCATCAGGCTTACTCTCACTCACTCTGGGCAATCAACCCCATAGCCCTCTGGGTGCCTCTTGCAACCCGGCTCACAAGTGACAGTCCATGCCTAACCCTAGGCTGAATCTAGCCACTGGCCGCTTTCCAGGCACTCGGCTCTTTCTGCCACCTCTTGGGGCCACTTTCCATCCCTCCTTAGGTGTCACCTCTATGCCCCTCCTGGTTCCATGCTGCCCCCTCTAGGGCTCCATACTGCCTCTTCTCCAGGACTAACTCTATACCCCTTCTGGGCTTGGAGTCTTATATCCCCAGGGCTCAGGTGCCTTTCTTTGAGCATGCCTGGCCCCATATTTTGTATAGTCTCCAGTATATAGTGGGGGTTGAGGTTTTAAGGTGGCCCTACCCACCTTTCACAAGGGAGGTAACTGGCCTGGCATTTCCTGGGGTCTCCCACATCACTATGAGCCCCACCAGGCCATAGTGGGGCCCAGCAGGGTGCAGTTTCAAGTCATACCCAGGACCAGGAACCTCCAAACCATCTCCTGTACCTCCTACCCTTACCTCCAAGGTGTTCCAGGAGCAGCTCAGCCTGATATTACCTCCTTGATTGCTCAACACATACTGCTGCCTTTCGGGCCTAAGTTTGAAATTGGCTGCCACAAGAAGCCACCTGACAGCTCCCTGCTCCAGCCCTTAAAGTGACAGGTGCCAAAGGAGCTCTGTTATACACCCATAGTACCATAAAATGTAGTTATATGGCTTCTTGCTTAGGACAGTACCTACCTGGAGCATCATGGTCTGGTTGAAGATGCTGTTCCTGGGCATGCTAAGTGTATCATATAGAAATGGTAGGATTTACATTTAAGGTACGTTCCTCCTCAAGTCATCCCAATGAAATCACTAAAACAACTATTAACAAAATTGAATCCACAAACATATGCTTTAAATATAACTGATAATGAAGAGGATGGGCTATTGGAAATGGAGACAGTTTTGATTGGAACCAAAAACCAAAATGAACTACTGGCAAAACTGAAATTGTCCATGATATTTTTATTGATCCAGCTGTTTTAAATGCAAAATTGCTAACAGTATAAGTAAGAAAAAGTTAGCAAATTATTAAATCTTTCAGTTTCAGTACATAGACATGTGTGGATCATGTGCCAACAATATGGCCCTTGTAGATATTTATTTTCTTAATTATGAGGGGTTACCATATTTTTGTATTTTAAAATCTAGCAAAACCCTATAATAATTTTGTTTTGCAAAAAAACCCTGCTATTTTCTGACTCTTTCTAGGGCTGCATTTCAAGGCTCGGGACATATTTGCACCAGTATTCATAAAGCCAGTGGTCTAATTCAGAACTGTTCTGTGAATATGATAATCTTCCACTTCTGGAAAGAAGTGAAGGAGGAAAAATAATCCCTCTAGTGGCCTATTGGTATAGTAGGTTTGTGGACATCTGTCATGATCCACCAAGCAGGATGGCTGTTGAGACATAATAAAGCATGACCTATAATATATGGGCATATTCTGTAACCCTGAACATAAATAAGTGTTATTTAACATGGGAAAGGGCTTTAATATTTGAAAATAAAAAAATGAAGCATTAATAATAAAAGCAAAAGACAATACTATACCCATGGTAGCACTGTTAAACAGGGTTGATCAGATAAATGGACCAATAGCAATTAACAGAGAAAGCACTGTTGAAATCTAGACAGTTACAAAAGCATTTGATCAGAGCTTCAGCCTAATGGATAGAAATCATAGCAGCACTAGCCAACATCTCACTATTAAGCTGAAAGAATTCAGACATCTTTTTCTTTGTAGTGTTCAAAATACGGGTCTTAATTTTGTATCTGGAGTGCATCTCTGAAGTCAAGTCCTTGTAGCGTTAATTTCTGTGCAGATGAAATTACAATGCATGAGAAAACTTTTTTTGTTTATGTATCATTGAATTGGTTCTTGATTCATGTTACATTGGAATGATTTGTTTTGTCTTGTAGAGAATAATTTGAAGGGTCATTTACTAGATTTAAGGGATATTTATAAGGAAGTGACTACTGCGCCATCATTTTGCTGTTGTCTTTAGCGGATGGGCTAGAACAGCAAAGGGACAACCTTTTTTGACAGGAGTGCCATAAATTAGCCTCAGGTATCCAGGTTGTAGCCTTATTGGTCTAGAGAAAAAGGCAATCAGGACTCATAACTAGACCAACAAGATAAATTAGCCTTGCACCCTCCCTGAGTGCCATTCCAATTTCCTTCTCCTGCCTGATCTACTATTCTGCTTGCTGTTCCCTGCCTGTGCACCCTGCTCAATCTGCTGCTCTGTCTTCTGTTCCTTATCTTATCTGCCAATGTGCTGCCATCCCCTTCATAACCTGCAGTATGCTACACAAAGAGGGTGTCTCTGTCAGGGGAACATCACAATGAGCACACACATGCGGTTTGTAGCATGTGCACTGCTAATTTGCAGTGTGGTGGGGTTTTTTAACACCAGGAGATTCTGGGGTTAAAAAACAACAACAACAAGAACAACAACAACACTGCTATAAAAAGTGGTGCAGCACATGCTGCCAGAAACAAAGCATGGCCAGCCAGAGCCATACTCTGGCTGCTGGCCAGGCTCTGAGCAGCTGGCTTGGTGCCACTGCTGCCCCAGAGACCCCCAGGGCCTAAGATAAGGGTGCTGGGGCCAGAACAGGTGCCTCTGTTGCTTGTCCCATCAGACATGCATGCCCCTGGATGTGCATGCTCCTTAGGGCATGCCCAAGTTGGCTACCTCTGTGCTACTGGAAGGGAATTCTGCTAATCGTCTTGCTAATCCTCCTTCAAGTCACAGCTCTGCTAGTGATTTGCTTTAACCTAGTATTTGGTCTAGTCCAAATCCTATTAAAACCAGATGGGGCACTTCCATTGAATGAGCTTTATCAAGTCACCCTGAGATCTTTAAGGGAAGAGGCAAATGTATGAGTGGGAAATAGGAGGAATACTCAATATTATGCCATTCAAATATTCCCTTAACATCTGCAAACCATAGTTTCCATATCTGTTACATAGGAAAACAATGCTTAACCACACTGCAAAGTATTTTGCAAACTACAGATGAGAAGTGTGATACAAGTGCAGTATTTTTAGGACTAGTATTTTATTATTCCCTCTCTTCTGAATTTATAGTCAAGGACCTCCTATTTCTAATTATAGCAAAATCTAAACAGTATGAATAAAACCCCTTTAAAATAATAAACCAGGTTTAAAGGTTTCATTTGGTTACTTAATTTTAGATATGATCTCCTGGTCTTCACAACCTGAGTATCATAAATATCAAAATATCTGGCACATCCATCATAATCTGACATACGGGTGCAATTAAGTTATGAGGTTGCCAGCAGCAATTCAGGCTGGGTGGCAATATTAGACACTGTACAGCCAGGTCTGTAACTGTTTCATTTTTAAACTTGGAGTTCAAACCATTGTGTCAGCATTAATTCAGTCTTGATTACAGCACTGCTTGTACTGTTTTTATTGCCAACTTCACAGTTCTCCTGCTGACCTGAAATATTGGACTCCTACAATTTCAGAATTTTGGGTTCCCTTTGCTATTGTATACCTTGAAGAGCCAAGATATAGCCCTGTGTAGGGGGTGCAGTAAAACAGTGGGCAGTGGCTATTCATACCTTATTGAATTAGGTTCCTGCCAAATGCTACTTATGAATATAGGGTCAGTCAATTGATAGCTGGAAAATTACATTTCCCCAAGCTCTTGTTTGAAATATGTGTTTATTTGAAACCACTCCACAGGCAACCATTCAATCAAATATATTGGAATTGGAGAGTTATGCAAAAACATTGTCATGTTTTGCAAATTAAGTCAGAAAATCTGTCTTTAAAATTGCTTTCCTACAAAAGCAAAGTGATGGAGTTCATTTGTATCAGTACCACTTTGAAACTTGTGTCTAGAGTACAGAGTTGGTTTTGCAAACGAACATTTCTGTTAAAGAAAGATCAAGGAAAGGGTGGAGACACAAGATAAAAGTTCAAATTGAGTTTCCTGTGTCATAATGTAGTGCCACATTTCTAGTGAGATAATTACTGTGCTATCTGGGAGTGTATTCAACTGTTCCTATAAACTGGTGGAAGTTTACCAATTTAGTTTGAGCAGCTGGAAGCCCTACCTGTGGAACCCTGTACAGGCATTTAAGGGGCTAGCTGAATGCTCTGCAGATAGTCTGTGGTACTGACAGCACCCAGCCATGGAAGCTCAAAGCATGAAGGCCAGCATGTTTTGTAGGCTCCCTACTGCCGGAAGATAGGTGGCAGCATCTGAAGGCACAGGTCAGGGCTGACAGACTGTTGGCCCCAAAAAGCCATGGCCCCCTTCCCCAAAACACGTCCTCCCTCCCTCTCAGCAGTCAGGCTGTAGGATGGATATATTTTTTTGGAGTTTAGACCTCTCATTTTTTATTTGTCAGTTTTATTTGCTCTTAGCCTTGTGGCTTTCAATTTTCATGGGTAGCAGCACAGCCTGGGAAGTGTGTTCACATACTGACTTTCTGACAGTTATATCAACTTAACTTTTTAAAAATCAACTTAACTGTCAGACTGTACACATATATGTAGAGCAGAGTTGACTTAAATGCAGAGCAAGATAATACACCTCCAAGGTATATTATCTTAAGTTGCATTAGTTAGCAGGGGGAGGGTTCAAAAGATGGCTGCCAATATATCAAGGAGCTGTACATATGTAAACTGCAACATGGATTCACTTAAATCAACTTAGTTAAGTCGACTTAGTTAAGTTGCTTTATTTTAAATCAACTTAAATGCATGTATGCATTCCTGGATACCAGGCAGTACCTCACCTTGAGTGAAAGTTACTTTCCCCAGTAGCTGGTTCAGCTTCTTCTCCCTGTGGATGGCCAGCTGTAGATAATGGCAATGACCCTCATGTTCTTGTGGTCCTGAGTAGTGTTACTTGCCAACTCAAGAATTTAAGCAGTCAAATAGTCCAGCTACATTGTTTTGTGTCATTTTCTTTTTTTAAACCAAATATGTAAATAAGTAAGTAAAACAGATTTCAGAAGTCCCTTCCAGTTATCTGCCAACCCAGCTATAAGAGTTAAAAATCACTCTATATGTGTAGGACTGGATCTAGCCAGAGGTAATATATTGTTTTTTGTAGGATCATAATAAATCTCAAAGGTATCAGGGTAGGACCAGGGTTTGGAGGGGAGCCAGGAAAGTTCAGAGGGGGGGGAGGGAGAGATGGTTCCTGTTGGTGGTTGCAAAGGAGAGGGAGGATGTCAGTGGCCTTTATTCCTGGAGGGAGCCACGCTGTTTGGCTATGGGAGTGTGGGTCTGACAGTCCTTGCATACCTAAACAGTCTGGCTTCCATCAGAAATGAAGCACACTGACCCCTCTACTACTGACAGGAACTGACCCTTCAGATTGGGTTGATGGGTGGGGGTTGGGGGAGCCCTAGACAGGGGTAGGACAGAGCAGGCTTTGTTTGTGAGGAGGGTGGGTCAGGGGGGCTTTAGGAATGGTGAAGGTGGACCAGCCTGGAACCACTGAGGGGGAGGTAGGAGGTTCTATAAGTGGTGGGGTGGAGGCAGGGGCAGGTGAGATCCCAGGATGGGTGCTGGAAGGTTGTGTTCTCCCTCCAGTTCTGGGAGACGGCTGTACAGCTCCAGATCTGTGGAGAAGGGCTGGGATAATAAGGGTTTACTCTATGTTTGGCCAGAGCAGTGGAGTCCAGTTGAGCCGCAGACTTTCCTGGAGAGGGGCATGGAGCAATGAATGCACTTTGGGCTTCTCCCAGAGAGGTATGACATACACGCATTTGTTTTTCCAGTCCAGGAGATGACTTCTACCTCATGGGATAAAGTTGAAGTTTCTACTAGACTCACCATCTTTCATCTGGCAGAAACTGTTCAAATGTTTTTGCATTTATGGTTTCTACCAATGGAACTGCAATTCAGCAAATAGACATCCTTGTTAGAAATCTCTCAATTTGAGGACTATCTCTATCGTGGTTCATTGATAGGCCTTGAGGTGACATAAGAGTCCATTTCTTGAGCCACAGACCTGTCTTCAGAAGTTGCAGGTATTTCTGCAGGAAAGAGTAGGTCATAAGCTAGGATTTCTCTCTTTTTTATTCATCTGTTCTCTCTTCTCTGCTTCAAAGGCAAAGCACTTCACCTTGGAACAGGCTGCCACTTGGTTGAGGTTCCAGTGCCATTGGAGTCGGTCAATAACCAGTTCCTTCCAGCTCTTGTAAGTCTTCTGTAGTCTGATTAAGTGAATAAATCTTTCATTAAGAAAATAATCAATTACTAGAAGAAAGGGAAATTAACATATCTCAGGACATAAGGATATCACCTTAGATGTTACCTCTGAGTGGCAGGTAAGGTTTGAACAAAGCCCATTGGACAAAGTGAATTGAAAACTCCACTGAAGAACTAACTGCATCATTGCAGTAGGTACTTCAGCACTGTTGTACATATGTTGGACACAATAGTTATGTTACGGGCTTGACAGAATTTCAGTGGCACAGGTAAAAGCCAAATGCTGTAGTAAAAATAGACAGGGCAGGAAAAGATAAATGGGTTAAAGAACTGGGATTCAAGTGAACAGTAAAGTCTAATGGGTGCACTTCTTCTCAAACATTTATCCCCACCTCCTGACAGGTGCCCCACCCCTTGCTCTGCCACTTGGTCACCAACTTTGGACCAGAAATCCTGCCCCATAACATGGTCTGTAAATGGGTTAAAGAACTGGGATTCAAGTGAACAGTAAAGACTAATGGGTGCACTTCTTGTCAAACTTTTATCCCCACCCCCTGACAGGTGCCCTGCCACTTGGCCGCTAACTTGGGACCAAAAGTCTTGCCCCATCACAAGGTCTATAACATCATAAGTCCCACCCTCTGGCTGCCATGTTGGCCTCCGTGATGGTTCCATAATCCCCTGTCACCCTGTCACATGGTCTGTGACATCAGAGGTCCTATGCCTAGGTTGCCATGCTAGCCACCATGTTGGCCCCAGAATCCGCTGCTGCCCCATCACATGCCCTGTGACAGAATTCCCACCCCCTTGTCCATCATGTTGGCCCCAGAGTCCCCTGCCTCCTTGAATGCCCCATGACATTAAAAGTCCCACCTTCCTGACCCCTATATTGAGTGCCATGTTGGTCCCAGAAACCCCTTCTGCTCCATCACATGCCCCTGTGACATCAGAAGGTCTGCCCCTTGACTTGGAAACATGGCTCCTCAGGCTACACAGCCCACCCTGGGACCCCAAATCTTCAGCCCTCCTAGGCTGTGAGGCACAGGCTACTACTTGCCCCACCCCCTCAACTAATTGGTAGGGGGAGTTTCAGGGGCATTGAACTTTCCCCCAAAACAGCACCCAACACATCAAAGCAAATATAGGGGTGGAACCTAGGCTGGAAGTCCCTGGCATGCCTCTATTTCAAATCCTGTTGGGAAACCCTCCAAACCAGGCCCTGTGTTTTCTGAGAACATGCACACAGAAGCAAATATGGATTCTTACATGACACCTGTAATGTAAGACACCTCATTCGTGCTTTACCACAAAGTGTTGGCATCTGCCTGCCAAGAAAACACTACTGAAGTGATAGTTTTGAGGAGGGGGAGATTAAGCAGAGTAGCCCCCTAATCCAGTGGTCACTTGAGATGACAGATGCCCAGATGCCCCGAGTGGATGCTGAGGATTCTGGAAAAGAGGAGTGCCTCATGGTGGACACCAAGGAAGAAGATGAAACAATTACAAGACCCCAGCTCTGTTGCCTGTGGATACCTCTGTGTGTTTTTCCTGCACCACTATAACAAGGGACTATCATAGTTTCATAGTTTCATAGTAGCTAGAGTTGAAAGGGACCTAGGTAGATCATCTAGTCCGACCCCCTGCCTTGGCAGGAAAGAGCACCGGGGTCAGATGACCCCGGCAAGGTGCTCATC
>NW_017728913.1:20533428-20554138 GCF_001723895.1 Crocodylus porosus | reverse complement strand
AAGTTCAGGTCCCCCATGATCACCACATCCTTAGCCCTCACTGCCTCTGTGAGCTGACCTAAGAATTCCTGGTCGAGCTCTTCTCCCTGGTTGGGAGGTCTATAGTAGACTCCCACTGTTAAGTCTCTCTCCCCTGGACTGCCTTTTATCATTTGAACACATTTTAAAATTGTATTCCAGTGATTTAGTACAAAATGACCACATGGTGATGTGGTTTGTAAAAAGAAATACAAGTCTTTCCACGTGACTGGACTTGTTCACTTGCTCAAAACATGTTTCAACATGCCCAGACGTGTGTCTCTTGCAATGACTTCCACAAAAGTGTTATTTAAATAAAGAACCCCACTGTTAGGTTTAAAAAAAGAAATGTCTGTGTGTTTTTCTTTTACCCCATACCACTTTTTAAAAAAACCAACCCAATATGTAGACAAAATTTTGAAGCAGCTAGAATAGTTGATTGCAGGTGTAAAATTTTACATGGTGATCCACTTGCTTTTAGAGACAATCTTTCGTTCCTTTTGTGGTGAGGCTCGTGTTTGCAGCAGATGCTTTCAGGTTTTCCAGATGATCCCAATTTTCAGCACTGCCCATAATAAAAGGTGCTGCATTCAGCTCGGCTATGGCTTTCATAAAGATGCCCCAACCTTTAGGTGTTTCAGAGGTGTAGGTTGTAGGTGTGTTGATCTAAGGACATAGGCAGACAAAGAACCTTATCTGCAAACCTTCAGGTGGACATTTACCAGAAGTGGTGTGAGTCTGAGGGGTCCCCCAGACTACGTTGAGCATGTTAGAACCCTTGATAAGCATTCCTTTGTATATAAACCCCCTTGATCACCCCAAAAAGGAATATGCTTGCGCTGACTCCGTTTGCTGAGCAACACTTTAGCATTTTTTCCTGTATTGCATATGCACGTTAACCAACACTTCCTGAATGGTGGGGTCAGGATTCATTGGCTTTTCTAGAAGTTTTGCCATTCTAGGGGATTCTGTTCTGGCATAAACAGAGTTAATTTCCCTCTGTCTAGGTCATCCTGCTTCGCACGCATCAAGTATTTTTGAAGCACAGTGGCATACCATTTAGCTTTATCATATTTGGCTAAACCCTGGCTTTGGAGAATGTCCCTCAGTTCAGCATCCAATAAGCAGGTTGCCTCAGTTCTGATACCTTCCTGACTAGGCACCAGGTACACTTTTTCCACATATTCCCCACTGCTTTGTCAAAAGTCCCATGATCAGAGGGACAGCAAAACTTAACAGGGGTCCAATAAAAACCTCAGACTCTTTCACCAACTTTTGGTTTTTTTTAAGAGAGAGTTTTTTATTACTTAGGCTTTTTATGATTCCACGTTTCTTTTTCAGCACATGGATTTGGTGGGGTGTCAAAGGGATGTTTCCTTTATAGGTGTTCAGAGCAATTTCTGAAATGGCTGCTACTAAATCATCAGAAGCTGAGCAGAGTATAGTTTTCCTTTGCTGGGGGGAGGACTGAATAAGCAATTTTAAGACAGCTAAATTTCTCTTTGTGCTGTTAGATATGTTCCCCTTCTACAGGTTCAGAAGCTAAAAAAGAGCCCACTGCTACCTCATCTCTTTTTATTTCCACCCATTGCTTTTTTCAAAGTGTAAACTGCTGGCTGGTTAGAAGGGAAAAGCCCAGTGCTTAATCTAAAAGTCTCTGGGGTGGAAGTGTTTAAGTCTATCACCAGATACCCATAAGGTTTTTTAGTGGCCACCTCAAAAGGTTCTAAAAAGAATTGGGTCTTACCTGCGTACATCTGCCTTGCCAGGGATACCACCTGTAACTTATACCTGGGATTTTAAAACAGAACTATGTATTTTGTGTTGAGGGTAATGGCACAACTCTTTTTCCCCTGACAAAAAGCATTCTGAACTATATACATGACGCTAAGATTCCTGTGATGTACGTACTTGGTAAAGGCTTTCTCTATTTCACAGAGGCCATCAAATCATCCACCACAACAATATTTACATTGTTCAGAGGAAACAAGTGATCATCATTAAGACTGTCCAGCAGTCCCTCCACGAATTTGATAAAAGGATATTTACAAAGAAATTCTTTATATAAAGGTTGCCAACAGCTATAGCACCACGTGATATTCTCAGGCATAACGGACAACAATCTATCAGCATTATCCAGAAGGTTTTTATAAAGTAACTTTTACCACAGTTGCTAGGCCCTGTAAGAATCACAGAAAGGGGATATTTCCAGCACATATCCATGATCAAAAACTGTAGAGTGGGCTGATAAAAATGACTGTGCGTACTTGTCAGGAACAACTTTCTGCATTTTCTTAAGTCTTGGTGTCTTCTTTTTTCCTGACAATAGAGAGCTGTTGTACTGCAATATGTTTAGGGGTGTCCACATTGGGGTTTGCTCTGTAATCTAGAATGAGATCTCTCAAGCTCTCAAAGTTGACCTTTCCATAGTTGGGCAAATTCAGGATAATCTGTTGACCTTCAGGCAGGCCTTTCCTCCTCACAATTTGTACCCATAGGTTTTTGGGCCTGCTCATGAATGATTGGTGCCTCCCACAACTGGGGGGCACCATGGCGGTTAGCTGTGAGCAGGGACTGGTGTTGGTGCTGGTAAGCAGGGACTGCCTACAGCTGCTGCCCATGGTGTCAGCACCAGGAGGGGGTGGCAGGAGAGTGGAGAGTGGTGGGTGGTGAGCAGGGACCACCCATAGACACCAGTGGTTATGTCAGCAGTGGGGGGGGGGGACGGTGACTACCCACAGAAGCCAGTGGTGGCTTCAGCAGTGGCCAATCTCAGGAGGGCTTGCCCCCCTACGCATTGCCTGTGGGCCTGCTGACACAAACTCTGATGTGTTCATCTGATGGGATCTCACCTGTGAGCTCATCTAAGTAATCACCTAGCAGAGGGTTCCAGTCTCCCTCATAGCTCACAAATACCACAGAGTCTGTCATGGTGCAAACACTGACCTTGCAACCTGCCTAGCAGCTCATAGAGCTCTACGTGCACATAAGCAGAGGGGAAACAGGCTATAAGGACGTTAGTGTTACCCGAGAGCATGTATTGCTCTTTGGCATGCTTCCAAGATATGCAGACTGTCTCATCATCAATAAAGTCACAAAAAGAAATGTGATAAGCAGAAGAAAAAAGATAGCCACAGAGTACTTTGGGGTCTCTCACAATGACGGTGTTGGGGAGATATGTCTCTGGCTGAATTTGCCCCACAAAGAATTTAGAAACAATTTTGCTATTTGTCGCTTTGCAGGGTTGAGTTTAATATGCCCTGGGTGTAAAGTCACACCTTCCTTCTGTTTGACATCGGAAACATATTTGTTTTTTCTTTATCAGTATACGAGGTGGGGTACCCCAAGTCTTCCTGTTTCTGTCAGAGGTGCAGACCCTGTTTTATGTATTCCAAAAACAGGGTGTTAGTGGTTTTGGGAAACTGCCAGACTTTATAGATTTTAGCCACATTGTACTCCTTTTCAACAGCTTTGTTCCATTTTGGTGTGCGCCAATTGCACAAGAGGGACCTCGCCTCACCAGTGTGGGTGCAATTTGGCTGTCTTGTTTCCATGCAGATGTGGCACAGAGGGAACATAAGTTTCCCCTTCACTCTGATGGGCAGCACATGAAAAAAAAAAGGCCCTTGGAGGGTGCAATTTTACCTTGGCCAATCCAAAATAGTTCAATAGGGGGCTGAAATTGTCACAAATGATCTCAAGATGTCCAACAAGTTATTCCTTTGGTTTGTTTACAAAGGGATAGAGGCTAGGAAAATCAAAATAGTGTGTTTGTTCACCAGGGTTAATTTTGTAATATAGACAGATGGCATTAGTTCTTTCCCCAGAGGGAGCATCCATAGGCAGCAGAGAAGGGGGCAACCGGATTCTGCTTAAGAACTATGATTTCTAGGGCTGTGCAAAATTTCGGCAGCCATTTCATTTCAGAGATGTTTTGGCCCATTTTGGCACCTAAAACACTGAATCTGAAATGAAATGGCAGACTCTGAAACATCTACAATCGCAGCCTTCCTTTTTAAGTGCCAGGAGGCTGGGACCAGGCAGGGGATGAAGCCAGGCAGGACAGCCATGGAGGTTTCTCCCATAGTTCCCCGCACTGGAGCAGAGGCAGGCATAGCTGGAGGAGCCACAAAGCCTGCTCCCCCGCAACATGGCTGCCCTGCCCAGCCCCAGCCTCCTGGCACTTCAAAAAAAACGAAAGCAGAATTTGGGTCTTCAGCAAAAAAGATGTGGAGAAGCTCGAGAGTGTACAGAGAAGAGCCACGCGCATGATCAGAGGTCAGGGAAACAGACCTTATGATGAAAGGCTGAAAGCCATGGGACTCTTCAGCCTGCAAAAGCACAGGCTCAGGGGTGATCTGGTGGCCACCTGTAAGTTTATTAGGGGTAACCACCAGTACCTGGGGGAACATCCATTCACCAGAGTGCCCCAAGGGATGACAAAGTCGAATGGTCACAAACTCCTCCATGACCATTTCTGGCTGGACATAAGGAAGAATTTCTTTACTGTCCAAACCCCCAAGGTTTGGACTGGACTGCCACCGGAGGTGTTTCAAGCACCTACTTTTAACACCTTCAAGAGACAATTGGATGTTTATCTTGCTGGGATCCTATGATCCCTGCTGACTTCCTGCCCCTAGGGCAGGGGGCTGGACTCGATGGTCTTCCACAGTCCCTTCCAGCCCTAATGTTTATGAAATCTATGACTATGGTTTATAATCACCACACCTTGAGCTAAATGTTTCTCAGTGAAGCACAGACAATCTATCAACTACCCCCATGCAATAATGACATTTAGAAAACATTTCTTACACAGCTCAGTACAAGTACCTGAGTTGTCCTGTTTATAGCTTCATCTGTCAAATCCACACACTCATGGCTTCCTTATACTGGTGAAGCTAGGAGACAGCTTATGCAGTCTTCAAAAAGTTTCTTTCTCAAGCAATATGCCAAAAAAACAAACATGAATAAAAGATTTCATGAGGCTTTTACATTCCTGCCATGAAACAAGGCTATTCATTCAATCCCTAGTTGTCTTCTAAAGGCTGCAGCATCTTTTTCTTCATATGAAGCACCAAGCCTCTGTTTATCACAAAAATAGTTTCTCTTTTCTAATACAAGGGTTACAAATCTGTTGATGCGCTGTCTGTCTGGTGTCATTAGAATTGTTTCATCAAGCTGCAGAGAAATTTCAAAGGAAAAACTCTAGTTAACTACTGTTTAAAGTGTTCATAGCTAATTCCTTCCCTACCAGGGTCCCCTCAAACCCCTACCACCAACTCCCCTAAGGGCTCCCCTACCCACGGATCAAATCTCTCACCAGTGCCTCTGCTCCCTCAGAGACATCTTCTCTCTCAGAATCCAGCACATCTTCTCCAGAATCCTGAGCATCTGCTCTGGGTGTCTGGGCATCAGGCATCTCAAACAATCCTTGAATTAGGGAGTTACTCTCCTTAATCTCTTCCTCCTCAGAACTATTGCTATGGTAGCATTTTTTCAGAAGGCAGATGCCATCCCTTTGTGGTAAAGCATGAATGAGGGACCTTACAGGGGTCATGTAAGAATCCATGTTTGCTTCTGTCTGTATTAGCATGGTCTCAGAAAGCACAGGGCCTGGTTTGGAGGGTTTCCCAACAGGACTTGGAAAAGAGGTAGGCCAGGGACTTCCAGCCTAGGTCCCACCCCTATATTTGCTCTGATTGGTTCAGCATCATTCTGGGGGGAGGTCTAATGCCCTGGAAACCCCCTTCTCCTTCTTGAGGAGCAGGGCAAGTTGTTAGAAGGGTCACAACCCCTCACTACCTGATAGCCTATGCCTGTGCCTCGCAGCTTAGGGGGCTGAACTTCTGCAGCTTGAGGGGGTGGTGTTTCCCAGTCAAGAGGCAGACCTTCTGATGTCACAGGGACACGTGATGGGGCAGCAGGAGTTTCTGGGACCAAGATGGTGCCCAACATGGTAGCCAGGAGGGTGGGACTTCTGATGTCATTGTCATGTGATGAGGCAGGGGATTTAAGGGCCAACATGGTAGACGGTAGGGGGGACTTCTGATGTCACGGGGCTCAACATGGGGACTTCTGATGTCACTAGGATCAACATGGTGGCCGACACAACAGCCAGCATGGTGGCCTGGAAGTGGGACTTCTGATGTCACACACCATGTCATGGGGTGGCAGGGAATTATGGGACCATTAAGTAAGTCTAATTCTTCAGTTTCTCCACAAAATGGGGAAAAAAATCCTGAAATTCAACCACCAACAAAAAAAAAGACACAGGCTCTTTATTCCATGTACCAAAGTCCCAAAAGAATAAATTCATTGTAATAAATAAGTGAGGTAATGTAAAAATTAATGCACTGTGGTAAGTGTTGGAAGACACAATCCTTACGGCAAAAGAAAGGGAGATGGGCCTAGAAAAGAGTCACACGGTCTCAGCTTCCAGAAGGCATGATCTCATGAGATAAGGGCTAGATACGATGTCATAGATGAGAACAGGTTGTAACTTGTTATTACATATACACTCTTTTTCTTTCCTTTGTAATCTAAATTTTCTGCTAATTTTGCTAAAATATGAATTTGGTAAACATTCCTTTGTTTTGTATTCATGTGTTTCTTCTACTGTATTGGGCCTTATTGCAGCCTTATAAATAATGTAACATAAATGCAAATATTTTTACTTGATTGTGTTTCAAGGGTGTTGACTTTTGGCACAGTTCTTGAAGGCTTGTTACCAAGCACATTTGATGTAGGCGGGTCTGTTTGTTCTCACTACTTGGAGTAAGCAAGAGATTTTTTAAATACAGCTCCAAGCTGAAATCCTGGCCTCTTTAAGGTCACTGAAAAATTCATATGGACAGGCTATCACTTACCCTTATCACCACCGTGTTAACTAGAATATTTTTCAAATGAAAAACTGAGGTGCAAAGAAATCTAGTGATTTGCTCAAGATCACACAATACATGTGTGGAAAAGCCAGGAATTTAAGCTAATTTCTTAGTCCCAATTCAATATGTGAAGTATTCTTTGCCTTTTAGTAATAAACACCATTAATAAGCACATGTACCAGGGCAATGAGTATAGTATAGGAAATTACTATTACCAACTCTATACCAGAATTTCTGGACCCATTTCCCAAACACTAAAAACTTATGTATTGTTGTAACTCTGTCATTCTCCTTTAGCCTTAACCTCCTGTAGCAGGCTTGCCTTCTGGAGCTTGGGTTGAGTTCCAGGCTTGAAATCTGGCTGTTTTGGTTGGTAGAGCTCATCCCCCCAATCAGGAAGCAACAAGAGGAGTTCAGCCACGCCCCTTTCCTGAAGGGAGGGGGAGAGGAGTTCCCGTTCCCCCCACCGTGGACCTCATTGAAGACTGCAACACTCAGGTCCAAATTACTTCGGGGTGGAGCCCTGGAGCACATAAAAGGAGCTGTGTGCCCAGCATGAGGGAACCACATCCAGGAACGAGAAGAGAGAAGAGCGGGGCTTAGAAGAGCTGAGGAAAGCTGCTCAGCAGGGCAAAGCTGTAGCCCAGAAGTGCCCCTGAAGACTTCTATCAGTGGGGAACGGCAGACGGCTCCAGCAGCTAGGCTGTCTGTGTGCAGCACGGCACATGGCATCCAGAATTTGGGAGCTGCGTGAGGCAGCTCAGGTCTGCAACCTCTGGTGTGCAGCTAGAGACATGGTGCACAGTCTGGTGCACAGAGTAGGACCTTTGGAGTACGTGAGCAGCTCAGGTCCTCAACCCCCGGAACAAGGCTGGGAGCTCAGTGCAGAAGGTGCTGCATGGCGGGTCTAGAAGTGGACCAAGCCTAGTGCTACACGAGGCAGCCCAGGCCTCCAACCCATAGCAAAAGGTTGAGTCCAGAGAGCCAGATAGTGATCAGGCTACTGAGCCAGCCGACAGGGCTAAGCCAGAGGCCCCAGAAGCCCTGCATAGCGGACCCCTGTTCCAAGGGACAGCAACCCCACTGCAGGTGAGAGAGCAGCCTGGCGCAGAGGACAAGGACCACCCTCCAGGCCTGGGAGCCATGAGTTGCAGGGAAAAGAGGATTCCCACAAGGGAGGGGAGTCCCCACCCTGGTTAATTAAGGGCTCCTGAAAGGGGAGGTCCCACTGAGGGAGCCCCTCTAAAGTTACCAGCTTCTTTGTAGGGCTTGGGAAAAGCCCAAGGACATTGGGGTTTCCCCTTGGGATTGAGTTTATTTTGGGGGTTTATCTGTTTCAGATCAAATACTTACCTGTATCTGGAGCACTGGTATAAGGTTTTATGTCATTTATCCAGAAGGTATTGTTTATGTTACTTGTTTAGATATCTTATAAATATATATATATATATACACATTGTACATATGGTTTATATCCATGTTCCTTTCCCTTTTGATAAGTTAATGGAACTTAACTATATACACATTTATTTACCTGACTGTCCAGGCCTGGTTCTATAGGGATGGAGGGAAACTGAGCGGTTTGCAGTTCCTACCCCACAGCACACCTGCCAGCTAACAATCCCCTTCAATTGGAGAAGGGGAGTATAAACCCAAGTTACCCAGGCTACATTTCTTTTAAACTTTTTTTATTTTAACATCTAAATGCCCAACTAACTTTGACTGAAAACTATTCATGTGTTTTTGTTTTCTGTTTTTTTGGTTTTTGATGTGTTTTTTGGGGGGTGAGAGGTTCCAGTATATTCAAATAATATTTTAACTTCATACTTTTCTGTTGGAATAAAATATATTTAAAAACACAATAAAATTGTGATGCAGCCAGATCATTAGCAAACTATCCATTAAAATATCTGAAAGAAGACAGAAGCTGAGAAACAAGACAAAGGAAACTGGTATTTGAATATTTCTTTGAATGACTGTATGACTAGTCCATCACAGTTCATTATTTATAGGTCATTTTCCTGTCAGCTATAGGATTTCTGGCCTTAATCATGTGCGTCAACAACACACACTTCCGAATAAAAACTTCCAACATGATGCAGATAATTCTGAATGGGACAATAGATGCATTTCACCATGCTTTCCCCACCTTTTTTCTCTGATTAGGCCAAACTATTTCCTGTTAACTCCTTGGTATTGACTACCTCTTGTTAGACTCAAAGTGCCCCTCAGATAATTCCAGCTCCTTGCTTTCATTCATTTAAAGAAAAATAATAGAGCATTTCTTCTGTTGCAAAGAACTCAGAAAAACTGCAAGATGTTAGAATGACTTTAACACTGTCTATTCCTATTTGAAATTTCTAGGTTTATCTTGTGAATTGCGTGTAGGTGTTTCTATACTTAACAGTGCTAATATTGTGTAGCATCTTTAAAAAAATTTCCAGGCACCCTGGTTGAGAATCACTTAAGTATAGGTAAGAAGAACTGGTAGAATAAAACTGTGTGAAAAAGAAGGCCAATTCTTCTATCAAAGAAGAAAATGTACATTTTTAACATGAGGTCCAGAGTGAGAGCCTATGCATTTTTCCTCTTCCATCAGTTCTGTAAGAGAAAGGAAATGTATAAGAATCACACCAGTATCGCTGGATTATACAATGCACTCTCAGAGACAGATCCAGGAAACATGCAGCAATGCAATTACATCCTTCAACCCTTTGACTGCTGCTCCACAAAGTTTAAAATCAACAGCCTTGGAAGGGCAGTAGTATTTCTACACACTAATGAGAGGTTCAGTTGACTTCATTGCTCATAATCATCTCCCTGATTCCTGCTAATATCTCTCCACCCTATAGGTATCAACAACTCTCTTATCTTTTTTAATGGTCTTGATGTCCCACTATTCAAACTGTCCTTTATTCTGCAATTGTGCTGTCTGTTAGCCATTCCAGGTAATGTCTCTCTTCCATTTCATAACCCTGCAGACTGTTTCTAGACCTAGCCAAAAACTTTAACTCAGGTTGTAGCAAAACCCCGTGTTTTTTTTCTTTTAAAATGCATTCCCTCCCCTTCCACAACCATTTCTGGCTTTTTCTCTCCCTCTCTATTCCCTATAGTTAAGTATAAGTGAGCTAAGATATAGGATAAGCCTCAGCATTTTATTTTGGTAGTAAGTTGCATTTGTTTTGTTTTTTCTCCTTCTTTACATTGCATAATTATTATGTTTATATTGATTTTTACTGTTTTACTGGTACTATATGATTTAGGCCTACATATGTAAGTTAGCATAAGTCATGTCAAGTTTCCATTTTGTTTGTCAACTCTCCATCTTGTTCCCCATGCCCGGTTGTATAACCCATGACTCACACCTACCCTCCTATGTAACTTGGTTACTGAATGAATGGGGGTGCCTGAGAGACAATGAGTGTCTAAAAATAGCTCCCTCTGAATGACCAAACCATCAACACCAATACCTGGACCAATGACCCAGCCCTTGGAACCACCCTCAGCATTCAAGAAACAAAAGATGAGGCAAGTGTCTCCTGATTAGATTCAGATTTGGAGATTTGACCACCAAATTGGGCCAAATCTCTGCCAAACTGAATCAGCGACCGAAGCTTCACACAGCCCCACTGCCTAACTGTAAGCCAGCTCACCTCCTTTCTTTACAGAGCAGGGAGCCAAAACTCCCAGTGATATTTAACTATGTATATTGTTAATGATAAAAAATAATATAAAACTAATAACAATAAACTTGCAAACATATATCTATAGGCATACACACACACACACACATATACATAAGTTATTTACAAATATAGGTTTACACGGGCAATAGCACTTTCAACCCTGAACTCTGGCACAGGTCTATCCCCTGTGGCCTTCTGATTAGACTGCAGTCACTGCCCCTTGATGGAGCCCTCTAGCATCAGGCAAAGGAGCACTTAAGGATAAAACACAGGTTAATTAACAATTCAAGAAAAGGAATAACTAGCAGTGATGGGATAATAATTGAACATACACAATCAGATGACATCAGTAGAGTCACCAGCACATATATAGATAACCAATACAATCAATTCAAATATAAAGAGTTTACAATCCTGTCATATAGCAACAATAGGGATGCAATACAGCAAAAGCTCTGTTATCTGGCATCCCCTGGGAATGGATGCTGGTTAATCAAATATGTACCATCCGGTGCGCTCCCTGGCATCAGTGTGCCAGGGGACAAGGAGGGAGGCCCCACGCAGGCTTCTTTTCCCTGGGCTGTGGGCTGAACAAGTGAAGAAGAATGAAGTGGAGAAAAAGAACTTGGCTTGTGGCGGCAAAACTGGAAGTGGGGCTTCCAGTTTCGCTTTTACCGCATTCCTCAGATGCCAATTGGTGGAGCTTTCTGGTTGATGAAGTGCCAGATAACACGGCTTTTGCTGTAGTATAATCAAAACCCCAATGGCATAAATAAGCAGACCACAACTATTGGCACATCAGCTTTGCCCTAAGAAGAAATGCCAATCCAGGGAAAAATCCCATTTTACCAAATAGACCACCATTACCCTCTCCCAGGTTGCTCAACTAGGAGGGGCCCCTAACCATGACATCACCCTTAACAAACAGGAACGCTAGACTCCCTTCAGTGCTCAGATATGGATCATCCCCACTCCTCAGGCACTTTTCTTTGATCCCCCACCATGAGAAGGCCCCTCCTCCCCTATGGAAATCCCCTTTCTGGGTAACTCACAACTCCCAGCATCCTCCCTTGTTAGGGTGGTCAACCCATTGAGTAACTGCTTGCAGCAGGAAGACCTGAGCTGCCTGATGCAGCCACCAGGGCCTATCAGCCTTCTCTTAGCCCGCCATGCACCGCAATGTGTACTGGGATCCATGCTGTCTCATGCAGGTGCAGCGAGCTATCAGCTCTAGGGCCCTGTGCACTGATCTGTGCACTGATGGCCTAGCTCTTGCCTTGTGCAGGGTTGTGGACCTGCACTGCCTCATCTAGCCACAGCAACCCATTAGCTCTAGGGGCCTGTGCGCTGATCCATGCACCAATGGCCTAGCTTCTGCCTTGTGCAGTGTTGGAGATCTGTGCACCCTTGTGCAGCTGCTGCAATCCTTCCAGATCTCCACCAGCCCCGTGCACCACTCTGCGGGCTCTTGGCTCATGCAGGGTTAGAGACACATGCTGCCTTGTGCAGCCACTGGGGTCCCATCCACTCCCATTTTCTCCATGCACCAAGCTGTGCACTGTTGCTCCTGTTTCATGCCGGGTTGGAGACCCACACTGCCTTGTGCAGCCACTGAGGTCCCGTCCACTTCTGGACTGCCATGTATTGATCTGTGCACCATCACTGCAGCTCCCTCCATGGTGGGGCAGGGATGCAGCTGCTTGCTGCTCCCCATTCAGCAAAGGTATCTTCAGGGCATTTCTGGGGCAACTGCTCTGCCCCACTAGTCAGCTCCATCAGCCCTTCTCAGCCCTTTTTCATCGTCCCTTGTTGAAGCTACCCAGGTGCTCAGCCCACAGGCTTTTTTTTCTTCTGGAGGCTCCACTCCCAGATTGGGAATGGACCAATCAGGAAGCTCAATCGCTTAATTCCCTTTCAGGTCCTCTCTCTCACTGTGGCTCTGGGTCATGGTGGGGCTGCCTTATTTCTGCTTTGCCATGATTGGTTGAGAAAAGAAACTGCCTTCATCTATGGGAGCCTGAGTCCTTCAGGCTCAAGGTAACAATCCGGGCTGCTGGTGAGACCACCAGCCAGCCTGCCACACATTATATGTGATGATGTGCCACATGATCTGTACTGCCTTTTTCAAAATCCTGGATCTGCCAATGTGTACATTTGATTAGCACATTTATGAAAGGGTCTGCAGGATCAAGCTCTTTCTGTGCATGTGAAACTATTGGTTGCCTATATGCATTTACATATATAATGCCCTTTCCTTACAAATGACTAACAGCTTCCATCATTTCATTTAAAACCCCAGAGGTTACAGGAGCATAAACACTGCAAACTGCCTAAGAAACAGGTGTCTGTTTAAACCAAATGCTATCATCAGAAAGAATTACATTTCTTGAATTTAATTTCTATGAGCAAGTTTAGCCAACAAGATAGCTAGGCATTATGGCCATTAAAAGCAGGGGCCATAGTGAAACTGTTGGCAAGCCTTTAACACCCTACAGACCAGTAACTGTCTGTAACAATCTTAGAGTAATGCTTAACTTGCTGGTTGTCTAAGAGTGTTGCAACACGCATTAGAATATGTACCTACAGTACAGACTTTTGCTGACATACAGCTGTGATACCTAACGGAATAGCTTTTCCATCAGAAGCCCCTACTGCAGACACAGTTATACTGGCAAAACTGAACCTTTAACTGGAAAGGCGTGTTTGGATTTGGGTTTGGAGTTTGGGTTTGGTTTTACTTGCAGGCACTGGTTTTACTATGCCAAAAAAAAAAAAAAAAAAGGTTATGTTATACCAGTAGGAGTGCTGTGCTGGTATAACATACCAAGATTTCTATCTGCAAAGTGCTCCTAGTGAGGATACCTCCCCAGTCTCTTTGGCTAGGCACAGACATTATATTTTTACTGATCTAAGTGACTGGAAACCAGTCTAAACCTGTAACAGAACAGGAGCTCAGTGCACATATACTGGTCTAAAAATGGCCGAACCCAGTCTATAGACCTGAATGGATGTGCCCTCACTACCAGGTCTTCCCTCAATTCAAGTTAGGTCACTGTCCGCCACCATCCTAGGCTCCCTTGCAGCTCCTTGCTAGCCCCCGCTAACAAATTAGCAGTGGTCCCATGCTTAGCTGCTCCTGCCTAGCACCCAGCAGGCTCAACCCCCAAACTGTCACAGAACTGAGTCAGCACAGACCCTTTCTAGCACAGACCCCTTCCCTAGCCCTGCCTCCTGCCACTGGCCAGCTGTCAGCTGTAGGCAGGCAGTGCAGAGACAGGGGTGGGGGGTTAAGGAGGCAGCTGTGTCCCTGATTAACCCCATCATAAAAAAACCCAGACAGAACTGATATTGAGGCCAAGAGAAACCCTGCAAGTGGGCACAGTATCAAGGAACCTGACTGAGCTGCCAGGCATAGGCAAGCATTCCCCTCTCCCTCTGCCACATCAGCTGTCAGCCCAGGGAGCCTGTGGGGCCTGCTGGGCAGTCTGCAGGAGTGCCCCTAAACGGCTGGCCTCTGCCAGTGTGGGCGCAACAGGCGAGCATGTGTTCTGCTTGCTACCAATCTAACCTATGCCACTTATAGAAAACTACATAACTTAGATTGATTCTGCCTTGGGCTTTTGAGTGTCTGTACTTAGCCTTTGTCAGAATAGATAGGTCAGTCTGTGCTGAAGAGAATCTGTTCTGCAAGGCAGGTCTAAAAGCTGCTTGTGATTTTCCTTTTTCAAGCCTTCCCCTCCAAAGCAGCAAATGCTTACTTTGTTGTACTACCTTGATATTGAACATCAGAAATGCTGATGAGAAACTTGAACTTATGTGCATGTATCTGTCTCCCTACACGTCAGCTTTATTTTAAGCACATATATATGTGGTAAGCTTTGAAAGCTTAGTAACTGTTGAAATCCGACAGGCCTGAAGGAAACTTCGCAGTCAAATACTCAAACAGAATTGTTTTACATAAATAAATGACAGAAATTTAAGCACAGTTTATTCAGGAGAAGGGTTTGACCACACAAGCACTTGAACATAACAATAGATAAATGTTTATTTTAAAAGATTTATTTGGCTTCAGTAATTATTGAAAGAAATCTTGATAGCTTCATAAAAAATAATCGTGTAGATGTTGTATTAACCATTTCCTTTGGAAAAAATGTATTAGCTATAGAAAGTCTTTAAGTGAAAAGAAAGATGTGTACAATGTTGACTTCAGCTTTATTAATTTATTAAGTTGCAGTTTAAGACCAGGCTTTTTCCTTTATCCTTTTATCAAGTTGTGAATGGTTTTAAGATAGGAAGTGGTGATTCAGAATAAGAGCAGATTTACCTGCCAAGTATAGGACTGAACTGATGCAGCTCTGTAACTGCTTACAAACACGCTACAAAATTCAAACATGGATATGTGTTAAGAAAAAGCAATATATCATAATCAAGAACAGCAGTTTAAATGATTAAACAGTTTTCCCTTTGGAGCTGTATGATTAGAACTCATTCTAAACCCTGATCAACTTGGTGAATAATGCCAATTACTCTTCACTCAAAGATAATAAATTGTTTCCAATTGATGTCAAATTAAGGTCTAAAGTTAGAGATGACATCTCCAGTTCCTGAATACAGTGTTAATCCTCAAAGCAAGCAAGAAAGAATAACAGGATGTAGTATGCTGTTCATAAAGTGAGCTTTCCATCTAATTCTTCTGCTGTATTTCCCCGCTATTCAGGAGTGCTGGCAGAGGAAAACACTGTTTATTCACTGACTTCCATACTAAGGCCCTGCTTCAGGAAAGCATTCACATTCAGAAATCCACTTAAAAGCATGCGCTCTAAGCATATGATCAAATCCCATTTGGCTTAAGTGTATATTTAAATGCTTACTTGAATCAGACCTAAAAGACTAAAACTTGTCCGGCCTGCCCTTCTCACAAATTAGAACCCTCCCCTTTGTCTACCAAAATAGTCAATAGCAACAGCGCTGATGTTCAGTTTCTATGTTCCCTATCTGCCCTAGTGTGGGCATTAAAAACTAACACTATGGGCTTGTGAGAACATATACACACCAGTGGTTGTTGTTACAAGAACGTAGTTCTGGGATTCATAACACTAAAGGGGAATAACACTAGAGAGAAAAACTCACATTTTTATGGAGTTCTCTACTACTTTTAACAAAATAAATATTTGCACTCATAGATTGTTTAATACTAAATTTTAGGTTTAAACTAAGTTGATAATTCTCCTTTAAATATGAAGGAAACAGAAAATAAAACCATTCACAGGATCTCATGGAATAGAACTGTTACTGATTCTTAATTCGGATATTTAAAAATATTAATTTAGAAAAGATAAACCTAAATTTAAAATATTTAACTCACATTTAGAAAGGTTTAAAAGCCCAGCTTGAGCCAAGAGCTAATGTTTTGATCTAGTCACAACTGAAAGGTTTACAGCCTACTTGGATTTACTAATGATGATAGTGAGTCTGTTATATTCTGGATCAAAGCCAGGTTATGTTTTTTTAACAACTGA
The DNA here is from genome assembly GCF_001723895.1 of Crocodylus porosus. Classification (NCBI taxonomy): domain Eukaryota; kingdom Metazoa; phylum Chordata; order Crocodylia; family Crocodylidae; genus Crocodylus; species Crocodylus porosus. The sequence goes on along the minus strand of NW_017728913.1, from coordinate 20,538,034 downwards.
TTTTTTCATAACAAAGACTTTCTCCATCTAGGGGGAGAAAAAGGATTGTATACATTAGTGTCACTTTCAAGGACATATATACAAGGTTATATTGTTGTAGAGAAAAGTAATAACATAAGTAAAGCCATCAAAGTTAAACAGTAGTGGAGATCCAGTATGAAGTCATTCATTACAATTTCCTGAAGTCCTTGCTACCACACATAAAGCAAACTACAAATATGGACCATGGCTGTAACACAAACACTTCTCAGTGGGCAAGTCTACATGAGATGCTCACTGTGGATCTGCCTAAGTAGCTCTGCAGTAAAGTCTCTGTGTCTATATGTGCAGCTCTATTAGACTGCAGTAAACTGATTAGATCCCCTCTAGGTTAGTACTTGAAAATACAAATACTGTCGTGCGATGGAGTTTTTTGCTGTGCACAGGGCTGATGGGACTGCCTGTTAGCCCCGCACTGAAGCACCTTTGTGCCCCAGCCAGCCCCTCATAAGCCAAAGTTTATTGTTTTACATTAATTTCACATATAAACATGCCTGGTTATATGAATTGGACTTAATTGGCCTCATTAACGTTTATGAGCAAAACTCAACCCTAACATAAGTGGTAAGTTGCAAGAATTTCAAATGGAAATGCATATTTTCATACCAAAATGGAGTTATACAGATCTGAAAAAAGATTTGCGCCTATGAATCAAAATGGTCACAATGGGGACTTTGGCTAAGTTAGGCGGGAAGGGACTTGGACCTATGAATGGCCCTGAGCTGAAGGCATTTTCCAAAAATATTAACATTGCTACTTCTTCAGTGATAATCCTGATATAAATAAAAAAAGATAACAAGGCTGCTTCTTACTTCAGTGTTTCCCCAGTTTTTCACAATGAAAATTTGCTACTTGGTAGCTGCCAACTAAATTTTATTTTGTTAAACAATAATTTTCTTCTAAAAAAATACATACCATATTTTAAAACTAAATCCAGGGTCCTGGTCTGTGTCAAATTGTATTTTGTAACAGAAGCACAATCACAATTCCTGGCAATTTCTGGAAACAGCAATAGGATACCGTCCTTGAAGAAGGATAGGAAACATATCCTTTCACTACTGAAAAACTGACATTTTAAGTCCTTCATTCAGTACTTAAGGTAGGTAAACTGGGCATTTGGGTTGTGAGCTACATGCAGATAAATAATTCACTCTCATATAATAATTCAAGGACGCTATAGGGAGAAGAAGATGGTACCGATACTGCCTGGGAACAGGCAGGAGCTGGGAAAGGAAAAGAGAGCTCCCTGGGAGCCGCATTTCCAGAGTTACTGCTCTGTGAAGTTAGAGCAGCCCTGGAAGGAGGAAGAGACAGTGAAGGACCTGGATGAAGAAAAAAGGAATGACGCCACATGGCAAGGAACCCGGGAAGATGGGTGGGAAGGCTGCAGCAGCAGTGAACCCACACCCAGCTGGCCGAGGGGCTTGGAAGAATTACTCTAAGCCCAGAAGCTGAAGATGCACCACTGGGAACATGGCGCCAGATCAGGGACAACTTGAAAGAGAGTGAAGGGTAGTCAGGAGAAGTCAGCTGAACCCCTTCAGAAACAGGTAAACAACTTTTCCTTTTAATTTCTGTGGCTTAAAGGGCGAGCCAAGCTGATGACTACAGAGAACTACAGGTTCTAGAGAGTGAACCTCTGACGTAGTTAGTCAGGTTAAAGGTGGAAGAATGCCCTCTGCATGATTTGTATATCCCTAAGAGAGGGTTGGCTTGAGCAACCACAGCCAAGAATGGGCTTCTACTCATTTAGTTGTATATACTTATTTATTTTTCATATTTTATTCCTATTTATTTTTCCTATTTTTGATAAAGACTGGACATTGTACTTACCTGAGGCTGATCAAGCTGTCTGTTAGCATTTGGAGATGTACATTCGTTACTCTAAGCAGGGAGAGATCCAAGGTACCTAGAGGGCAAAAGAAAAATAATTTAATCAACAAAAGAGAATTAATAAAGAGAGAGAGCACTGTGAGTTTTAATAATAAGAGCTGCAGAATTTTCAGTGTCACTGAGTTGTGTTACAAGACAGTTTGAAGATACAAGAGAAAACAACGTTGGTCCTTAGTGGTGTTTAAAATTCAACCCTCCCAATATAAATCCTTTTACATCAAGATGTGGCAGGGAAGAGTTGGTATCACCAGTAAGATAACCCTCTAACTGAATGTTTTTTGTTACTTGAGACCTAATCTTGAAGGCTGTGGCTAGCTATACCTTTGAAAAATTAGTCTGACAACCACACAGGTGCTTTATTGAGTTGGTGTAATAAAAGATATCAGATTTACTCAAAGAACCTTGTCTGCCTGTGTCCTTAGACCAACATGGTTACAACTTACACCCCTGTCACTCTCATATAAGTAGTTCTATCCATTTCAGGAGATTATTTTAATAGAGATGGCATAATCAGACTTAAAGACATCAAACCTGCAGGCACAATGGGATTGCTTTCCTGTGTAAAATGTGTTGGCAGTATTGGAGTCTATGACTGTAAATATTCATTCTAACATCCTTATCGCTCTTGCCTTGCTTTTCTCCGATTACGCTTCCCTCTGATCTTCTATATGCCGGAATGCAGAGAGCAAGGTATCAAGAGGTAGCAAGGTTGCATAGGATAGATACAGGCAAAATTGATACAGAAATGAAAAGACTGAAATATAAGTAAAGCCATGAACCTGATGAAGCAAGCTGTGGCAACACTCTGTTCTACCCTACATCCATTGTCAAGCTGATAGCTGGAATCAAAGAAAAAGAAAAATTTCTGATTTTCTACACTAGTTCCAGTGTAGGTCTCTGCCTAACTTTCCAACAGATAAATTTATATAGGTTTACTAGCTACAGCTTAACACTTGAACATTTATATAAAAGTGGCTTTTGCTTTTCCTCAAAGGAATAGTGTTTGAGCCATCAGTCAAACTCATGTGAAAATGGCATTTCAATAACACTTCTATTAATGAGCTTTGGTCCTACAAGTTGTAATATGGCATAGCACAAAAACTTAAATACCGTCTTGGTCCAGAGCAGGTCAATACAATGATAATCATGCAATTTTGTAATCACCTACTGTGTAAAGTAGATTTTTGACTAAATTCTGATACATAAAATTGGTGACCTTTGCACATTTTTATTGCTCCCTTCCAACATCACCTTTCATGGAAGAAATTAATACAATTTGTGTAAAATGTTAACCCTAATATACAAGAAAGGGTACTTACAGGGTTGCAATCCAGTAAAAATACTTTGCTGTCTAAGCAGTGGGCAGCTGCACAATGCATTAGGATGTGTTTGATCACGGACTTTTAGAATGCTAATGGCAAAACATCAGTGAAGAAAAGTGACTCCATCCCACCCTCTGCCAATATATCACTTCCACACCTTTTTAAAGAGGATATTTCTGAATTTACATCTGCTAACTACAGTAGTTACGATACCACAGCCAAAGTAACTCAATGTCATTACCCTAAAATTATATGCCGAAAACTCTTCAATCCTTCATCTTGAAGGATTAAACAGAGAACACCCAGGACAAACAAAAATCATCAAAAAATAGTAATTTGACATAAACGCTCAGGAAAAATAATACACTAATTCTAAAGAAGAACTCAGGAAACTGATACATACAAACAATCAAACTGTCAGTATCGTAATGGATAGACACATCATTAAACAAATGAATATGTGTTTTACAGCTCTATCTAGCATTTCCCCAATGTACTTTTTCCTAGATGAAAAATGAGTAGACAGATTTAATGACAACACTAAAGTAAATACTGTATAAAGCTACTCATTCCCCCCAGCAGACATGGTATTCACTGCTAAGTCTTTAAAAGTCTGCTGGTAAGCAATTCAAATGCCAGCTTGCAGTTTTGTGAAAGGTATGGAAATGAATTCTTCTACCTGGGTGCATCTACACGTTCATTAATGCACCTTAGATACTGCACATTTAGTTTAATACTTCCTTAATAAAGTATTAACTAGACGTGTAGTACCTAGAGTTACTGCACAGTACTGCTGATGCACGGTTATTTAGTGACACTTACTATTAGCCTAGATAAACCTTTGGCTGGGAGGTTTAGACAGGAATGATCCTGAGAAATAGGGAAAGATGGTCTTCTAAGCTCCCTTCCAGCCCTATTTTTCTATAATTGGTCTATCTACCAATATTTCAAATCTCAGCCCTTGAGGTTCTGTATTGTTTCAATCCATAACCAGATGGAATTATGCTACACTGATCATTGGGAGGCACCCTTCAGTTACAGATAAGGGAGTTCCAAGTAACTCAGTATAAGTGCATTTGGAATGCTGTTCTCTCCATGGACAAACTGGAACCTAATTATATAAATATTGGAGGAAATGACAACGTATTTCATATTTTTTGGATATCCTAAGTAGGATAACTACAGTGAATCCAAATTAGTTTTGGTATATCCTTTGAGGGAGGCAACTTATTGCCATGTTTCATAGATTTCATAGACATTAGGGCTAGAAGGGACCTCGGGAGATCATCGAGTCCAGCCCCCTGCCCAAAGGGCAGGAAGTCAGCTGGGGTCATAGGATCCCAGCAAGATAA
>NW_017728913.1:20507678-20524918 GCF_001723895.1 Crocodylus porosus | reverse complement strand
TCGGGGAACGCTGGTTTCTCAGGCCAGGGGGGCCCTGCCTGGGATTTGGGGGGCCCTGCCCTACAGGAGGGGGACTGGTGAGTACCCCACTCTTTCTCTTGTCACTCCCTGGGGGGCTGAGCCAAGTAGGGGCTTGGGCGGGGGCTTGACCTGGCCGGCACCAGGCAGCGGCCTCCTCCCAGGGAGCAAGGAGTTAACCCCTTCCCACCACGAGCCCGCTTACCTCCGGCTGTGCTGGGGGTCAGCGGGGGGCTCTGCGGCTGCTGAGGGGGTGTCTAGGGGGCTTCAGGGGAGCGGGGGCGCAGCGGGCTGGAATTATGGGGAACTGCAATCACACTAGAGGATAGGCTGAGGATTCAGACTGACCTGGACAAGCTCACAAGGTGGGTAGATCAAAACCTGATGACATTCAACACAGAGAAATGCAAGGTGTTCCACCTCAGGAGAAAGAACCCACATCATACTTAGAGGCTCAGCAGTACTACACTCACTAGCACCACAACTGAAAGAGACTGTGGGGTCATGAATGATCACAGGATGAACATGCAATGCAATGCCACAGCTCACAAAAAAAATAAAAGTCTGGCTTGCATCTACCAATTCATCTCAAGCAAGACCCACTTTACTTGCCCCTGGTGAGGCCACAGCTGGAGTACTGCATCCAATTCTGGGCTCCACACTTTAGAAAGGATGTGGAGAAGCTTGAGAGAATCTGGAGGAGAGCCATGTACATGATTAGAGGTCAAGAGAGCTGGCCTTATGAGAAGAGGCCGAGAGGCATGGGGTTGTTCAGCCTGGAGAATAAAAGGGTCAGGGGGCTTGGTGGCTGCCTATATATATGTAAGGGGTGTGTGTCCAAGAACCCAGGGCCATCCCTGGGGTGGGGGGTGGCAAATTAGGGCAACTGTCCTGGGGCCTGCATACTGCTCGGGTCACCTCTGCAAGCACCTACTCTGGATTCAGTCAAGAAATGCCCGGGGGCACACCTTGCTGGGGTCATCTGAACCCAGCTGACTTTCCTGTCCTTTAGGCAAGGGACTGGACCCGATGATCTCACGAGGTCCCTTCTCAGCCCTAATGTCTATGAAATCTATAAAATCTATAAATAGAATGTTTATATGTTGACCTTGAATGCTAACTCTTTAAATACATACTGTATTTTCTTACGTACAAAACACACCTACTCCCCAAAATCAGTCCCACCAAAGTTGAGGTGCATGTATTTAACAGGGAAGCTGATATTCTGCTCAGGGTAGAAGCATCCTAATAATCCCTGGTCCAGAGTTCAGAAGTGGTCATGTTAGTATTCAGACATCTGAAGGAATCAATTGACTTAATGGCCCATTATTCTTAACCCCAAATGTGTTAATGGCCATTTCTCCTTTTTAATGGTTTAGTGTTCCACTGACTAAGCTTTCTTAGGGTAATTTTGCTGATTGCTAATAGCTCTGGTTTACAACCTATTTCACGGACAAGGAGACTGTTTAGTTCTTTTCAAAATCCCAGATCCGGTCATGGAGACCAATCTTCAACAGCAGCTAGAGTTTCAGGGAGGGTGAATGAGCTTAAGATTAGACTCTTAAATTATTACAAAACCATAACTTTGCAAAAATCTTTTTTCCCCTTCATTCTGCCTCTCAAAAGCAAGGTGCCTATTATGTTATATGCAAGAAAATATGGTATCTAGGCACCCTTATAAGTGTCTCATTTTTAGTGGTGAGCATCCACTGCACCCAATCTTAATTTGGTATGATAAGGAGAAGAAAGAATAGCATGCATCAGCATAACCTCACATTCAGCAAGCTGTTAGAATGAAAAAAGATAGCAAGAGAAGAAAAGACTCTAAAATAATGACTCAGCATCTTCCTTGTGCACTTTTCTAGGAAAACAGAGCTTTGCTTTAAGAGGCTGTCTGGCAGCAAGAGAGTTGAACCTTTCTGTTCACATCCTTACACCTCTGTAAACCAGACAGCATTTATCTAATTACATTATTTAAACCAAGAAGTTTCCAGTCAAATAAGTCATTTAACTTCTTGGGATTTTCTACTATGTTACAGTTAAACAAATACGTTGTTTTTGATTCCTAAATGATAACAAGTATGAAAACTGTTTTTAACTATTAATTACAAGTTACAACATTGGATTGGACCGGCTTTTGTAAAATTAGGATAGCTTGACTGAAACCACTGGAATTACATTACTGTTACAGGATTGGGTTCTTTAGCCAAACACAGGTTTTAGAGCTGAAATTCATCAATGCTCAAACCAAAATTCTTCAAAATACTTTCTTAACACAGATCTGAACTTAAAGGCAAGTCTCAAAATCAGTGAAGTAATTGAACTGGATTTATTCAAAACAGTGCACAGAAGCTGTCTCCTGAAGTATATACCATTATATACCATTCTGAAAATATATACCATTCTAATTTCATTATTAATTAGTAAACCAGTGGTGTCCAACCTTTTTGCCCAGGGGGTAGTGCCCAGTCCATCTGTGGGCTGGATCTGGCTAGTGGTCCCAAGCCAACTCCTGGGATGGGTGTGATGGGTACTATGCTGTTGTGTGGAGAAGTCTGGGGGGCAAGCCATGCCCAATGTGGCCCCACAGGGGCAACAGGGGAAAGCAGATTGACCTGATCCCATGGGGGAAAAGGGGCATGGCCCAGCCCAAACCCAGTCCCACAGTGGAAAGGGGGCATGGCCTGGCCCCAGCCTATCCCCATAGGGAGGCATGGCCCGGCCCCAACCTGGCTTCATGGTGGGGAAGGTGGCATAGTTCAGCCACATATTTGGGTGCATGACATTCTGCAGACACTTCAGCTCCCTCACTGCACATGCACCATGTCATGGGCTGTGCCACCCTTTCCTCGGTGTCAGGAAGCATAAGCTGAGGGAAGAAGGGAGGGAGAGAGCCCTAGAGACCATGGCTGAGGCAGCAGCTATAGCAATAAAGCAAGCAGCAGCTGTGTTGGAGCCCAAAGGCCATATATTAATGTCTCAGGGGCCACATGTGGCCTACAGGAGTCCGGTTGGGCAGCCCTGATACTTGCTTGCCACAAACAACTTTATACTACATATAGAAAAGTAAGTTGGGAGGGTTGCTAATATTTGTATTCACTAATTGTTTTGAAAAGAGAATATCATGCAAAAAAGTGGTCACATTAGGCTACCATTCTTAGAGTGAATTCAAATAATACTGATCTCATACACTTTCCCATCAGAACTTAAGCAGGAACTATCCACAGACAGGACATACAGGGTGCCTGTACATGAGTGGGGAGGCTGCTCTGACATACTGTAATTAGATTCATAGACATCAGGGGCTGGAAGGGACCTCGCAAAATCAATTCCAGCCCCCCTGCCATAGGCAGGAAGTCTGCTGGGGTCAAATGACCCCTGCAACATAAGCATCCAAACACCATTTGAATGAGTCCAGAGTAGGTGCTTGCACCACCTCTAGGGGAGTCTATTCCAGACCCAGGACACTTGGACCATAAAAAAAAATTTCCTTAAAAAAAAAGGTTGGGGGGGAATTACAGCACATTGGAGCAGACTCAGTTAATCAACTCTGCTGGAGCATGGTAATTACCATGCTCCAGCAGATTCCTGCATCTCTTGTATTAGCATCCCTGAACTTAAAAACAGTAGCAGTGACACTTAAACTAAAGCTCATTCAAGGAGCTTTAGTTTAAGCTACCCCACCACCATTTTTAAGCATGGGGATGCTGATACACAAAATGCTAAGGCACTTTAATTAGAGTGGCTCTTGGAGCAGCTCTAATTAAAGTGCTGCCCCCCCCCAACCCCCAGAGCATGTGTAAGAGTGTCTAAAAAGCCTATTTTTTGCATCGGATTCAGACTGACTATTCAGCAGGAAGTCCCACTGCAATAGGGGCACAAACTTACAATCAAGCTGGAAAAAGTACCTATATCTCCCTGGACGCATCTACATGACAACAGCGATGTAGTGACATGCTAGGCACACTGTACAGTGACTATGGCAACATAGAGATAACGTGTCTACAGGTGATCGCAAGCTATGTCACTGTAGTGGCACACTTCCTGGTTATAACGCACCTCTACAGAAATGTAGCAGCAAAATTTAGCCATGCACTGCATGCACAGCACAGTAACCACCCATACTGCACCATGCTAAAGCACAGTGCAGAAGCAACATCACTGTATGGTGACATGTAGACACACCCCTGGAAAGTATAACAGCACACATAGCTGCTTAATCTCATGTTACACTAGTAGATTTTGTTTTAAGGAGCTTTCTACTAATGCGACTGAGTTTGCATTTATGGATATATGTGAGGGTATTTGCCTTCCTGAGCATATTTGTTTATCATATAGTGAAACTGAGTTTACCCTTCTGTATTCCAATTCCATAGAAAAGGGGATAAGAGACCGAAAAGGCCAGCCTCTCCTCTCTACATAACTCCCTAGAGGGTGAGAAAATCATGAATATCATACTTGATTTCCCTCAACTAGATACAGGAGAATTCTGTGGTGGCTATTCTCCAATTATATGTAGACCTGACTGCCTCAAAATGTAACTGAAGTTATTGGTTACAATATTGTTTGAATGAGACCTACAACAGGAAACGACAACATTATCTACATAAAAATACTTACATCTTTGTATGATAATTGCTGATCATTTACAATGATAATACAGTTGGAATGTTGTTGTAGCTGTAGTGATCCAGGAAATATGTAAGGCAAAAGTTTCTTTAGGGGTGATAAATATTTTTTGGCCTAACTGGATAGTGGGGAGAAATGTTCAACAAGCTTTTGGGGACAAGTGTCCTTTTTTTGGTCTGAGAAATTATTCAGGTTGCACTTGCTTCTTTCTGTTGATAAAGACAGAAGACAGATCACAGCATTAAAGACATTAAACCTTTTCTGACAGAATGCTTTTCCCATGGAAAATGCCAGTTCACAGAAAATAAACTTTTCCTCAGAAAAGGATCGATTCCAACAAAATTCCAGAACCTGCCAGATTTTCTGTGATTCCTACTACTCAGCAGTCCACCTGATGTAGACTTGGGAACCTGGAGGTGAAAAAAGTCACAGCGTAAAGTTACACATTACGCTTATATCACATTCCATTTGTAGAAAGTTAAGCAATGTTAAAGTTCGACTGTGCTGTGAGCAGTTGCAAGTTAAGGGCTAATACCATTTCTTGCCTGCACACCTCTGACTTGCCACTGGAAACCTGATAAGCATGGTGTGAGGGCGTGGGGCCTAGGAGTGGCCGTGTACTCCCTAGCGCCCCTTACCGTCACTCAAGGTGATTCTGGTCACTCTGGTTCTCGCCCGCCACGTCTTTGATGACAATTAGTTCAGATGGGAGGCTGCCTTTATCCCCTGGTGAACGGTGTGAGTATTACTACCCCTATTCCATATGGGGTGCCTCAGCGCATCCCTGCCTTAAGGGCAATGCGTGCCTCCTACCTCCCCTTCAGCATGCCCCAAGCCTCGCAGCTGTTCTCTGGACGTTGTTTGGGTCCCTTGCCCATCGGCGCCCTCTCCGGCACCCCTTGGGCTCGTCCTGCCCTGGTGGCCCTCTCTGGCACCCCCGGGCTTGTCATCCACCTGGCGCCCCTGAGGCTTGTTACTCCCCGGCGCCCCTCTCCAATCTACCTGGGCCTACCACGCCACTGGCACCCCTCAACCGGCGCCCCTGGGTCTGTCACACGCCTGCCGCCCCTTTACCGGTGCCCCTGGGCCAGTTAAGCAACCTGCACCCCACTACCGGCACCCCTGGGCTTGCCGTGCCCACGCCTCTCACGCCCGCTGCCCCACTCTGGGGCCCTGTGCCACGCCTCTCGCGCCCGCTGCCCCACTCTGGGGCCCTGTGCCACGCCTCTCGCGCCTGCTGCCCCACTCTGGGGACCTGTGCCGCCCTCACGGGCTGGAGTCCGAGACCCCGCTCACCACGCCTCTCCGGCGCAAACCGCGGTGCCCCACTGGCACCACTCACTGTGCCCCACTGGGCACCGGGAACCCCCAAGCTATTGGGGAGCCCCTGTGAGGCCTCCTCGCACCCCTACAGCCTCACCCGGTCCTCCAGTCTAAGGATGTCTAAACCATGAAGCCAAGTGGCTCTAACCCACACCAGAAGCCTACCGGCTTACAATAGAATCATAAGCCCCGAGCTGATGAACCCAGCTCCTCTCATTGCTGGCTCTCTCCTACCTCTCACATCATTGCAGCTGGCCAAACTGCCACCATTGACTCTGCTGCTCAGCTCTCCCGCAGAGCTGTGGCTCCTACGGCTGCAAGAGGGGAACTGTTGGTCAGGCTCCGGCCTGGGCTGTTTATAAAGGCCCAGCCCTGCCCCTTCTGGCCACCTGACCCGCCTGGTCGCCCTGGCAACCAGCATCTGAGCTGCCCTGGTGATTGGCAGCTCTGTCCATTTCAATCCCAGTCATGGGGCACCTACATGACCCCGTGACACATGGATATGGCTAGGAGCTGGGATGCCAGGTCTCCATCTCTGTTCTGGGTGGGAGGAAGGGGGGAGGTTAGAATAGCGCATCCTGGGATGCTGGAAGACTGCAAATTGCTCAGCTTATCTCCATGGAGCAGACTGAACACAAGCTAGGTAGCACAGCCCTGAGTTAACCCTTGGCTAAAGTGGCATGACTTTGAGATGCTCAGAAGGCACTTAGCATGAGTTAACAGGCTTTAATGTTCAGAGGATTGGATTTGGTCTAAGCATAACATATAACTTCACCCAGCTTCTCAGTAGCCAGGACTCCCAGCTTGGGGAGATCCCATTAGCTGGGAATCTATGAGAAATTAAAAATCAAACAAACAAACAAACAAATCCCAGCCAGTTTTGTTCCATTTCAGACTAGATTCTTGTCTTGGAATTTTCCATGGAATAGGAATTCCAGTTTCTGCTGAATACTACAAACATAGGACTATATAGATAAGGATGGATTTAGTCCTCTAAGAAATCTATGGGCCTGAAAGACAATTTTGTGAGGTTTCAAAAACAGTATCAAAGTCCTTAGAGAAAGATAAAACTTATATCCAAAATTTGTTCATGGTTGACTGTATTATAAACATTTCCCATTATTCAAAATGACAATATAACAAAGCCCCGTGGCCTAAATCCAGATTGAAGCTGCAATAAAAAGTCAATGTTTATATCAGTTCTTGATAAGCACATTACTCAAGGATTCTTGACAATGTGTAGGAACACAGAAATAGGGAGCTAATTCAATGCAGATTTTATTTTTAATCACTGTCCATCTGCTATATATCATAGCAGTTTTCCATATACATAATACTGTCCCCTTTTGCTTCAGGAAAAAAAAATTACATAATGCACTCAGTGTGATATAAATTGAACATGCAGTTAGATAAAAATAAAAAGATCAATATTATCATTTCCCACATATTTATATGGATCTAAAAGTAATAGTTCTTTCAAAACTGGAATAGACTTCAATATCTTAAATCTTAAATGTCTACAAGTTATTATAAACCTCACTGGCTTGGGAGATATCGATTCAATGTAATTTTGTGTGTGTTTTCATGAATAATGTATAAACGTCTTGAGCTGTAATAGGGTATCTCTGAAAAATATAAGTAAATATAAGAAATAAATACATATAAAAAGACACAGAATCTTGAAGTGCAAATTTGGCACTGAGTGCATTTCGGAGGTTAGACATACTGATACAAAATAATCGCAAAGGTATATATTTTATGCAATATGTGCCTTTAATTAACATTATTAGCCTTTAATTAAAAAAACAAACCAAAACAAAAAGCCCAAAACCTAGTGCCATCAGGAAGTTTTTGTGCTATAGACAATCGTAATATATACTCATGGAGGTCCCTTCGAACCCCAATTTTTCTATGAACCAATTATAATAGTAATGGTTTTTATAATATCTGTGTGAAGAAAACATCCTCTCTGGGAATTAAATGTTTCAGTCAGCCTAAGTAGATTCAGACTACTTTGAGCACTAATGCATTTAATAAAATTCAGTGCAGTTACTTTATCTGCAGCTAACATGACTCCTCATTCATTACTTAAATATTAGAGCTTTGAATACCTGTCCTACCTACCACAGGATGTATATCTATACAGTACGATGCAGTTTGAGTATATTTACTTGACACTGTCTCAGATAGAAGAACAAATAAGGTCAATGTAGCAAGACACTCCAAACAGGCTAATATAACCTGTTTTTCTTCAGGTTTTAAGGAGATCTACTTCAGCTAGCTCTGCACGGTATTGCATCGTGCCACACAGGGTGCATCTACACGTGCAATTAGCTCATAGCAATAAACTCCAGTGCTGTTTTGGTTGCACCACTGACCAGCAAATAGTGCTTAGGGATCGTTAAACCACAATTAACCCTTAAATGAAATGTGAAATACAAACACAGACAACTCAAGCGTCCTAAAATCAAAGTCTAACTTTATTAGTGCAAATATTATCTTAACAGTTTCTATATTCAGAGAGAGAAAAACACTTAGTACAATGATCTCACCCAATCCCAGATGTTACTTGGCTTCATAGAAAAGATGGCCACTCAGTTCCTGAAGCAAAGGCTGCATCGTTGGCTAGGATGATCCAGGCAGGTGTTGAAAGCTGGATTCATGATGAAAATGATGATGACACTTAACTTTCTTGCTTCCCCCTTTTACACTTTTCTTTACCTTGACTCCTTTGATGACTCCTAACTACCAGCAGAGTTAATTAATTTACTGCACCCTAATACAGGTGCACATGTAAATGCTGAAACTTTACTATGGAGCTAATTAGGTAGCTTGCAGTAAAGTGCATGTGTAGATGCACCCATAAACACACCCTTTTATCCCATTCTGCTGCTGTAGTTCTTATTCCAAGTCTAAAAGGCACTGAAATGGCCAATAAAGTTTCATCTTTGTAACCTCATTGTCACATTTCTCCTACTAAAGGCCAGATAAAAAGAAGATTAAGCAACTAAATGTGGGACTTCGGTGAAATCTAGGTGCAAAACTGCAATCCTGAAAACCCCTGCTCAGGTCTTACCTAGTCATGGAGTTCTCTGAACTCTTCAGATGTTGCAGTTTTCAGTATTAAAGTTCCCTGGGATCCTAAGTTTTGTTTCTACACATGTGCAGAAGTGTTTCAATCTTGCCAGGGCTGGGCAGCATAAAAACAGTTTTTGTTGGAGTCCTTCCATGGATAAGGAGTTTGAAATGTTAAATAATTTTGCATCTTTTTTCCCGGTGCATATTCCATCATTGTGTTGTCACTTTCTGAAGGTACAGATTGAAAGCTGAATTCTGTGCCAGTAAAGTCAGATCCAGCTGAATATAAATGTAGCTTTGTGAGCCATGGAAGCTATAGTAAGCTGCAGAACTTGGCTCTGAGACAAGATGACCTACAAGATGAAATAACTCTGTTGTGCAATAAAGGGCAGGAATACTGGGCTTGACAGCAAGTCCTCTCTCAGATTTGTGTTTCAGATACTTCTCTCCTATGGGAGAGCTTCCTGTCCCTACTCCCACAATAAGATTGTTTGTCTCCTAACCATAAAAGTCCTGTATGAAAATGGACTCATTTTCAGAACATGGATGTCCTTTTTCCTTGTTTTGGACTAACCTACAACTAGGAGCTATAAACCAGGGAATGGTGCAATGACCTTGTCTTGTACCCTCTAATATAACTTTTCCCGGTGGATTCACTTTCAAATCAGAAAAGAAAACATCACTTTTACAGTTTTATGAATCTTACAGAAGGGTAGGGTGAGGAAGTTAACCTTAGGCTTATGCCACACAGTCAAAGGGAAAAAGCATTATCCAAAAAAGCTTATTTCAAAACTCTTTTTCAGAAAAATGGAGATTATCCTTGATTTCTTACTTCAGTAGTTTCCTCACAAGACTATAGGTTGCTTAGGGCACAGGCAAAGAGTATGTTCACCTTTTGAGGAGCCTGAAGATTACCCCATATGGTTAATAGCAATGACTGTCTCATGAACAAAGGAAGAGCAAGATCCAAAAGTCCTAAGGGCGAGTGTAGACGAAACAAGGGACACATGTGCGCAACACTTTAAAGAAGGTTAAAAGCTTTTGCACCACTTTAATGGTGTTGGTATTTGCACACATTGCCCACGTATTGTGCATTAATTCCAGCTGCTTTAGCACATTCGGTGGTGTAATACTCCTTAAATGACTTTGGGGCACAGCAAACTAAAACACCTCCAAGGAGTTTTAGTTTGGTGCCCTACAGCTGTGCAGGAAAGCACCAGCCTCCATGCAGCTCAGGGGCTGTGCAGGCAGTCCACGTGGCAGCAGCCTAGGAAAGCAGGCTCCACAGAAGAAAAAAAAAAGCAGCAAGCTTGATCTTTTTTTTTTCTCTCCCTAGAGCAGGGGTCAGCAACATATAGCACACATGCTGAAAGTGGCACACAGCACAGGCTTGATTGGCACACAGATTGTTTCCTGCCCCAAGGGGCAGGAAGAGCCATGCCCAACAAGTAGCATGTGGCTGCCTGGGAACAGCCTTGCACTGCCACTGACCCCAGCAGAAGAGACTTGCCACGGCTGGACCCCAGCCCAGGAACAACCTTGCCGTGTTGCCAGTTCCAGCCGAGTGAGCACCTGGCCCAACCCTGCTTGGGCCTCAGGCCCAGAACAGCACCACCACCGGCCCCAGCCCCGCACTCCCGGTCACGTGCTGCAGGCAGGCCTGGCCCCAGCCAGCATGACCACTGCCATGGGCCCCAGCCCAGTGCCATTACCAGGCCAGAGCCATCACAGCAGCACCAGGAGGGCCAGGGCCATAGACCTATGCAGGCCCTGGCCCCATCCCAGCACTGCCGATGGCCCTGGCCCTGGCCCTGGCCATGTGCTGCCAGTGCACCCAGTCCTGGCACCACAACTGCTGCAGGCCCGAAGCCAGTGCCAGCGCCAGGCTGGGGCTGGTGGCAGTGCTGGGATGGGGCCAGGGTCCAGGCCCTGTCCTGGCATTGTAGACAGGCTGCCGACAGGCCTGGCCCCTGCCCTCACCACTGCTGCTGCTGGTGGCTCCAGCCCAGTGCTGCTGCTGGGCTGGGGCCATTGGCAGCATCAGAATGGAGCTGGGGCTGTGGACCTGCATGGGCCCTGGCCCCATCCTGGCACTGCCGATAGACCTGGCCATGTGCTGCCAGTGGGCCTGGCTCCATCCAGCACCACTGCCACCATCCACCCCAGCCCAATGCCGCCAGCACTGCTGCTGGGCTGGGGCCATTGGTAGCGTCAGGATGGTGCCAGGGCCAGGGTCCACATGGGGCTGGGGCTGTGGACCTGTCCGGGCCCCGGCCCCATCCTAGTGCTGCCGATGGCCCCAGCCCTGAAGTTGAAGGGTACATTTGACAAAATGTCAGCTCCTAAGAAAGCAAAGTTAGATGTCCAATCATTTCAGCCTTCTTGGACAGATGAATTTGGATTTATTCAAAAGAAGGATCATGCTGTTTGTGCTTTATGTTGTGAAAGTGTTGTTGGTCGCACATCGAGCGTTCAACAATATTTTCAAATGAAGCATGAGCAAACTTTTCTTAACAAAGCAGACAGAACTGAATCAATCAAAAAGGCAGTAGCAGGATACATGAAGCGAATCAGTGTTTTTAAACACTTGAGTATAAGTAAAAATCAAGCCACAGAAGGAAGTTACAAAATTGCACAGTGCATTGCAAAAAATGGAAAGCCATTTACAGATGGGGAATATATAAAAGAAGCTTTCCTCAGCATTTTGGAGGTTTTGTTCTATGATTTTCCGAATAAAGACATGATCCTATCTAGAATAAAAGAACTACCTACCTCTTCCAGAACAGTTGAGAGATGCGTGAGTAAAATGGCAGAAAACATAAGCAAAAAGCGGACAACTGCATTAAAAGACAGTGGTGTTTCACGTTGCACTTGATGAGGGTGTGGATATAAATGACATTCCATGTTTGGCAGCTGTGGCAAGATATTGTGCTTCTGATGAAATCCAAGAGGAACTTTGTTGCCTAAAACCCCTGCATGGCACAACAAAGTGGGAAGATATCATGAAAATATTTGTAAACCATTTTGAAGAACGAGGAGTCAACATCAGAAAAATATTTTGTGTGACAACAGATGGTGGTCCTGCCATGGCCAGAAAACAGAAGAGATCTGTAAAGTTACTTGAAGATCAAATCAGTCACCCAACACTCAAAATTTCACTGTATCATCCATCAAGAAAACCTGTGCACTAAAGTTTCTAATTCAGAGCTTAGTAATGTGATGAATACAGTGGTGTGAATTGTCAGTTTCCTTGTTGCTCAATCTGCTTTGAATCACAGACAGTTTCAAGCACTGTTAGAAGAGATGGACAGTGCATATAACAACATTCCACTTCACAGCAACATCAAGTGGCTAAGTTGTGGCAAGGTTTTGATGTGCTTTGTAAGCTGTTTTGATGCAATCAAGGCCTTTTGGTCAGAAAAAGGGCAAAGCTACCCTGAACTGGATGATGGCAAATGGCTGTGTAAGCTCTGGTTCCTAGCTGACATTACCGCTCACCTAAGTGAACTCAACCTCTATCTCCAGGGTGGAGGGCAAACAGTTCTGAATCTTTATGAAATCCGGAAGGCATTTCTTGCAAAACTAGCAGTTTTTTCTCAAGTTAGTCAAACTTCAACTTTCTGCTACTTACAACATATAAGTGTCAATGAGAATGGAATGTACATGCAAGAACTAGAATCAGAATTTTCTGACAGATTTCAAGATTTCCAGCAATTTGGCCCAAAGTTTTCTTTTCTAATTAAACCAGAAAACTTCAACAAAAGCGACTTGGATTTGTCTGTATTTCAGTGGATGGGTGTTGAAGATCTTGAAATGCAGCTCATTCAGTTAAGAAGCTCTGAATTATGGGCATCAAAGTTTAGAGATCTGCAGAGTGCACTTGAAGCTACCGAGAGAGCTCATGGGGCCCCTAGTCTGTCCTGCTGGACATCCCTACCAGTGAAATTTAACAGATTGAAGAAAATTGTATTCCAAATGCTTTCAGCATTTGGATCCACTTACCTATGTGAACAAGTATTTTCACACATGAAGGCAGTACTCTGTCCCTCTCAGAGCCAGTTAACAACTGATCACTCAGAAGGCCATGTGCAGCTTAAAGTATTCAAATATGACCTGGACTTTAGAAAACTCAGCAAGGAAAAATAAGGGCAAGGATCACACTAAACTGGTAGGAATTGCATTTTAATTTTAAATGACGTTTCTTAAGCATTTTAAAAACCTTATTTACTTTACATACAACAATAGTTTAATTATATATAGAGAGAGACCTTATAACACTAATATGCAGTGCGTCCTGCTATGTACTCCTCTGCCTTCGTTTTGTTTTTCTAACATGCTGGCACTCCAGCACCTTCCAAGATAGACATTGGGGGTTTTTTGGCAATCCAGCCAAAAAATGTTGCCTACCCCTGCCCTAGAGCCTGCCTGCCTGCCTGCAAGAGCTGCATGGAGACCCGGTCCCGCCTCCATGGTTGCAGTGCCCCCTGGTATCACCCAAGCTGGGTGCTACCCAGGGGAAGCTGCTGCTCCTGCTGCTGCAGAGGGAAGCACCACCTACCACTCAGCCCAGGGACCACTCCGCACATGAACAGCTCACCCTCTCCTCCACACCACCAGAGAGGCAAGTAAGACATGGGTGTACATGAGACAGGGGTTTACTTCGCCCTAAATTGAAGCGGCATTTTTAAAAATCCACCACTTCAATATAGGGTCCCTGTTTTGTCTAGGGTCATTGTGGGACAGAGTTAAAAGGAGCTTTTATGGGAAATGCCGTAAAAAAGATCAGAATGCTCTAAAGAAGTGTGGCGGCAAGACTCAGGAGTTTCTGATAATCTGGATACGCACACATATACACATATATACACACACAGGCAAAATTCTCGTGTAGTGGACCTTATTAATCTCTACTAACACTGTGAGTATTTCACCATATAACTTGTACTTGTGAATTAGGTACTAAATTGCCGTACTATACCTTAAGGCACTGACAGGGTGATGTTTTGTCATGTGATCAGCCCCCTGAAAGCACTCTACAGCCATGCCCGGACAGAAATGTATGGCTGCAGAATGTTTCAAAAGTGCCCAATCACACAACAAATTAACTCTCATTACCTGAAAATTCAGATGAAGGCGTTCCAAAGCAGAGCACCTTCATTAACTTCTGCCAGGCCCTGCCCAGGAGCAGGGCTGTGTTGATGCAATTTAGCCCCACGCTGGATGCTGTCTTCAGTATGGGAGGAGGTGTAAGTGAGGGGAGGGAGCTCAGTCTGGAGTTTGCCCAGCCTTTGTTGGAGGCAGGTAGATTAGAGCCCCCCCGAGATGGTCTCCAACCCACCCTCCTCCTCACTGAAGGCTGGACAAACCCCAAACCAATCTCCTTTCCCTCACTTTTCTTCCCTCCCATCCTGAAGACAGCAATGGAATTGGGAGGTGGGGAGGCAGGGCTAGGGGAAAGAGGCTGTAGACATTCATCTTGCTCCAAAGTGGAGCTCAATACTCTTCCCCCCAACCCAACAGAAAATATCTGTTGGGTGGGGGGGGTCACTGTAACTCATGGCACTTTATTTGAAGCGCCATGAGTTACAGCAAGGAGCTGCACATGTCAGCACCCTTAGTTACATCAGGATAGAAATTATATTTATACATTTTACCCACAGTACTAGAACAGGGGAGATGGGCAATCTTTTTTACCCTTTGTATATATGAAAAGAAATAAAATAATATTTGTTAATAAAAAAATCTGTTAGATTCCGGAGCAGCAAGAGATGCACGGGTGAAAGCCCGCCATGCCCCCGCTCCCCCGAAGCCCCCCAGACACCCCCCTCAAAGTTACGAAGCCCCCTGCTGACCCCCAGCACAGCCGGAGGCAAGCAGGGCCCAGGGTGGCAGCTAGGCTGGGTCAAGCCCCACCCAGGCCCCTACTTCGCTGAACCCCCAGGAAGCCACATGACCGGAACTGTGCGAACAGACTGTGCAAACTGCCACGCTTGTCTGCTGGCACGTGAGTAAGCACGGAGTTCGTGCAGGAGGGCGTGCGGGAGGGCCCGAGACCCTACCTGCGAACCCCCCAGGGTAGACAGTCCCAGCCATAGCCAGCCTACCAGAGGCATGACAAAGATGGGCGTGCATCGCACCCCAAGGGTCCCCTCGGGCTCTGTGGCCCCCCCCCGGCACCTCAGAGATGGCCACCCAGATGGAGCCCACGGTTCCAGGCTCCACAGATGGAGCCCCTGGCTCTCAGCTGTGCAGGCTTCCTGTCCCTTTTTCAGGCTCTGGGGCCCGGGAGCATGGCCACCTCCCCGTGTGGGGTCTGCTCCCTTTTGGGGTCTCTGGTGCACCAGCTGGAGGAGCTCCAGGCCACAGTCCAGAAACTACGTGCCATCAGGGAATGTGAGCAGGAGATAGATTCCTACTGCCAGGCCCTTCTCCCAGGAGACAAAGTGTAGACCACAGTCTCCCTCCAGGACAAAGGAGGACTCCAGGACCTCCCACTCTGTCCAGTGAGGGGCATGGACCAAGGTGGTCAAGGGCCCCAAGGCCCGCTGCACCAAGGCCCCTGCCCCGTCACAGCTTAGCAACAGGCACGCACCTCTTGCTGCTCCAGCAGAGCCTGCTGAGTTGTCAGGTCCCACAGGCAACACAGGCTCAACTGCATCTACCGCCCACGGTCTCCCCAAGACAAAACGTAAGGTGTTTGCTGTGGGAGACTACATCCTGAGGGGGACTGAGGGGGCAATCTGCATCTCCGACCCCTTAGCCTGGGAAGTCTCCTGCTTCCTGGGGGCCCACATCTGGGACATTGCAGAGAAGATCCTGAAGCTCCTCTGGCCCACACACCACTATCCTATGCTCCTTATTCATGAGGGCACCAATGACACAGCTCAGAGAGCTCCCAGCCAGGTCATGAGGTGCTACAGGGATTTGGGAGCAGGGATTAAGAGCCTGGGGGTGCAGGTGCTGTTTTCTTTAATCATCCCAGTCTCTGGCTATGGGCTGAGGAGGGAGAGGAGGATCCACATAGTCAACCAAAGACTGTGGCATTGGTGTCATTGGGAAGGCTTTGGCTTCCATGACCTCAGCCCATTCTTTGGTGAGAGAGGCAGCAAGCTGCTGGGAAGAGATGGCCTCCACCTCTCTCCCCTGGGGAGGAGGCTCTTCTCAGACAGACTGGCTGACCTGCCAGGCTGGGCTTTAACCTAAGCCCGCTGGGGGGCAGGGGGGACTACCACCACTGCTGGCCCGCTGAGCAACCATTGCAAAGCCAGCAGGCCAAGGCACTTAAGGGAGCCCACCCCTGCCCCAGCCCTGGTACAATCTGTGGGCAAGGCAAGAGCCCACAAGGGGACACTTGCCTGCCTGTACATAAAAGTCAGGAGCTTGGGGAACAAGCAGGAGGAGCTCATCCTCCTGCTCAATACAAATAATTATGATGTCGTAGGGATAATGGAGACCTGGTGGGACTCCACTCATGACTGGACCTTGGGTATAGATGGCTATACCCTGTACAGGAGGGATCAAGTAGATAAAAGAGGCAAGGGTGTAGCTTTCTATGTTAAGGAAAGCTACTCATCTCTGCAAGCTGAAATTGGTGACCAGGGTGGATGACTAGAAACCCTCTGGGTTAAAATCCATGGGGAACATGGCACAGGGGACACAATGGTGGGAGTCTACTACAGACCTCCCACCCAAAGTCCTGAGTTTGACCGGGAGTTCACCCAGGAATTGGCTGAGGCCGCATGCTGCAGGACCATGGTGGTCATGAGTGACTTCAATTACCTGGACATCTCATGGGAGGATCACTCAGCAAAATCCAAGTGGTCGCAAAGCTTCCTCTCTACCTGACTCAAGAAGTCTATGGGCCAACAAGAGGCAAAGCGCTGCTCGACCTGGTACTAGCTACTGGGGATGACCTAATTGGCGACCTAGTGATCGATGGGAAGCTGGGTGACAGCGACCATGAGCTGATCACCTTCACCATCCATCATAAAGCTGGCAAGGCAGTCAGCAACACAGAAATCCTTGACTTCAGGAAAGCCGACTTTGACAAACTCAGGAGGCTTGTCAGTCAAGCCTTAAGGGCCCATGACCCCAGGGAGAGGGGAGTTCAAGAAGAGTGGTTGCTCCTCAAGGGAGCAATCCTCAATGCACAAGCTAAGTGTATTCCATCTCAGACGAAAGGCAGCAAGAGGGCA
>NW_017728913.1:20507047-20507578 GCF_001723895.1 Crocodylus porosus | reverse complement strand
CGCTGTTCAATTTCTTTATCAGCAGTTTGGACAACGGGGTGAAAAGCAACCTGTTTAAATTCACCAACAATAATACCAACATTTGGGGTGAGGTGAGCATGCTAGTAGGGAGGGAAAGACTGCAGCAAGCCCTGGATAGGTTACAGGGGTGGGCTAGCAAAAACAGGATGCGCTTCAATGCTGTCAAGTGCACAGTGCTGCACTTGGGCAGTAGTAACCAGCAGCACACTTATAAAATGGGAAACTCCCTTCCTGAGAGCATGGAGGCAGATAGGGATCTTGGAGTCATTACTGACTCTAAGATGAACAAGGGCCGACAATGCGAGGTCATGGTTGTCAGGGTTAACCGCACCTTGTCGTGCATCCACAGGTGCATCTCTAGCAGGGACAAGGAGGTGATCCTCCCCCTCTATGCAATACTGGTCAGGCCACAGCTGGAGTATTGTGTCCAGTTCTGTGCGCCCCACTTCAGGAGGGATGTGAACAACATTGAGAGGGTCCAGAGGAGGGCCACCCACATGATCCGGGGAC
>NW_017728913.1:20502949-20504212 GCF_001723895.1 Crocodylus porosus | reverse complement strand
AGATAGGGATCTTGGAGTCATTACTGACTCTAAGATGAACAAGGGCCGACAATGCGAGGTCATGGTTGTCAGGGTTAACCGCACCTTGTCGTGCATCCACAGGTGCATCTCTAGCAGGGACAAGGAGGTGATCCTCCCCCTCTATGCAATACTGGTCAGGCCACAGCTGGAGTATTGTGTCCAGTTCTGTGCGCCCCACTTCAGGAGGGATGTGAACAACATTGAGAGGGTCCAGAGGAGGGCCACCCACATGATCCGGGGACTAGAACACAGACCCTACAATGAGAGACTGTGGAACCTGAACCTGTTCAGCCTTCACAAGAGAAGGCTGAGGGGGGACCTGGTGACATTCTGTAAACTCACTAGGGGGGACCAGAAGGGTTTGGGAGAGATCTTGTTTCCCCTAGCGCCCCCTGGCATAAGAAGGAATAACGGCCACAAGTTGTTGGAGAGTAGGTTTAGATTAGACATCCATAAGAACTACTTCACAGTTAGGGCAGCTAGGATCTGGAGCCAACTTCCAAGGAAAGTGGTGCTGGTTCCAACCCTAGAGGTCTTTAAGAGGAAGCTTGATGCCTACCTAGCTGGGATCAGTTTTTTCTCCTGCCCAGGCAGGGGGTCAGAGTTGAAGATCTACAAGGTCCCTTCTGACCCTACTTCTATGATTCTATGAAAGGCCTACAAAGGATGGAGGATGGCATTCACCTCCAAGGAGGAATATTCTGTACTGGTCCAGTCCTGCAGGGAGCAAACCAGGAAAGCCAAGGCCGCAACTGAACTCCAACTAGCTTCGAGCATCAAAGGCAATAAAAAGTCCTTTTTCAGATATGTGGGGAGCTGGAGGAAAAGCAAGGGCAACATTGGACCCCTGCTGAACCAGATGGGACAACTGACCACTGACGCCCAGGAAAAAGCCAACCTATTAAATAGGTACTTTGCGTCAGTCTTTCATCAGTTCCATGGGATGCCCATGCCCACTACAGGACAGGGACATCTGACAACTGACGCCCAGGAAAAAGCCAACCTATTAAATGGGTACTTTGCGTTGGTCTTTCATCAGTCCCATGGGACGCCCATGCCCACTACCGATGAGGGAGATCCCCTGCCCTCCATTAATGCTGACCTTGTGAAGGAACACCTTGAGAAGCTGGATACATTCAAGTCAGTTGGCCCTGACAATCTACACCCCAGGGTACTCAAGGAGCTGGCGAGCATCATAGCCCAGCCCCTGGCACGGATCTTTGAAAACTCCTGGCGCTCTGG
>NW_017728913.1:20498773-20501934 GCF_001723895.1 Crocodylus porosus | reverse complement strand
ATCTGGGGGAACGTTTGTTCACCAGAGCGCCCCAAGGGATGACAAGGTTGAACCATCATAAACTACTACAAGACCGTTTCAGCCTGGACATAAGAAAGAATTTCTTTACTGTCTGAGCCCCCAAGGTCTGGAACAGCCTGCCATCAGAGGTGATTCAAGCACCTACATTGAACACCTTCAAGAGCAAATTGGATGTTTATCTTGCTGGGATCCTATGAGCCCAGCTGACTTCCTGCCCTTTGGGCAGGGGGCTGGACTCAATGATCTTCTGAGGTCCCTTCCAGCCCTAATGTCTATGAAATCTATGAAATAAAATAAAAAAACTTGGATTTTCAACATAAATCCTCTATATATAAACTGATACCCTTCTAAAAATACTGTATGTTCTGTAGGAAGCGGAATTTATTATGGTGGCAAACTTGACATTACTACACAAATTCCCGAACTCCATAATATGAATTACCTGTATTCAAAATTTGAACATTTCTTCTGAAATACAAAGGCCAATGCAATACCTATTTGTTTATGTTACAAAACTTTCTTTGGCGTTGAAAATAAAGAAACCATCTATTTAAAAATTATACATAACAAAAAGCTTTAGATGACCAAAAAACATTCTGAAGCATAGAAAAATGTTCTATTAGATCATTGCTAGATTTGCTTTAATTCATGTATAACCAATCCATATTCTTTTTGGATATGTTCACCTGAAAGGAATATGAAAACCGTCTTATACACTACTTACAAAAGTATGTTGTAATGAAAATGCCAACAAACCTTGAATTAGTTGGTACTCTTCCTATAACAGGGACTCAGGCAGGAGCTCTGTTACTTAGGCAAGGTTGGGCCAGACTGACCCAACGATGCCTGCCAGGTGGGGAGAATTACACACCTGAGACAAGACTGGGTGATTAGCCTGCCAAAACCAGCGGGACACAGACTGATTGTCTTCAGGCACCAGAAGACAAAGGAGGAGGGACGGAAATATCTGAGAAGAAAGAAGAAGCCATACCTGCATATAGAAGGACACCTGGGGAGCAAAACTTCAAGATACACAGCAGGTCAGCTGTGAATGATATTACCTCCCTATGAATCCCCATGGCACTGGTGAGTGCGGGGAGATACGGAGGCGCTAAGAGGTGGATCCACTGGTGGCTTAAAGGAAGAGGGATTGCACCCCTCAGATAAGAGAAGAGTTGGAGCTCGCTCCAAGACCGGACTCTGTTGGGACTGTTTATTTAGAAGGTGGGGAGGCAGACTGATAGAGAAAGCAGCAGGAGGCTAGTCTCAGTAGCATGCACCCACGGACAGTGAGCGATGCAGAGAGCATGCGCTGCTAACAAGGCAATTAGTGGTGATAACCTTTGAATCAAAATATCTACAAAGTATCAAGCATGGGGATTTCTTCACTATAACACAAACTACCCTCACAAATGAAGTAATTGGCAAGGATACTGTATCTATACCACTGTTAAGGAGAAAATAAACTAACAATGTGAGCAATTGACATCAGGGTGTCATTTATCTGTCTCACAGCCACAAAGAGCACTGATCTCCTTTCTTTTCGTTACAATCCAAGTCATGGCAGGAGAGTATAAAGGAGGGACAAAGATTAGATCATCCATCCCGCTCACACTTCCAGCTAATGAACACCGTCCTGCATTTTTGTAGTTATACCTATTGACTAGATTAATTATTGGTCACATTCTAACTCAGGGATGAGCAAAATATGTCCTGCAGACTATACATGGCCCATTGAAAGATTTTATCTGGCCTGCGGTGAGTCCATTGGTCCCACCCAGCCCAGGCACAGGGGACAGCGTGGGCTGTGGTGCATACAGCCAGTCCTGCCACCCCCACATGCATAGCAGGGCTGGGGCAGCAGAGCAGCTGGACTCCATTGCCTATCCCTGTCAGTGGTGGCTTCTTTTGGCTGCCACAGCTGCTGGACCCAACCCCACTGCCAGATATCGGACCCATCTGCCTTGTACTTACTGCCAGGGGTGGGACCCACATACACAGGGTACTTAACTGGACAGATGAGATAAGGCCACAGAGTGGCAGGGAATGGCCTCCAGAAGCAAGATGGGCAGGCAAGGCCAGGGAGACCCTGGGATCTTGTGGCAGTGACCACACAGGGCTCAGGCCCAGGGCAGAGCCACAATCTCCTGCTCACATGCCCTTTCAATGGATGTGGGTTCCACAGGCAGGGAAATGCAGAGAGCAAATCATTGCTGTGCTCCAGCCCTAGCCCTGGGCCTAGTCCCATGCTGTCACTGCCCTGCGACCCTGACCTTGCCCACCCATCCCACTCCTGAACACTTCTCCCCAAACACCTGTAATTCCATCCCACATAGGAAGTTTTGGTGACTTGTTGCATGGGTGGGGAAAGGGGTGGGGTGGGGAGTTGTACTGACTTGGCCTGTGACAGCTTGGCAAAATTTCCTATGTGGCCCCCAGGCCCAACTAATTGCCCACCCCATTCAAGCTGCTAAAGCTATTCTGGAGTACAGACAGAGTCCAATAGTAAGCCTTTAATGTCAAACATGCACTTGCCATCATAAGAGTGATCAAGTTGGAAACAGTACCTAGCTCTCTGAAGTGCAATACTGCACATAGATGCTTAACCTCATGTCACAGGAACAGATCTTGCTTCAAGGAACTTTCTATTAAGGTGACCAAGTTCTGAATTTTCATTTACGTGTGTGTATGGAGTATATGCCTACCCTACCACATTTATTTGTTTAGCCTACAGTGAAATCAAGTTTACTTTTCTGTACCCTAGAGGCATTTTTTCTAAGATTTTTTTTTCAGCTTTGCCTCCCAACAAGATATATATATAGCACACTGAAATAGCTCAAATTCAAGTTCCCAACTCTAGATATCATATTTTATAATAGGCATGAGCACAGTAATTCTGTTTGGGGCATCCATAGCTATGAAATTGCTTTAGAAGTGACATTCATTTTTTTTAGCAAATGGAGGAAAAGTTAAGAGTTCTGTTCTATTTTGTGTGGATGCTTACACAGCCCTCATCACCACTATCTAAGAAACATTCAGATTAGCAACAGGAAGAATTTCTTTACTGTCTGAGCCCCCAAGGTCTGGAACAGTCTGCCAGCGGAGGTGGTTCAAGCACCTACATTGAACACCTTCAAGAG
>NW_017728913.1:20497542-20498762 GCF_001723895.1 Crocodylus porosus | reverse complement strand
GACCCCAGCTGACTTCCTGCCCTTTGGGCAGGGGGCTGGACTCGATGATCTCCCGAGGTCCCTTCCAGCCCTAATGTCTATGAAATCTATGACTAACATTTGTCATAGGTGTGTGTCTCATCCATTCCCAATAAGGAAAGTGTTTTTTGGAGTGTTTTGTTTTGACTTAGAAGTATGTATTACATGCACATAAACTCAAACATGGGTTGCTATGTCAAAGGCCAGGTCAAAACAAAGCTTTTTGAACATAGAGCAGTCAGTAGTGAAATTTGCAATAGTCCTTAGTTCTAGTGGAAGTTGGACAGACTTGAATCAGCATGGGAGAAAGTTATGCCACATACAAATGTAGAAAATGTAGAAATTTTGATTGTGTCAAAGGAGCAAAGTTGTCATTCAGGATCTCCATCCAAAGTGCCAGTTGACCTTTAGGATACTTTAAGCCTCATCCTTTACAGTAAATTTCAAGACCTTAACCTTGATTCAATATTCTATGAGAAGCCTGTAATAGAGAACTGCATTTATGTATTCATGATAGCCTGTTTTGCGGAGAAGTTAGCTGCTGACTTCTGTACCAATTGAAGTTTCCAAAGACCTGAATTCTTTATATTCATGGCTATTGATTTGCTGTAGTTCAGCTTAAAGGGTGCCTCTACATCTCATGTATTCAGCACCCCCACACTTCAAAATGGTGGTGGAGGCACTTTAACTGATCCTTATCCAATGACTTTTAGTTAAAAGTTGCTAACAGTTACAAACTCCTCCAAGACCATTTTAGGCTGGACATAAGAGAAAAGTTCTCCCTCCAGAAGTGGTACAAGGACCTTGCGACCGCCAGGTTTCAAATAGCCGCTCTCGGGCAGCTTTCGCTCTGGTGGTAGACGCCAAGTGCCTTACGGACTCGCGTTGTTGCCTGAGTAGATGTCTTCCCCTCGAGTCTCCAACCCCATACTCTCCTGCCACAACTGTTTGTTGAGTGCACTTGGTGGCCCGTAGTTCACCCGGTGGTCACTCACAGAGCTCCACCACCCCTACACCCAGGCCTCACTCCTTCTTCAGTGTTGCATTCGTCTGTCGGTCTTTTACCTCCCCATGGAGTAACACCTTCTGACTTAGTGTTTGGGCATCTGTAGCCTATCGCCATGCTCACCCGTAGGGGCCTGCCCCTAGGCCCCCTTCGCCTTTGCCCCTCCTTCAGGGAACATATTAAAAAAAAAAAAAAA